>NC_035443.2:98004473-98317542 GCF_002127325.2 Helianthus annuus
TGGAAAGAAAGGAAAACTTGCACCTAGATACGTTGGACCATTCAAGATCGTCGAAAGAATCGGTAAGGTAGCCTACAGACTTGAGTTACCTCCTGAACTTGGAAATGTCCATCCAACCTTTCACGTGTCCAATCTCAAGAGGTGTTTAGCTGATGAAAACCTCCACATACCGCTTGACGAAATTCGTGTCGATAAAACACTGAAGTTTGTCGAGAAACCGGTAGAAATCATGGAACGTGAAGTCAAGTGGCTCAAACGCAAGCGCATTCCTTTGGTCAAAGTTCGTTGGGAATCTAAACGAGGACCCGAGTTTACTTGGGAACGTGAAGACCAAATGAAGGCAAAATATCCGCACCTTTTTCAATCAGTTTCCTCTAAATAAATTTCGGGACGAAATTTCCACAAGTAGGGGAGACTGTAACATTTGTGCCTGTAATCATCATGAACAGTTCAATTATCAATAAAATAATGTTATTTGATCCCAATGTTTGTTTCATTGTGTTTTACATTTTTCGTGTTTTGACTTTCGTTCAATTTCAAACTCTACATCGCTTTCTAGAGCATTATACGCAAACTGGTGCGTAAACGTACTCAGTTTAAAGCGACAAATACTCCGGAACATCAACATATACTCAACATACCTTAAATAACCTTTACATAACTTAGAAATAAGTTTTGAAGGCTTTGGTATAGCAAAAACAAGTTAATTCACTTACAGGGACTAAACTTGACAAACTGCGAAAGTATGCCAATTTGAACTGTAACGAACATTCCGGAACATGTCCATAAGTTAAACATACCATAAATATCCTTTACATAGCTTAGAAATAGGCTTTGAGAGGTTTGGTATGCTAAAACAAACTTTTGGATCATTCAGGGACTAAAAGTGTCAAAAAGTGCATAAGTTTGCACTTTCGCGCATAACTTACGTTCTGAATACATCCGGACATCCAAAAATTTATGTAAGCATCCTTATATTATGCCTTAGTGGTTGGCATGAGAAAAATCCATTCGTCGCGTCATTTGGATCGTCTTTCACGCTTATGCGCATTCCGTCGTAATTAAGCGAACATCGCGATCGTACGGCCAAACGAACCGACATCCGACATATTTTTGGGCATGCTTCATGTCCACAATGTTTAGGCATTATTTTAGGGCCTTAAAGATGGCTTTACAGGTCTTAAAAGGGCTGGAAATAGCTTAAAAACGCAACAGGGGCCAAATACGTAAATTCTGCAAGTGGTGCAGATCAGACGGGGCTAGGCGACCCGCGTAAGACCTGCACCCACTTTCACGCGGGCCGCGTGAACATGTCTGACAGAAGATTTTGCATTTAATGCAGAATCTGGCCTTTCGTTCGATCAAAGGGCGATGCCTTTTCACCCAAATGAAGGGCCAAGGGTCAAGTTCACTGAATTTAACCCCTGGACACATGTACGCACGAGATCAAGGCACGATATCCGATAAAACGATCCTAACGGTTCCACATTTCCTATAAATACCCCCCCTTTAGTGTAAAAATCACAAAATCAGATCTTGAAGCTCTAAGTTGAAACCATTGTTTCATACCTGAGCTATTTGGTCTTGATTTGCACTCGGGGACCCTCCGTAAGTCTTCTTTCGCTCTTTTATTCGCTTTTCGAGTCCGAAAGTCAACGTTTTGTTGACTTTCTGCATTGACCAGCTTATGGTCGATGCGAAGTTCATGGAACTTCATAACGTGAGCGTGATCACGATGGTTATGGTCCATAGTGACCATACCTACTGATCACCACGTTATCTAGGCTCGGTGACGAGTCGTAGTTTCGGCCAAAATGTGCATTCTTGCATGTTTTGTAACCAAACTACTCGTGGGCATCAAAGCCGTTTGTTTTGATGTCAAACCCGTTTCTAAACTTAGTTAAGCATGTTCTAACATGCTTAGCTCGTCACTTTTAGTTTAGTGCTTATATAGGGTCGTAAGGTAAGCGATCTAAACCATCGCTTATACTTTCGAACCCGACCCATTTGGTCGGTCATTAGGACCTGACCAAACACATTAGGTGACCATAGCTATAACCTTCCAAGGTTATACCTTGTGGTCACGATGTTAGGCGTTCCAGACGCGTTCTACGCGAACGACGCGTAAGGTGGCATAAGCTACCTAAACGGGTCGTGATGGACCGTAAGCACCTAGGTTAAGTTTCATTTTAGTATGTAGGCTTTTTTAAACCATATTACACGAGTCTCCATACTCGTTTGGTTTTCGAACCCGCGTACTGTCCGATCCTTCCGACTTGGTCCGGTATATTAACATAAGCTACCTATTAGGTGCCATTGATATCCCGTGATCTTTAGCATTATCTGGTTATTCTACAAGAACTCAAAGCAATCTCAGGTGAGTACATAGAACCCCTCTTTTACTGTTTTCCAACTGTTTTGGGGTGAAACACATGTGCCTACCTGTTACATTCATGCTTTCCATGTTTTCACATCATATGCCTGCTATGTTGTTAGTACATTATAGTACACGATTTCATTACATTTTATGCTATGTATGCCCATTGTGTGCGTACTTAGTACATTGATTTACATAAACATTTCTGTTGCATATGTTTACTCAGCATATGGACACATTGATTTACATGAACATTTCTGTTGCATATGTTTACTCAGCATATGGACACATTGATTTACATAAACATTTCTGTTGCATATGTTTACTCAGCATATGGACACATTGATTTACATGAACATTTCTGCTGCATATGTTTACTCAGCATATGGGCACATGCCTTCATTTTGTTATGACATTTGGTTTGTTTAACATGGGACAATACATTCATTAACATTAGCTACGCCGTTCGTTAGTAGGTAGTGGTACCATAGGAATTGACAACTCCCATTCCTGAAGTCCTGGGTTTGATAGGACTGGAAGGAATGACCGAATTCGATATACATAACTTAGATAAACCTTTAATTTGTTTAAGGGTTTATCGCCGCAGTCTCAAGGCTTGGATGTATGCATAGTTTACAATACCGCATAAATGTTAATATCAATAGAGCATGCATTTTCCGCAGAACATAACGTTGATTTAAACCACGTTTTACTTCAACGACTTGTTTTGTGCATATGGTTTAAGTTGATACATTTCGCTTACCATACATGATACATTTTGGGATGCACATTACATGATTTACATTGAACATAAACACGTCGACATTGACATACACATTTGGTGGTTTACATTTAAACATAAACATTTGACATGGTTTACAATAACACTTGACATTTGGTTTACACATGAACAATTTACATGGTGGATTGGTTTGGGTAAATGATTTAAGTAACGTGGCGTATGTAATATGATACAAACATGGTGGATACGCCGCTGGTACTTCCTATATATAAATGTTTGTATAATATTACATATCGTGGCGTTATCTAAGTCATTTCAGTTTAGACACATTACACTTTACATAAGTAACATATTCTTCACAAGACATTATTTTCACAAACAACTTATCTTATTCAACTCATTTTACTTGGTTATTCGTTTAACCTTGCACTTATCTATACATATCGTTTGATGTTATCGTTTTTCAAATGATTTACAAAGCAAAACGAATTACAAGGTTCATGACTGACTGTTATTAAACATTCTTTAAAACTCAACTCATGAATCCCATTTTCACAAAACCTATGTATCTCACAAGCATTTTTATGCTGACGTACCTACTTTCACATGTGTTTTCAGGAGCTATTCCATAGGGCGATGATCATGATTCTAGGGCGGACCTGTGCCTTAGAGCCTAAAAATGAAGTTGAACTAGCATAATTATGTTTTGATTTCCGTATTCTCTTTCTAAGACAATGTAACACCTTTGTTTATAAATAAAATACAACTTGTATGCCATGGTTATGGAACAATTTAATTCTGTCCACGACACTCCCCGGCGTTTTCCGCCGCGGTTGCATGTTATACGCGGCCGGGGTGTGACAGGTATGTGCCCAAAAGGGTGGGCTGAAGAGCCCTCTCCAGGCCTCGCTGGAGGTATAATCTGAGGGATCGGAAAGGTGAAATCATCGGATCGTGTCACGGGGATCTGAAGTGAGAAATCAGCATGATGTGCATCAGTGTGATGTGGGGGAAACGGTGGAACATCCTCGTCAGCAGGTATCCAACCGTGCTGAGCATCCTCATCGGGTGGATCCAGATGATCAGCAAACAGAGCGTGCTCAGGCTCCAGGGGAACAAGATCAAATGGAGCAATGGGGTCAACTGGTGCAACATGCTCAACTAGGTGGTCAACAGGGATATCAGCAATCAAAGGGGGATCAACAAAAGGTGGATCAACAACAGGATCATCGGCTATAACATGATCGTCAACAATCAAAGGAATGTCCACAAGGTGGTCACCAACAGGTGGGTCTGCTAATATGGGCTCATCAGGAACGTCGGCATGTACCAGGTCATGCTCATGTACAGGATCTAGAGCAACTGCCTGCTCTGGGGCCAAGGCAGGCTCTGGGTCATCAAAAGCCATATCAAAATCAAACTCTGGATCAAAGGGATCAACAGGATCAACGGGATCAACAGGGTCCTCCATATGCTGGTCCATAGGAATATACTCAATATCGTGGTCAGGATCAAATCCTGGAGGAAAAACGGGATCAGAATCCTCAATGTCGTCGTGCTCGAACACAAAGCTCGGAATGGGTGCGGCAGAAGATGCCTGATCGGGGTCCGAGTCGTGTACAAAATGCTGCGTGCTCACCTCGTGAGACGGTGCAGATGCCACAGACTCAAAGGAGTCTGGGACGGGTGAATGGGCGGGTGAGTCCTCAACAGGAGCACCAGCGATCATCAAAAGATTGCCAGCGGCAAGAGGGGCTGCATCAGGAATCTCATCCTCGAAAGGCTCGTCCTCAAAGAGATCAACATCGCCGTCAGCCTCGGCGTCGGGTAGCAAGTCGTATGCTGGATATGAAGCAAGGGGAATAGGAGCTGGAATCACAACCAGGGGAAGATACTCAGCAGGTGGGTCATCGATATGCTCATCAGCGCCATCGGGCAGAGCGAAGGGCTGGAAGTCATCATCATCGGTGCTGGTGAAGTCGGAGGTATGCACCTCGTGCTCTGAAGACACAATGTCGTCCGATACTATGGGTAAAGGTCCGGTGGTATCTGAATCACCCGTGGCTGGTGAGTCCATGGGTCTGTAACATAAACACAATCATGCACAAAAATCAGTAAATCAGGTAATCACACAAGTTACCAAGTATTAATCACATAATCCTCCTAGTCCCACTAGCCTCCCAGCCTCCCAGACTGTCCTTCCTAGTCCCACTAGCCAACTTTCCCAGCCTCCCAGACTGACTCCCTAGTCCCACTAGCAAACTTTCCCAGCCTCCCAGACTGACTCCCTAGTCCTACTAGCAAATTCTCCCAGCCTCCCAGACTGACTCCCTAGTCCCACTAGCAAATTCTCCCAGCCTCCCAGACTGACTCCCTAGTCCCACTAGACAACTACCTCGATCCATTAGATCGAGCATCGGCCTCCCAGACCGAGCCTTAGTCTCCCAGACCGAGCCTCAGCCTCCCAGACTGAGCCTAAAAATAATAAATAAAATATGCTCAACATTTGTTTATAAAAACGTTTTGGATCTGGACTTAAGTGGTATGCAGTAAAAATGTTTTCGTGAGAGCCCTAGTGATCATAGTCTAGACTCAAGAAGGAATCCTAGTTCGCTATGATCAGAGCTCTGATACCAAGCTGTCACACTCTGGCTTTGCGGAAGCGTGGTTATTTTGGTGTGACTTCTTAATACCATAGCTTAATCATAACAAGCTATATGAATTAAAAATATGCAAGATCATCCATTAAAAATAAAATATCGAAACATTATCTTAACGGGTTAACACCCAACAACCATAAACTTGTCTAATCATTACAACCCAAACATAACATAAACATGATCCAAGGACTGTGACTTGTCCAGGAAAGAGTCACATTCCCCGAACCCTGGATGACCCTGGTGACTTATGCAACGGAAAACATGCCATACCGTGCCAGATCTTTAATTCCCTGAAATACATGTAAGTTGAAAAATCAACAATAATGTTGAGCGAGTTCATGCGATAGTGAGTAAATAAACCTTTATCTTTATAAAAAACCTGGTATGTAGCAAATAAGGAAAAAGAGATCACCAATGGTTTGCAAGGCCATTGATATGTGTGAAATGCAAGTAGGAAGGCTCAAACCTAGCAAATTTATGCGTCGGGAACAAAGTCATCCCAAGGTCCGTTATGCTGGACCTGGGACTGGGCTCGCTACACCCAAATAGATCTACCGCTCCTGCCCCTCGGTCCTACCCTGAGGATTAATGACCTCAAGTTTCCGCCTACCCATTCACATGATCTAAAAGTAACCCTCCTTACGCTAACCATACCATGTAATAAGTAATCATAATCATTGTAACATGTATTTCACCCCCGCAGTTAGAAAACTGAAAACAGTTAAGAGAAAAGGGGGACATGAACTCACAGTCAGTGCGTCGCTAAATCAAGCACTCCAAATGTCCGAAAGCTGTGCAACGACCTACATGTGCTAATTCTATTAGACGGATGGCCGTGCTTTAGCTTTATAGTTTAATTTTTGGGAAACAGTTAGACAACTGTTCCTTGTATATATTTGGTAGTTAATCTCCTTCCCAAGGATGGGGGAATTAATACATGCGCGTTTATAATATTAAGTCTCACTTAATATATTTTACTTCTCATTCCAAAATATAATTATTTTTCTCAAAAATATTATATTTTCTCTTCACTTAATACTTCCAAAAATAACACGTTGACAAGACACACGTTCATGAATATTTCCGCATAATGTGTAAGTTACGTTTTAGTAATCGTGTGGTAATAGTAATTACTGTTGTAACTTATATGTTTGTCGTGTAAGTGTTTGTGTTATTTTGGGTTCGTCAACGTTTGTAAATATTATTTTTACTCAAAAAATAATATTTATATATTTTCACAAAATAATCATAAACAGTGTGGTGAAAAATATATTTATCGAATAAATATTTACCACGTTTAGTTTTGTGAAAAATCCCACCTCCGATTATTTAATAAATAAAGTCATGGCGAAATATATTTGAAAATATATCAAAAATAGTCTAACACTTGTAAATAATTCTAAGTGTTAGATTTTAGAAAAATTTCGCCAGAGTTTCCCCTGTAACTGGAGGTGGCCACGCTTTCAAGCGTATCATTTTCTTTTACAAAAATCATTCCAACACTTCTTTAAATCAACCAATCAATTTCCGATACTTCAAACTAGTTTCAACACATCAAACTTGTAGACTAGTATGTAAAATCGCATTATTACATGAACTTGTAGTTTTTCCGAAAGTCATAGTGTAGATCACCTTATATTTAGTGGATCTATGTATAAAATAGTTTAGTCTTGTAAAAACCCCGTTTTTAAAACAAACCATCCTTTACAACTTCCCGACAACTTTTATAAAAATTGTTACTTTGTCGGATCTTTCGTTTCACAAGTGTTTATACACTTGTAGTTTGTAAAAATCATATTTGTTAACATGTCACCCAACTTTTATAAAACATGATTTTCTCGACACTTGGTTCTACGAATATACCACTTGTACATACGTAGATCGGCTCGTTTTAAATACTATTTTACAAGTCAAAATACTTTTACACAAGTTCATGTTTCTCGTGTGGTGGAGTTTCACCTTTTATCCCTCGTACCGACAAAAACAAGCTTATGTCAAGATCTATGATCTTAACAAAGTCGGGTTAAACGATGATAAGAGCCACCACATCGTAGATCGGGCCTCAAAAATCAACATATTCGAATACTACAACATTTACACATGTTATGAGCTTTTAACCAACAATATTCGAGTTTTAGTAGACTTTATAGATTCAAAACGCATGATTCCGACTTTTAACCGTTAAAAATCATATTAACCACTTTAGATACGATCGAGAGTGAGTTTTAAACATTATACCTCTAGCTCGGGGCTAGGGAAGAATCTAGTCGAAAATGGCGTGGATAAAAGCAAAGAAACGAGGTCCTTCAACTTCCGCTTGCTTCAAGGCTCCTTATACGTGATCCTCGACACTTGTATATACTTGGAACTTGCAAGATGGAAACCGAAATGGATGGATGGATGTGAGGTGCTCTCGACCGAGAGTGGGAGGAGAGGAGAGAGTGGGAGTGAGTTGGTGATTTGTGAGGTGTGATCTCTAATGTGTGAAGTGAAGGGTTTTTATAGAGAAAATCAAGGCTATCGTCCATCGGTCACCATGTCCTCTAGATATGGAACAAGATTATATAAAATATTCAAAAGGTGTACTCCCTTGTCCCTTGGTTTGGCCGATTTCTTTAAGGGGGGGGGGGGGTCACTTGGTTCGATCTCAATTGCTTAGTTAGTGTTTAGTTACGTTAAGTGGGTTAACTTTAGAGATTAACCCCGTTAGTTGCATGATGCGTTATAAAGCGGGTGTTAGGGTAATCAGGGACCCTAACTGGCTCAGAAAAGACTAATAATATTTTTGGCAATATTTTTGTGTTCCGGGTATAGTCCGGTTGTTCGGTTGGATAGTAATCCGTTAAAGTGCTTAAGTAATCCCTTAAGCGTCGTAATTAATATTTTTAGCGACACAATTTATTCTGCAAAGTGTCAGGAATATTTCCTCATGTTTTGGCACTTTATTAGTTAGCTAGAAGCTAGTGTGTTGATAAAAGTGCTGTGGTTCGTGCTCAGAGTACGTTTTAGGCACATCCAATCTCTGTATCTTATTCCTAGAGACGCAGTTTAACAACCCTTGTATCCCTACACACACTATGGGTGTAGTAAAATATTTCTGGCTCATACAGGCCTTTAGTGTCACACCCCGAAATTTTCAGAGCATTGGCGTGACTGGACTGGTATCTTCATTGCACAGCGGAAGCAAATAAGCTAAGTCTTTTAGAAATTGAACGCCCACTAAGTACTCGACTCTTCATGGTCCTCCTATTCCAACCGTGCTTTGTCTTAGAAATGCAACCTGAGAAAGAACATGCGAAAAAGTCAACATAAAGTTGAGCGAGTTCATAGTTTGTTTGTAAAAGATCTGAAATAAATCTTTTGAATTGTGAAAGGTTTGAAATAAATCTTTGGTAACCGGTTTTTGAAATAGTATTGAGAAAATGAATTTAAAAATCATTTTCTTGCCAAGTTATATGGAAACGTTGTGTTTGTAACACGTTATGTTCATAAGACCATGTATTTGTAAAGCCTTGTCTTTGTAATGTTCGCATAACCGTCAATGCCCACCCTGACTTTGACTCCATACCCCCATAATTCTTTGTATTTGTATAAAACATGGTAGTTAATTTGTATGAACAAGAAGTTTCCGTAAGTATAAAATCCCTGGTATGTAGCAGTGTAAGAGGACTTGTGATCACCAATGGTTTGCAAGGCCACTGACATATGTGAAGTGCAAATAGGGAGACTCAAACCTAGCAGATTTCGCCACGGCAAAGTATGTGGACAAAGTCACCCCACGGTCCGTTTCTAGTTTGGCCGGGGGCTGGGCTCGCTACACCCAGATAGATCTACCGCTCCTGTCCCTCGGTCCCTCCATGAGGACTAATGGCCCCATGTTGTTCCTATCCACTCACATGATCGTATAACACCTCCTTACGTTAACCATACCATGTAAAAATTTTTCGTAATTACTGTAACATATATTCCACCTCAGCCACCCTGGCTGAGCCTCCCCAGCCACCCTGACGTAGCTTTCCCAGCCACCCTGACTGAACTTTCCCAGCCACCCTGACTGAACCTTCCCAGCCACCCTGACTGACTCCTTAGTTATGAAAAATCATTCATATTTCGAAAATAAGCATTTGTTTTGTAAAAACCGGTATGTTTAGTATAAACCTTTCGTAAATCGTTTGAGTTCCTCGAAATCCATTCGTGATATGATTTAGAAATACGAGTTTTGCGTTTGTCCAAAACTTTGTATGTTTCTGAAAATTGTGCATGTCTTTCCACCCCGAAAACATTTACAAAAAGAATGTAAAACAGTAGTAAAAAGTGGGGGTTATGAACTCGCCTGAACATTCCTGTGCAAAGCTAGCTAATTACGACTTCGATGATGTCGTTTCCAAGACGTGGCTTGCTAGCGTGCATTCTACAATGTTCCTAACATGGAATATCTAATAAGTTTCTAAGCAAAAACGGTAACTACGTGTTACCGAGCTCTACCGAAACGTTAATCGAATGATTCAACGGTATGTCGTTAACTTAATGGAAAAGATTAAGTTATACGTGTTAAGTCTCGATTAATGTTAGCAGCAATAAGTCTTGAAAAAGACTTAGTTTCCGAGAGACTTAAAATAAATAAATAAATATTTATATAAAAATATAAATATATCGTTATCATCGCGCTAGACGTCTCGAGTAGTCGTACGTGTAAAAGAATATTTCTATGAAAATATCATATAACAAACTCGTATTGCGTTTCGTATGAAAATAATATATAATAACTTGTATTATATATATCACGTCTTGTGTATATTTGCCAACAATATACGTATATGCCGTTTAGGCGTATAAAATAAATATGAAGAGTTATATTTATCTTATAGAGGAATCGTCGAGTTGTTATGTTTGAAAATAAATATATAACCCATATTTATTTTTGTAAAAGAATTCGTGTTGTACGATATTTGGAATAAATATATAACTATATTTATTTTGAATAGAATCCGAGTTGTTCGTTGTTTGGAAATAAATATAACTGAATATATTTATTTTATAAAACCATCAAGTTTTGTTATTTTGTAACGCGGTTTGTCGAAATGTTATAAACATGCTTTGTAGGTTATGTAATGTCGTCGAAAGTAAGTATATATTTGTATTTGTTTTCATAGAAGGTTGTTTAGATTTTATAATAAAATGCCCTTTGTGTTTGCGGATTTTCTCAAAAAAAACGGGCAGAGTTTCCTCTGTTTTTTGGATGCCCCGACAACACAAGTTGTCTTTATATTTTCAAAATCAAATCAATACTCAACAATAATTACGTATCATCAATTTATAAAAACGAAATAATAAATCAAAGTACTCTTTAACTATTACTTTCGTTATTTTGTTTGGTTCGAGCTCGTTATCACGTAAGTATAAATCACGAAAATACTAAACGTGTCATTATTTTTTACCAAGTCTTCATGTCGAAACGCGGACTAAGTTGACCCGGGTTGACTCGCTGAGTTGACTGAGTCAACCGGGTTTGACCCGAGTTGACCGAGTCAAAACTGAAGCTGACCGAGCTGCTTGACTGAACTGGCCGAGTCAACTCAGTTGACCCGGTTCGACTGAATTTGACCCGTTACACCACATCTTGACCAAACATAAAGCCTGAACACTTGAGCCACTGACCCGATCCCGAGCCACAACTGAATCAGACGAAATCTGAGTTGTGACCGTGAATACCCACCATCATCTTTAACATTAGGCCATTGTCATCATCCTGTTTAACAGTAGGTTATCACCATGGTCATTTTGGCATCATTGGAGAAGAGAACATAGGAACCGCATCACCGGCCTATAACTTTCGAAACAAAAGATTTCAAACTAACAGAAGAGAGTTGAGAGGGGTTTACCGGAAAACTTAACGGATAAAGGCTAAGACCGCCGGTTAAAATAACCGACCGCCGGACAATGAAGCCGACCGCCGGTCCGCCGGTTCTCTTTCTCTCCTTCTGTACATTTCTGTCTCCCTGTTTCTACATCACCGCCGCCGAACGCCACTGCCGCCGTCGGAGACACCAGCCGCCGTGAGCGGCGGCACCGCTCCCACTCCGCCTCATCTCTCTCTCTCTCTTTGTTCTCTCTCTCCTCTTCTCGTCTCTCACTCTTCTCAGTCCCTCCCTAACTTTCTTTGCTTCGTCATAGCACCACCACCAAACATGGTGCTGGTGGTCGACCGGTTACACACAACGAAGGAGGGGGGGGTGGGTCGGATATCGCCACGCGCCGCCGTATGCCACCACCATCTGGTGGCAGCCGATAATCAGGGGGGGGGGGGTGTCGAGCTGTGAGTGATGGATATTGTGGTTGGATGTTTTAGAGAGAGATGGAAGAAGTCTCTGTGTTTGTTTGTGAGAAATAGGAGAGAGAGAGGATCGAGAGGTTAGGGGGGTATTTGACTGTGTGTGAGTTTTTGTGTCTGCACAAAAGAATAAGGGCATGACCCCTATTTATATACTTGAATATGGGTTTTACTTAGTGGTTAATTTAATTACTTTCCAAAAATTTATTATCCATAAGTCATTGTGTTCCAATTTTTGAGACAACAATCCTTATAGGGATTTTGTTTAGATTTGTAAGATTTTATACGATCTTGTAAGATTTTGTACAGGTTTTGTAGGAAAACTTTTAATATGTGTAGGTTTGGACTTGGGCTTGGGCCCAGGGCCTACAAGCCCATCTCATGTGTAGGTGGCCCGTAATTCCTACGAGACCTGATAACGCAACGCAAGCTCCATAAGCATAAAATATTCATGTAACATCCATATTTGTCGGCGTTGTCAGTATTTCGTGCGGTATCAGTCCGTTGTCGCGTCATATTTAGCCGATTTCCCATAAATCACCACACGCGCGTTGTAGAGCTGATTAAACGTTCCTGGGCGCTCCAAGGGCCTGGTTAAGGTAATTAGCGTCGTAAACATTATTTATTATCGCGTTAATCGCATGTTAATTACGTAATTAGGTGCCGTAAATCACGGGTTGTCACATTCTCCCCCTGTTACAGAAATTTCGTCCTCGAAATTTTAGACTGTGTTATCTCCTCGGAATTGTGTTATTCGCAGGTAAGTCCGAATAATAACAAAGTGAATGAACGCGTAATCGAAACAAGACTTATTCGAGTCATGTGAATTCAAGGACATTCCTTCACAATAGGAATCCCAACGGTTTAAAAGAAATGTGTCTCAGTAACTGATGTCAAAGGAAACGAGACGTATAGGTACAGTCACTAATGTGACTAAGTTAACAGGGATTCAACAATGAACAGGAACTTCGACCAATCGAATTCCATATGAACGTTTACAACGTGTAAATGAGTTCTAGAAGCAATAACATCCACTGGATGAACTTAGAATCAACAATCTCAAATGTAATAATTTGCATGAAACGTTCGATCGTGATCAGCGCAAGCTGCAAGTCATACCGACGCCACAAGGTGTCGCAATGAATGAAACAATTCAATAATAGGGGTGATCGAACAAGTATCACCTGTGTTGCACGAAACGATCGATCATGATTAGCCCAAGCTACAAGTTTGCACCAACACCACAAGGTGTCGTAACGATTTAAACAATCTAATAATAGCGGTGATCAAACGAATTCACCGTGTTCGAGGTCAAATGAATGCGCAATAAGGGAATCTGAGAGTTTGTTTCAAATGACATCATAGAATTTTCAATTGAAAATGAAACATCAAAGAAATAATGTTCTCGATCACAAAACATTCACTCGATGTTGAAAGGACCGTTAGGAGGTACATAGGAATATAAAAATGAATTGGTGTACCATTTTCTTAACACACTATTGTATCAAGACAGCTTTGATATAATAAATCGAAGCGGATTTAAAGCAATCAATAAATAAATATTTAAATCCGTGCATGAGATGCCGAAACGAGTTTAGCGCAAGCTTCAAATAAGTGAAAGATACCACCCCAAGGTGTCGAAATCAACAAACAATTTAGTGGAGTCGATTGTCAAACAAGTTTACTTCGACTTGGAACAAATAAAACATTTGTTAAAACAAATTTTTGAATATGATGCCCTCAACACATCATATGACGCTCTGAAGTGAATATGTGTAATGGACAAGTTCAAACAATTGAACTTGGTTTTAGCGCAATCCGACAATAAACATATGTATCAACAAGAAAACTTTCGGCATGGTCACAATGAAAAACCATGTATGTAACTTGTAAAGAAATGATCGTGATACAATGACCATTAAGAGGAGTAGAGATGCGAAAATCTACTCAGTGAGCGTGAAATTCGAAATTTCAATAATAGAAATTTGAGGACTTTACCTGGGGTTTCGTGTGACGACCAATTGTTAGGTGACATTATCGTCGTTAACCGAATTAGGGGGGATGTGGAGACATACGTCTTTTCCTTGGAGTGATTCGTGTCGTTGCAGGATCGCGTGACAAGTTGTCGTTTCCTGGCCGTTAGTTCTCCTGCTGACAGGAATCTAGCGTCGTCGTTGAGTTGCGCCATCGCGTCTTTTCAAAGGCCTCGCCTTGATAGTCGTATGTGACGTACTTCAACCTCTGTTGATGTAAGATTAAGTTCCACGTATACCTGTGCACTAGCGTCGTGTGCCATGTAGAAGGTGATGTACCCCGACATCCGTGGACGTAAAAAATTGAGTTCCATGTATTCCCGTGCGCTATCGTTTTGTTATGCGTAGGCTGCCTGCTCGGGGAGTTAAAATATCATAGACAATGTGGATAATAGTGTGTACCCGAGTTAATATTCGCGATTCCTACGTGATGTCCATGCACAAATAATCGATCATATACGCATGTTAGTCATCAATAAGCAATCAAGTAATTCCCCTAGTCCCACTAGTCTATCCTCCCAGCCTCTCAGACTGAATCCCCTAGTCCCACTAGACTATCCTTCCAGCCTCTCAGACTGAATCTCCTAGTCCCACTAGACTATCCTTCCAGCCTCCCAGACTGAATCTCCTAGTCCCACTAGACTATCCTCCCAGCCTCTCAGACTGAATCTTCTAGTCCCACTAGACTATCCTTCCAGCCTCCCAGACTGAATCTCCTAGTCCCACTAGACTATCCTTCCAGCCTCTCAGACTGAATCTTCTAGTCCCACTAGACTATCCTTCCAGCCTCCCAGACTGAATCTCCTAGTCCCACTAGACTATCCTCCCAGCCTCTCAGACTGAATCTTCTAGTCCCACTAGACTACCCTTCCAGTCCTCCCAGACTGAATCTTCTAGTCCCACTAGACTATCCTTCCAGCCTCCCAGACTGAATCTCCTAGTCCCACTAGACTATCCTTCCAGCCTCTCAGACTGAATCTCCTAGTCCCACTAGACTATCCTTCCAGCCTCCCAGACTGAATCTCCTAGTCCCACTAGACTATCCTCCCAGCCTCTCAGACTGAATCTTCTAGTCCCACTAGACTATCCTTCCAGCCTCTCAGACTGAATCTCCTAGTCCCACTAGACTATCCTTCCAGCCTCTCAGACTGAATCTTCTAGTCCCACTAGACTATCCTTCCAGCCTCCCAGACTGAATCTTCTAGTCTCTCACACTACCTTCCCAGCCTCTCAGACTGAATTCCCTTTTTCCGAAGGTCTTAAATGCATGTTCCCTAAACTCTCAGAGTGTTGTGCACTGTATGCGCCTGTTTTGTGTATCGTGTATAAAACACTATTTTAGCGTATGTTTGAAAACAATATTTTAACCGCTTGTTTTTCGGCAACGGTTGGAGACCATATTCGAGTACTAGGCGTCCTGTATGCGTTCAACGTCTCAATGATCTAAGTCCCCAGGGGGAAAGGTGAGGTTAGAGCCTAGGTATCACAACAGAAACCTAATTCGCTGTAACCTATTGCTCTGATACCAATCTGTCACACCCCGAAATTTTCAGAGCATTGGCGTGACTGGACTGGTATCTTCATTGCACAGCGGAAGCAAATAAGCTAAGTCTTTTAGAAATTGAACGCCCACTAAGTACTCGACTCTTCATGGTCCTCCTATTCCAACCGTGCTTTGTCTTAGAAATGCAACCTGAGAAAGAACATGCGAAAAAGTCAACATAAAGTTGAGCGAGTTCATAGTTTGTTTGTAAAAGATCTGAAATAAATCTTTTGAATTGTGAAAGGTTTGAAATAAATCTTTGGTAACCGGTTTTTGAAATAGTATTGAGAAAATGAATTTAAAAATCATTTTCTTGCCAAGTTATATGGAAACGTTGTGTTTGTAACACGTTATGTTCATAAGACCATGTATTTGTAAAGCCTTGTCTTTGTAATGTTCGCATAACCGTCAATGCCCACCCTGACTTTGACTCCATACCCCCATAATTCTTTGTATTTGTATAAAACATGGTAGTTAATTTGTATGAACAAGAAGTTTCCGTAAGTATAAAATCCCTGGTATGTAGCAGTGTAAGAGGACTTGTGATCACCAATGGTTTGCAAGGCCACTGACATATGTGAAGTGCAAATAGGGAGACTCAAACCTAGCAGATTTCGCCACGGCAAAGTATGTGGACAAAGTCACCCCACGGTCCGTTTCTAGTTTGGCCGGGGGCTGGGCTCGCTACACCCAGATAGATCTACCGCTCCTGTCCCTCGGTCCCTCCATGAGGACTAATGGCCCCATGTTGTTCCTATCCACTCACATGATCGTATAACACCTCCTTACGTTAACCATACCATGTAAAAATTTTTCGTAATTACTGTAACATATATTCCACCTCAGCCACCCTGGCTGAGCCTCCCCAGCCACCCTGACTGAGCTTTCCCAGCCACCCTGACTGAACTTTCCCAGCCACCCTGACTGAACCTTCCCAGCCACCCTGACTGACTCCTTAGTTATGAAAAATCATTCATATTTCGAAAATAAGCATTTGTTTTGTAAAAACCGGTATGTTTAGTATAAACCTTTCGTAAATCGTTTGAGTTCCTCGAAATCCATTCGTGATATGATTTAGAAATACGAGTTTTGCGTTTGTCCAAAACTTTGTATGTTTCTGAAAATTGTGCATGTCTTTCCACCCCGAAAACATTTACAAAAAGAATGTAAAACAGTAGTAAAAAGTGGGGGTTATGAACTCGCCTGAACATTCCTGTGCAAAGCTAGCTAATTACGACTTCGATGATGTCGTTTCCAAGACGTGGCTTGCTAGCGTGCATTCTACAATGTTCCTAACATGGAATATCTAATAAGTTTCTAAGCAAAAACGGTAACTACGTGTTACCGAGCTCTACCGAAACGTTAATCGAATGATTCAACGGTATGTCGTTAACTTAATGGAAAAGATTAAGTTATACGTGTTAAGTCTCGATTAATGTTAGCAGCAATAAGTCTTGAAAAAGACTTAGTTTCCGAGAGACTTAAAATAAATAAATAAATATTTATATAAAAATATAAATATATCGTTATCATCGCGCTAGACGTCTCGAGTAGTCGTACGTGTAAAAGAATATTTCTATGAAAATATCATATAACAAACTCGTATTGCGTTTCGTATGAAAATAATATATAATAACTTGTATTATATATATCACGTCTTGTGTATATTTGCCAACAATATACGTATATGCCGTTTAGGCGTATAAAATAAATATGAAGAGTTATATTTATCTTATAGAGGAATCGTCGAGTTGTTATGTTTGAAAATAAATATATAACCCATATTTATTTTTGTAAAAGAATTCGTGTTGTACGATATTTGGAATAAATATATAACTATATTTATTTTGAATAGAATCCGAGTTGTTCGTTGTTTGGAAATAAATATAACTGAATATATTTATTTTATAAAACCATCAAGTTTTGTTATTTTGTAACGCGGTTTGTCGAAATGTTATAAACATGCTTTGTAGGTTATGTAATGTCGTCGAAAGTAAGTATATATTTGTATTTGTTTTCATAGAAGGTTGTTTAGATTTTATAATAAAATGCCCTTTGTGTTTGCGGATTTTCTCAAAAAAAACGGGCAGAGTTTCCTCTGTTTTTTGGACGCCCCGACAACACAAGTTGTCTTTATATTTTCAAAATCAAATCAATACTCAACAATAATTACGTATCATCAATTTATAAAAACGAAATAATAAATCAAAGTACTCTTTAACTATTACTTTCGTTATTTTGTTTGGTTCGAGCTCGTTATCACGTAAGTATAAATCACGAAAATACTAAACGTGTCATTATTTTTTACCAAGTCTTCATGTCGAAACGCGGACTAAGTTGACCCGGGTTGACTCGCTGAGTTGACTGAGTCAACCGGGTTTGACCCGAGTTGACCGAGTCAAAACTGAAGCTGACCGAGCTGCTTGACTGAACTGGCCGAGTCAACTCAGTTGACCCGGTTCGACTGAATTTGACCCGTTACACCACATCTTGACCAAACTTAAAGCCTGAACACTTGAGTCACTGACCCGATCCCGAGCCACAACTGAATCAGACGAAATCTGAGTTGTGACCGTGAATACCCACCATCATCTTTAACATTAGGCCATTGTCATCATCCTGTTTAACAGTAGGTTATCACCATGGTCATTTTGGCATCATTGGAGAAGAGAACATAGAAACCGCATCACCGGCCTATAACTTTCGAAACAAAAGATTTCAAACTAACAGAAGAGAGTTGAGAGGGGTTTACCGGAAAACTTAACGGATAAAGGCTAAGACCGCCGGTTAAAATAACCGACCGCCGGACAATGAATCCGACCGCCGGTCCGCCGGTTCTCTTTCTCTCCTTCTGTACATTTCTGTCTCCCTGTTTCTGCATCACCGCCGCCGAACGCCACTGCCGCCGTCGGAGACACCAGCCGCCGTGAGCGGCGGCACCGCTCCCACTCCGCCTCATCTCTCTCTCTCTCTTTGTTCTCTCTCTCCTCTTCTCGTCTCTCACTCTTCTCAGTCCCTCCCTAACTTTCTTTGCTTCGTCATAGCACCACCACCAAACATGGTGCTGGTGGTCGGCCGGTTACACACAACGAAGGAGGGGGGGGTGGGTCGGATATCGCCACGCGCCGCCGTATGCCACCACCATCTGGTGGCAGCCGATAATCAGGGGGGGGGGTGTCGAGCTGTGAGTGATGGATATTGTGGTTGGATATTTTAGAGAGAGATGGAAGAAGTCTCTGTGTTTGTTTGTGAGAAATAGGAGAGAGAGAGGATCGAGAGGTTAGGGGGGTATTTGACTGTGTGTGAGTTTTTGTGTCTGCACAAAAGAATAAGGGCATGACCCCTATTTATATACTTGAATATGGGTTTTACTTAGTGGTTAATTTAATTACTTTCCAAAAATTTATTATCCATAAGTCATTGTGTTCCAATTTTTGAGACAACAATCCTTATAGGGATTTTGTTTAGATTTGTAAGATTTTATACGATCTTGTAAGATTTTGTACAGGTTTTGTAGGAAAACTTTTAATATGTGTAGGTTTGGACTTGGGCTTGGGCCCAGGGCCTACAAGCCCATCTCATGTGTAGGTGGCCCGTAATTCCTACGAGACCTGATAACGCAACGCAAGCTCCATAAGCATAAAATATTCATGTAACATCCATATTTGTCGGCGTTGTCAGTATTTCGTGCGGTATCAGTCCGTTGTCGCGTCATATTTAGCCGATTTCCCATAAATCACCACACGCGCGTTGTAGAGCTGATTAAACGTTCCTGGGCGCTCCAAGGGCCTGGTTAAGGTAATTAGCGTCGTAAACATTATTTATTATCGCGTTAATCGCATGTTAATTACGTAATTAGGTGCCGTAAATCACGGGTTGTCACATTTAGAGGCAGTGTTTGCCTAATGCTGGCTATATCAGCATGTTCAATAGGTTATCCGTTCAAATGCTACTGTGCTTTTGTGCATCATGTTTGTCACTAGAGTTCAGTAAGCAAATAATGTAGTGACAGAAATCAAAGTATGACGCAGATATGTACAAGTATCAACAATCAAGTAGCAGTTTATCAGAAATCTCAGTTAAGCACAATATTTAGGCAACAATTAATAGTTAATTAAGTCGTACGGATACCTGGTTTTGTGAGGGTTATCACATAGTACTGGGAACAGAAGAAGTTAGAGCAGAAGATGATGGTTTAGAGGAGATAGGAGTTGGTCTCTTCTCAGCATTTTTCTGAGATCCAGCTGGTGGTGGAGGCAAAGGTGGAATGCCATTAGATGAATTGACTGCAGACATCGCTGTGGAAGTATTCTTCAACGATGAAGCCATGCTACACTTCCGGAATGATCACCAACAGAAAATTTTCTTATGAATGAAGCACCAATTGCCCTACGGTGGGCGCCAAACTGTTTTGGTCAAAAATCGCTTAAAGATAATGCAACCAAACTTTATGTAAACGGGGAATGATGCTTGGTATGATGAACAAAGTGAAGGATCACTTAAATGTAAAATGCACAAGTGACACAAGGATTTATACGAGGAAAAAGCCCTTGATCAATGAATGATCTCCGGCATAAAAAACCTCGGGTGATGGAAACTACCGATCACCAAACTTCAATATAACAAATAAAGGTTACAACTTTGGATGGTAACGAGCTAAGTACAAGGATCACTATAGTATCGTGTGTCAAAGCGTGTGGGAAGTGTGTTCTGTTCTCCGAATGTGGAAGAGTGCTATTTATACAAGTGTAAATGTTCGTATTTTAGGTAAATAACCTAACTATTAGCTCGTTACCCCTTTAGGAATAGAAGTAAATCTAGCCTAAATTATCGCCCTTAAATTATGCTGAGTTTCCATATCGTCCACAACGTCCATCTTTGATTATGCACATGCCAAAGTAGCGTGACAGGTTCCTTGTTTACGTTGTGAAGAGCGGATCCTACTCGAAATTCCTGCAAGACAACATTAAATCCAAAGAGAACAATCGTTAGTATGAGGATCCCTAGGATACTCCGTGATCCTGATCCTGGAACTCTTCTGAGGATCACTATCTGCCAAAGAAACAAGGATCACTGGTTAGGATCACATGTAAGGATCACATGTAAGGATCATAAGTCATAAAAATCCAGCCCTAACAGTTATTTTGAAAAATTTGTTCTGAATATCCTGATCAGGATACTGGTATGACACTTAATTGCTTTGTCACCTTTGTTCAGAATGTTTGACAAAAACTTAGTTAAATACAAATTTTCATAAAAACTTAACTTACTCAGATAAGGCCTTCAAACTTAGGAAAAGTAAGAATCCATACCAGAAACACCTAGGCAATAATCTTCATTCTTAAACCTTTGAATCATTCGTAATGTCCCCAGTGGGATATAACGTTGGCATAGGTTTCCTTCTTGCTCCAGCATAAATGTCCCCAGTCGGATATAGTACCAGCATACGTCATGTTCCATCACGGATGTCCCCTATCTGTGCAGGACCAGGATGTTGTACCGGGATACGGTCCTTTAGCAATTCTTCAACCAGTTGTTTAAACTTAGCAATCTTTTTTCAAAAATTTATGTAGACTTGTAAATGATTATGTTTTTTGAAAATATACTTTGGGATTATCCAAAAAATTTGTATTTTATTGGCACTAAACCCAGTTTCCAGGCATTTAAGCCGGAGTATAAGAACCTCAAGACTTGAAAAGGTGAAAACCTTTAAGTCTTTGTGTCACACCCCCAAAATCCACCTGCGGATAACGCCCGCTCCGAGGGCGTGACTGACCAGGATCCAGCCACCAATCATACTGAACAAACATATAAGTAGTTATAAAAGTTTAACCATCACAATTGGTGTTTCAAAACAAACAAGTTAAGTTGCAAGCGGAAGCATAAGTTCAAAGTTATAACATAAGTTCCAAAAGTTTTCAAGTTTTAACATAACATGTAGCAATCCCTGTCCCACAACGATCCTCCTCCATGCAAGCTCCAGCTCAGTACCTATGGTCCTGCAAAGCATGTAGTAACGAGTCAACAACTAGTTGAGTGAGTTCACGGGTGGGCGTTCGTTTTAGTTGTTTTCGAAAACAGTTTACTTTATCTGGCATCCTGCCGTGGGGGTTACCCCATAGTTTTAAAAACGTGACCAGTTCATTCCCAGTTACTCCGGCACTCCGGCCGTGGGGGCTACCCCATGTACATCATCTGGCTCTCCAGCCGTGGGGGCTACCCCATGTGTATACTAGACTCGTTACCGTATCGATTGCTGACTGTAGTCATGTTTATGTGCCCTGAAAACATCAATGTCTATCATCATTGACGTGCCCCAGATCCATTAGTTCACGCCCGTCCTCTGCGGCACGGTGTGAGGCTTGTCAGACCTAAATAGCGCTATCTAACTAATGACCCGCTCGCCATTGGCCCGGCGATTAGTCGATACAAAAAGGAGGGACTTCGTGATAGAGTTTTAGTCTAGTACGTTTATCCGTCCATCCGGACGAGGAATCACATTCCTGAACCACTGACGTCCTACCCAAGGTAGACGAGGAATCCACGTTCCTTAACCCCGTTCCCAACCCAGGGAATCCCATGCTTTGTAAGGGTGTGAACTCACCTTGGTTTGCTCGGCAGTCAAACACAGAAAGTCAATCAAGTCGCAAGTAGTCAATAACGTCCTAACACGGATATCACGTATAATCAGATTCGAACCAAGTAGTGCACAAATGTTCAACACGTTTGACAAGCACGTTTAGCAGTAATAGTTAACAGTCAACAGTAGCACATACGGTTCACAAGTTCAGCCCAACTACTTAGGCCCAAACACGTAAAAGCAGTTAACACAGAAGCCCATCAGTCTGGCCCATTAACTAAGGCCCAAAAGTGTGGTCTCGAGTCGCAACCGGACTCGCAAGCATGGTCTCGAGTCATGCTGTGTGTTGATCATGGATGGTTGCGAGTCGCAACTGGTGTCGCAACCATGGTTTCGATTCATCATGCTGAGGTCTCGAGTCGCAACGGGACTCGTAACCTGTGGTTTCGGCTTGTCCTGTTATGGTTGCGAGTCGCAACCGCGTGGTCTCGAGTTGTAACGCTGTGGTTGCGAGTCGCAACGGGTGATTGCGAGTCGGTAAGCTGTCGTTGTCAAGTTCACGTGTTGATGCAGATATGGTCAGATTAATGGTACAGTATAATCAGGCCCAAATCCGGAAATAACCAATAGAATTCCACTAACATATTTCCTAATCAGGTTATTAGTCAAAGATGGATCAAAATCACAAGGGTTTTCAATCTTCAACTATCATTCAAAGTGTTCTTCATACATTCAAAGCATATATTCAAGTTCTTCATAACATAAACAACCACTTATTCACCCAAAAATCATGAACAACTATCAAGATACAATTTTACTAGCATGCATCCTACTTGACAAACATATTCATTAGCCGATTTTCTTAGTATAAACACCCAAACTTTTCGGATCTAATCCAAGTGCAACCAATATCATCATTCACCCTTTTTAACATACAATGAACCCATTTTCATCATCAAATATTTATGTATAGTTCAAGAAACATTCATGAACCGATTTCTTTTCAAAACATTATGTATAACTCATCTTAACATATTGTCACATAATCTCATCTTACAAACATAACATGAACACACTAACATTCAACAAAGCATTAAGAACACTAACCGGTTATGGGTTTCGAGGGTGTGTGAAAAGCTTCCAACCGGGTGTGTGTGTGAGCCGATCCAAGTCCAAAGATCCAAGAATGATGGAGTGTGTTCGTGTTCTAGAGTTTAGGTGAGAGAGAGAAGTAGGAGAGTGTGTGTTGTAATGTTCAACAAAATGGTAACACTAACTAAGGTAGTGTATTTATAGTCAAAGTTCCAAGTGTGTGCACCCCAAGGGTTTCGGCTAAGGGTTTTCGGCCCAATGGCCCAACCGGCCAAAGGCCCAAACCGGCCTAATGGTTATGGTTCACTCGAGACCACATGGTCTCGAGTCGGGTCCTTGTTGTTTCGTGTCGGGTTCTCGGTTCACAATAACACACATACATATATACATACAATGCACACAAAACAAAGCACATAAAAGTTCACGTTATCATTAAGTTTAATCATTCAACTAATCACATAACGTACAAGTATATCGCATCAAGACACAACGAAGGTTCTAGGTTTCGGGTTGTCACATCATCCCCAAGTTGAAAGAAATTTCGTCCCGAAATTTGACGGCACTCACTGAGGAAGCTAGTTAGGTTGCAAGCTTTTCCCGGTTATCCTGGGGTGTCACATCCACCCCCCGTTGATCTGGAATTTCGTCCCGAAATTCCGTAGCTTCAGCCTCAGTAGCGTTTGTACTGTTCTCAAACAGTTGGGGATACTTTTGTTTCATCCGATCTTCGCGCTCCCAGGTAAACTCTGGGCCGCGACGTGAGTTCCAACGAACTCGAACAAGAGGTATTCTAGTGTTCTTGAGGACCTTAACATCCCGGTCCGTGATCTCGACAGGTTCTTCGACGAATTTCAACTGTTCGTCGATCGTAAGTTCCTTCAGAGGAACTACGTGCGTCTCATCTGACAGACACTTCTTCAGATTTGACACATGGAAAACGTTGTGAACTGCACCGAGTTCTGTTGGTAATTTCAGTCGGTAGGCCACCTTGCCTATTTTCTCAAGAATCTCAAAAGGTCCAACGTACCGTGGGTTGAGTTTTCCTCGTTTACCAAAACGAACCACACCCTTCCAGGGTGAAACTTTGAGTAATACCCGCTCCCCAACCTGGAGCTCAAGTGGTTTCCTGCCCTTATCGGCGTATGCCTTTTGACGGTCACGAGCGGCCGCCATGCGTTGTCGTATTTGAGCAATCCGCTCAGTAGTGTCTACCACATGTTCTGGACCAGTGATCTGACTATCCCCCACCTCTGCCCAACAGAGGGGTGACCGGCATTTACGTCCGTACAATGCCTCAAACGGAGCAGCTTTAATGCTGGTGTGGTAGCTGTTATTATACGAGAATTCCACGAGTGGCAGATGCCTTTCCCAGCTGTTGCCAAAGTCGATTACACATGCACGAAGCATGTCTTCTAAGGTCTGAATAGTTCGCTCGGACTGCCCGTCCGTCTGTGGGTGATACGCTGTGCTCATATCTAGACGTGAGCCAAAAGACTTGTGCATTGCCTGCCACAGTTCCGAAGTAAAACGTGCATCTCGATCAGAGATAATAGATGTGGGCACCCCGTGCCTCGAAACAACTTCCTTGAGGTATATTTCCGCCAGAGTGGAGAACTTATCCGTCTCCTTGATTGCTAAGAAGTGTGCGGATTTTGTGAGTCGATCCACGATCACCCAGATAGTATCGTTTCCGCGCTGGGATCTAGGTAGGCCAGTAACGAAATCCATGGAAATTTGCTCCCATTTCCATTGTGGTATCTCTGGTTGCTGAAGTAGGCCTGAAGGTTTCTGATATTCTGTCTTGACTTGCGCACAAGTCAAACACTTGCTGACGTAAGTTGCTATGTGGGCCTTCATGCTTGGCCACCAATACGTAGTTTTAATATCGTGGTACATCTTGTCCGAACCAGGGTGTACCGAGTAGCGAGATTTGTGCGCTTCATCCATCACAAGTTCCCGTAAATCGCCATAGTGCGGGACCCAAATGCGTCCTGTTACATAATAAGCACCGTCTTCCTTCTGTTCTAAGCGTTGCCTTGACCCGCGTAGAGCTTCTGCTCTAACGTTTTCTGGTTTCAGTGCTTCTATCTGAGCAGCTCGTATTTGCGAAGGTAGACTAGAATGTATCGTGAGTTGTAAAGCTCTTACACGCTTAGGCGTAGTGTCCTTTCGACTCCGGGCGTCCGCCACTACATTGGCCTTGCCCGGGTGATACCTGATAGAGCACTCGTAATCATTCAGCAGCTCGACCCATCGTCGCTGCCGCATATTCAGTTCCTTCTGTTTGAATATGTGTTCTAAACTTCTGTGGTCGGTGTAGATGGCGCACTTGGTTCCGTAAAGGTAATGCCGCCATAACTTAAGTGCGAAAACAACCGCTCCCAGCTCTAAATCATGTGTCGTGTAGTTCTTCTCGTGAACTTTAAGTTGTCGCGAGGCGTAAGCTATGACTTTATCTCGTTGCATCAATACACAACCAAGACCTTGAATTGATGCATCACAGTAAACCACAAAATCTTCTGTGCCCTCTGGCAGTGAAAGGATAGGTGCACTACAAAGTCTATCCTTTAGATGTTGAAAAGCTAACTCTTGTGCATTTCCCCAATGATAAACAACGCCTTTCTGCGTTAGTAAGGTGAGAGGCTGCGCGATCTTAGAAAAATCCTTAATGAATCTCCTGTAATATCCTGCCAATCCCAAAAATTGGCGAATTTCCTTTGGTGTGCGAGGCGCAGGCCAGTTCTTAATAGATTCCACTTTGGATGGATCAACGTGAATCCCATCCTTGTTCACCACATGCCCTAGGAAATGGACTTCACGAAGCCAGAAGTCGCATTTCGAGAATTTTGCGTAAAGCTGTTCCTTCCGAAGGAGTTCCAAAATAAGTCGTAGATGCTGTTCGTGCTCTTCTTTACTCTTAGAATAGATCAGGATGTCGTCGATAAAGACTATAACAAACTTGTCCAGGTACGGTTTGCACACTCGATTCATCAAATCCATAAAAACTGCCGGTGCGTTCGTCAGCCCAAACGGCATGACCAGAAACTCATAGTGCCCATATCGAGTCCTAAAAGCCGTCTTAGAGACATCCTCTTCCCGAACTCTCAGCTGGTGATATCCCGATCTCAAATCGATCTTCGAATAGTAGCTCGACCCCTGCAACTGGTCGAACAAGTCGTCAATACGCGGTAGAGGATAACGATTCTTCACAGTCACCTTGTTGAGTTCGCGATAGTCGATACACATTCTGAAGGTACCATCCTTCTTCTTCACAAATAACACTGGAGCTCCCCAAGGCGATGAGCTAGGACGAATAAAACCCTTATCCAAGAGTTCTTGTAGTTGCGTGGAGAGTTCTTCCAACTCTGATGGCGCTAAACGATAAGGTGCACGGGCTACAGGCGCGGCTCCAGGAGCTAAATCAATCTGAAACTCGACTTGGCGATGGGGCGGAAGACCAGGTAATTCCTCAGGGAATACCTCAGGATAATCGCGTACAACCGGAAAATCTTCTAGCTTCTTCTCCTTTTCTGTGGTATCAGTAACTAAAGCCAAAATCGCAGTGTGGCCCTTTCGTAAGCATTTCTGAGCCTTAAGAAGAGAGATGATGTTCTCAACAGCACTTCTCTTGTCGCCACGAATCATGAGAGGTTCACTACCTAAACCAGGAATACGAACGATCTTCTCGTTGCAAAGAATCTCTGCTCGGTGTTGGGATAACCAATCCATCCCAATGACAACGTCGAAACTACCCAAGACAATAGGAATAAGATCGATAGCGAAGGTCTGATTAGCGAGAATAAGCTGGCAACCCTTGACTACGTGCGAGGCTTCCAAACTCTTACCATTAGCTAGCTCTACGGTGTGCTTGTCGCTCAGGGGTGTAGGAATACGCTTAAGCATCTTACTAACTTCTAGTGACACATAGCTAGTATCGGCACCCGAATCAAATAAGACTGTAACATAAAAGTCGTCGAGAAGGAACTTACCCGTCACCACGTTGGGATCATTCCTTGCTTCACCTTGACCAATCACGAACACTCGTCCCCTAGCTCCATTGTTGTTGTTCCCATTGTTACCATTCCCCTGATTGTTGTTGTTCTGGTTCAGTTGGGGACAATCCTTCTTGAAGTGGCCTTCAGCTCCACACTGAAAGCACCCTTTGTTGTTACCCTGCTGCTGTCGCTGGTTCTGCTGAGGTTGCTGACGATTCTGGTTGACGGGGTATGCGCTTCTGCAATCCTTTGCAACATGACCAGGCTTGTTGCATCGATGACAGTTGCCCCTGGTGCATGGCCCACTGTGGTGTAGGCTGCAGCGATTGCACTTGGGGTGATTCCCCTTGTATCCACCATGACTTTGACCACCAGACGACTGCTGACTGGGGCTCTTGTGATCGTCCGTCTTTCTCTGCTGAGACTGAGTTTGCACTGAAGTTGAACCCCTGCTTGAAGTTCCATCCCATTTCCGTTTATCCCCACTAGAAGCACCAGAAGTAGTTGCAGCACCTATACGCTTCGGTAACTTGTTCTGCTCCACCGCTTGGTCAGTGAGACGGTGAGCCAACTGTACAACCTGCTGGATGGTAGTCAACCTCGCTGAAGTCACATGACTTTGGATCTCTGGCACCAAGCCCTTGAGATAGAGTTCAATTCGCTTATACGGAGGATCCACCATAGTAGGACACAACAAGGCTAGCTCATGCGATCTCTTAGTGTATGCCTCAATTTCTGATCCCGACATCTTAAGATTGTAGAACTCATCTTCCAGTTTGTGAATGTCGTCACGACTGCAGTATTCCTCCCTGATCATTTCCTTGAAGTTTTCCCATGGGGTGGCGTTGGCAGCAACCAACCCTAACATCTGCACTTGAGCATTCCACCACGTGAGGGCCAAACCCTCGAGAGTACCAGTAGCATACTTCACCCTGCGCGCTTCAGGGCATTCGCACATTTCGAACACAGACTCCAGTTTCTCAAACCAGTGTAGGAGACCTACTGCTCCTTCAGTGCCGCTAAAAGTCGTGGGTCGACAGTCCATAAAGGTCTTAAAAGTGCACACCGGTGCCTGAGCATACTGACCTCCTGCGTGTGCAGCTGCGAGCGCTGCGGCAACTCGTTCGTTGATCAAAGCCGTCAACTGGGCTTGTGTCATGTTAACGCGTCCAGACATGGTTCTTCATAACAAGAGTAACACGTGTGGGAGAGGTTCGCGAAAGCACGATAGTAGGACAGAGTAAGCACGCACGTGTTCAAACAACAGTAGCTATACTAATCAAGCATACCATGAGCAGTGTACTACGCAACTAACAAGTAGGCAATATACATACATCATATTACCTAGAACGTCGAGCCTTGCATGAGGAGCGAAGTGTCGTTGTGGACCGTCGAGCGCTATACCGGTTATAGTCTGGTTTTAACAAAAACGTTTCTCCTTTATTAAAACCAAGTTCACTATAACCAATGGCTCTGATACCAATCTGTCACACCCCCAAAATCCACCTGCGGATAACGCCCGCTCCGAGGGCGTGACTGACCAGGATCCAGCCACCAATCATACTGAACAAACATATAAGTAGTTATAAAAGTTTAACCATCACAATTGGTGTTTCAAAACAAACAAGTTAAGTTGCAAGCGGAAGCATAAGTTCAAAGTTATAACATAAGTTCCAAAAGTTTTCAAGTTTTAACATAACATGTAGCAATCCCTGTCCCACAACGATCCTCCTCCATGCAAGCTCCAGCTCAGTACCTATGGTCCTGCAAAGCATGTAGTAACGAGTCAACAACTAGTTGAGTGAGTTCACGGGTGGGCGTTCGTTTTAGTTGTTTTCGAAAACAGTTTACTTTATCTGGCATCCTGCCGTGGGGGTTACCCCATAGTTTTAAAAACGTGACCAGTTCATTCCCAGTTACTCCGGCACTCCGGCCGTGGGGGCTACCCCATGTACATCATCTGGCTCTCCAGCCGTGGGGGCTACCCCATGTGTATACTAGACTCGTTACCGTATCGATTGCTGACTGTAGTCATGTTTATGTGCCCTGAAAACATCAATGTCTATCATCATTGACGTGCCCCAGATCCATTAGTTCACGCCCGTCCTCTGCGGCACGGTGTGAGGCTTGTCAGACCTAAATAGCGCTATCTAACTAATGACCCGCTCGCCATTGGCCCGGCGATTAGTCGATACAAAAAGGAGGGACTTCGTGATAGAGTTTTAGTCTAGTACGTTTATCCGTCCATCCGGACGAGGAATCACATTCCTGAACCACTGACGTCCTACCCAAGGTAGACGAGGAATCCACGTTCCTTAACCCCGTTCCCAACCCAGGGAATCCCATGCTTTGTAAGGGTGTGAACTCACCTTGGTTTGCTCGGCAGTCAAACACAGAAAGTCAATCAAGTCGCAAGTAGTCAATAACGTCCTAACACGGATATCACGTATAATCAGATTCGAACCAAGTAGTGCACAAATGTTCAACACGTTTGACAAGCACGTTTAGCAGTAATAGTTAACAGTCAACAGTAGCACATACGGTTCACAAGTTCAGCCCAACTACTTAGGCCCAAACACGTAAAAGCAGTTAACACAGAAGCCCATCAGTCTGGCCCATTAACTAAGGCCCAAAAGTGTGGTCTCGAGTCGCAACCGGACTCGCAAGCATGGTCTCGAGTCATGCTGTGTGTTGATCATGGATGGTTGCGAGTCGCAACTGGTGTCGCAACCATGGTTTCGATTCATCATGCTGAGGTCTCGAGTCGCAACGGGACTCGTAACCTGTGGTTTCGGCTTGTCCTGTTATGGTTGCGAGTCGCAACCGCGTGGTCTCGAGTTGTAACGCTGTGGTTGCGAGTCGCAACGGGTGATTGCGAGTCGGTAAGCTGTCGTTGTCAAGTTCACGTGTTGATGCAGATATGGTCAGATTAATGGTACAGTATAATCAGGCCCAAATCCGGAAATAACCAATAGAATTCCACTAACATATTTCCTAATCAGGTTATTAGTCAAAGATGGATCAAAATCACAAGGGTTTTCAATCTTCAACTATCATTCAAAGTGTTCTTCATACATTCAAAGCATATATTCAAGTTCTTCATAACATAAACAACCACTTATTCACCCAAAAATCATGAACAACTATCAAGATACAATTTTACTAGCATGCATCCTACTTGACAAACATATTCATTAGCCGATTTTCTTAGTATAAACACCCAAACTTTTCGGATCTAATCCAAGTGCAACCAATATCATCATTCACCCTTTTTAACATACAATGAACCCATTTTCATCATCAAATATTTATGTATAGTTCAAGAAACATTCATGAACCGATTTCTTTTCAAAACATTATGTATAACTCATCTTAACATATTGTCACATAATCTCATCTTACAAACATAACATGAACACACTAACATTCAACAAAGCATTAAGAACACTAACCGGTTATGGGTTTCGAGGGTGTGTGAAAAGCTTCCAACCGGGTGTGTGTGTGAGCCGATCCAAGTCCAAAGATCCAAGAATGATGGAGTGTGTTCGTGTTCTAGAGTTTAGGTGAGAGAGAGAAGTAGGAGAGTGTGTGTTGTAATGTTCAACAAAATGGTAACACTAACTAAGGTAGTGTATTTATAGTCAAAGTTCCAAGTGTGTGCACCCCAAGGGTTTCGGCTAAGGGTTTTCGGCCCAATGGCCCAACCGGCCAAAGGCCCAAACCGGCCTAATGGTTATGGTTCACTCGAGACCACATGGTCTCGAGTCGGGTCCTTGTTGTTTCGTGTCGGGTTCTCGGTTCACAATAACACACATACATATATACATACAATGCACACAAAACAAAGCACATAAAAGTTCACGTTATCATTAAGTTTAATCATTCAACTAATCACATAACGTACAAGTATATCGCATCAAGACACAACGAAGGTTCTAGGTTTCGGGTTGTCACACTTTGAGTTTTACCGGGGATTTTACCCACGTTTCGTGCGCTACAGGCGAGGGTGTGGAAACCCCGAAACTTAGAAAGGTGAAAACCTTTATACCTTAGAAGAGTGTGAAAACACTCTTGTTTTCGTGCGCTACAGGCGGGAGTGTATAAACTCCAAGACTTAGAAAGGTGAAAACCTTTAAACCTTAGAGAGTATGAAAATACCCTTTCGCGAGAGAGGGTGATCAATCCTCATATACCTTAAGGATCCAGGGTATAGCCAACAGTAACGAAATTGTCAGCCACTTTTACATGAACTGGTCCCGCCACCTTGAACTATCCCTGGATAACTTGCGCTCCAGGCGGGGTGTTTAAACCCAATTCGTGAGAAAGGTGACTACCTTTAAACCTGTGAAGGGATCAGGATCCCTTAAACGTGAGAGAGGGGGCCAATCCTCTAATCTTCTGAATTATCCCGAGTGTATATCCTGGAGGTATATCCTGAAGCATATCCTGCAAAACATCCTTAAACTAAGGTGGGTGTTAGCTTGGCTAACACCCCTCCGATGCTTAAGTCAGTAATCAGTTCAAAAGAGTAAATAATATTAAACATATTAAAAGAGATAGAATTCATACCATCCTGAGTTAGAAATTAAATTCCAAACTCACATGAAATAGAGCTTTAGATGTATAGCATTCCAGGATTCTGGTAGCATATCCCCCTCCATATTCTTGAGTCGGTATGCTCCTTTTCCTGATTCGGATTCAATCTCATAGGGTCCTTCCCACTTTGGAGCCAATTTTACATTAGCAGGATTCGTAGTATTCTGAAAAGCTTTTCTTAACACCCAATCTCCAACCTTGAACCTTCTAATCCTTATATACTTGTTGTATGTTCTGGATATCCTTTGTTGATATGCCGCCATTCTTAGTCGTGCTGCGTTTCTTGTCTCATCAATAGTATCCAGCTCCTGGAATAGGACTTCAGTATTCTGCTCAGGATTCTGGAGGTTGGATCTTGCTGTGGGTATCACCATTTCTGTCGGGATCACTGCTTCTGCTCCAAATACTAAGGAAAACGGGGTTTGACCAGTTGCATTTTTTACCGTCGTTCTATCAGCCCACAAAACAAAGGGTAATTCTTCTGCCCATCTTCCTTTCTTGGCCCCTAATCTTTTCTTCAAGTTGTTGACAATTATCTTGTTTGAGGATTCTGCTTGCCCATTTTCTTGAGGATGTACCGGGGTAGATGTGATCATTTTGATTCCCCAACTCTTGCAAAAGTCAGTAGTCCTCTTGCTTATAAACTGGGACCCATTATCACAAATGATTTCAGCTGGTACCCCAAACCTGGTCAGGATATTCCACTTTATGAAGGATACTACTTCTTGGTCTCTAACTTGGACAAATGCTTCAGCTTCAACCCACTTAGAGAAATAATCCGTCATTGCTAGCATAAAGACTTTTCCTCCCGGAGCTTTTGGTAACTTCCCTACTATATCCATCCCCCATTTCATGAACGGCTAAGGGGACGCTACATGATATGCCCTTCCTTGAGATATCTCATGATTGGAGCCGTCCAGGATTTAGGATCCTTTTCAGGATACTCCGCTCCAGGATCCTGAATACCTGCTACTTCTTTATCCCGAGGATGCGTTGCAGGATACAAGATATGTAATATTGGTATTGGGGTCCCGTCTGGTATCCTGATCGATGATCCCAGGTTTGCTAAGGCATCTGCTTCAGCATTATCCTCCCTTGGTACCTGTCCAAGTGTAAAAATATCAAAATATCCTGCTAATTTTTTGAGAATACCGAGGTATTTGATTAATTTCTCACCCTTGACTGCATAGGATCCATTAAAATGATTAGTAATTAACAAGGAGTCAACATATACTTGCAAATTCTTGATACTCATATTCTTAGCCAATTCTAGTAGCAGGTGTGACACCTGTGTCACCGCGACCATCAAACAAATACCAAGCCGATGAAATATTGTATTTCATACTTGGGATCTTGTACAAATATGTGTATGTTTTGCACATATCAATTATTGTTCAATTTCAAACTCTACATTGCTTTCTAGAGCATTATACGCAAATTGGTGCGTAAACGTACTCAGTTTAATGCGACAAATACTCCGGAACATCAACATATACTCAACATACCTTAAATAACCTTTACATAACTTAGAAATAAGTTTTGAAGGCTTGGGTATAGCAAAAACAAGTTAATTCGCTTACAGGGACTAAACTTGACAAACTGTGAAAGTATGCCAATTTGAACTGTAACGAACATTCCGGAACATGTTCATAAGTTAAACATACCCTAAATATCCTCTACATAGCTTAGAAATAGGCTTTGAGGTGTTTGGTATGCTAAAACAAACTTTTGGATCATTCAGGGACTAAAAGTGTCAAAAAGTGCACAAGTTTGCACTTTCGCGCATAACTTACGTTCTGAATACATCCGGACATCCAAAAATTTATGTAAGCATCCTTATATTATGCCTTAGTGTTGGGCATGAGAAAAATCCATTCGTCGCGTCATTTGGATCGTCTTTCGCGCTTATGCGCATTCCGTCGTAATTAAGCGAACATCGCAATCGTACGGCCAAACGAACCGACATCCGGAATATTTTTGAGCATATTTCATGTCCCCTACACTTTAACTTCATCTTAGAGCCTTGAATGAGGTTAACGGGGCTTAAACGTGCCAAAAATGGGCCAAAATACGTGTTTCTGAAGTGCAGGGACCAAAATTGTAAATTCTGATCTGGGAACCTTAGGCGGGGCGCGTAAGGATTTACCAAATCCTTACGCGGGGCGCGTGAGACTGTCAGACAGAAAAATATTTGCATTTAATGCAGTTTGGCCTTTCGTTCGATCAAGGGGCAATGCCCTTTCACCCAATCAGGAGCCAAGGGCCAAATTCTGACTTACCACAAGAATTTGACAAGTGTACGCTCGAGATCGCGGCACGATATTCGATAAACGATCCTAACGGTTCCACTTTTCCTATAAATACCCCCCCCTTTGTTCCAAAAACCCACAAAATCTGATCTTAAGGCTCTAAGTTGGAACCATTGTTCCATACCTGAGCTATTTGATCTAGATTAGCACTCGGGGACCTTCCGTAAGTCTTCTTTCGCTCTTTTATCTCTTTTCGAGTCCGAAAGTCAACATTTTGTTGACTTTCTGCATTGACCAGCTTATGGTCGATGCGAAGTTCATGGAACTTCATAACGTGAGCGTGATCACGATGGTTATAGTCCGTAGTGACTATACCTACTGATCACCACGTTAACTAGGCTCAGTGACGGGTCGTAGTTTCGGCCAAAATGTGCATTCTTGCATATTTTGTAACCAAACTACTCGTGAGCATCAAAGCCGTTTGTTTTGATGTCAAACCTGTTTTCTAAACTTAGTTAAGCATGTTCTAACATGCTTAGCTCGTCATTTTTAGTTTAGTGCTTATACAGGGTCGTAAGGTAAGCGATCTAAACCATCGCTTATACTTTCGAACCCGACCCATTTGGTCAATCTTTAGGATCCGACCAAACACATTAGGTAACCATAGCTATAACCTTCCGAGGTTATACCTTGTGGTCACGATGTTAGGCGTTCCAGACGCGTTCTACGCGAACGACGCGTTATGGTAGCCTAAGCTACCTAAACGGGTCATGATGGGGCGTAAGCACTTAGGTTAGGTTTCATTTTAGTATGTAGGCTTTGTTAAACCATATTACACGAGTCTCCATACTCGTTTGGTTTACGAACCCGCATACTATCCGACCCTCCGATTTTGGTCCGGTATATTAATATAGCTACCTATTAGGTGCCGTTTGATATCCCGTGACCTCTAGCATTATCTGGTTATTATACAAGGAATTCAAAGCAATCTCAGGTGAGTACATTGAACCCCATCTTTTACATGTTTTCGAGGAGTCAATGTGAGTACATTGAACCCCTCTTTTACTGTTTTCCAAACTGTTTTGGGGTGAAACACATGTGCCTACTTGCTACTTTCATGCTTTCCGGTTTTCACATCATATACTGCTATGTTCGATAGTACATATATAGTACATGATTTCATTGTGTTTATGCTATGTATGCCCATTGTGTGCGTACTTAGTACATTATTTCATATTGCATATCTGTTGCATATGCTCATCCAGCATATGAACACATTATTCTACATTTTGAACCGTTGTACTCTACAATACATTTCATGCTACGTACGCCCATTGCGTGCATACGTAGTACATTGTTTCACATTGCATATCTGTTGCATATGCTCATCCAGCATATGAACACATTATTCTACATTTTGAACCGTTGTACTCTACAATACATTTCATGCTACGTACGCCCATTGTGTGCATACGTAGTACATTGTTTCACACTGCATATCTGTTGCATATGCTCATCCAGCATATGAACACAGTATACTATATTTTGAACCGTTGTACTCTACAATACATTTCATGCTACGTACGCCCATTGTGTGCATACGTAGTACATTGTTTCACATTACATTTCTGTTGCATATGCTCATCCAGCATATGAACACATTACCCTACATTTTGAACCGTTGTAACCATTTGACTATGTGAACCGTCTTACCCCTTTTGATTTCATGAACCGTCTGTAACCATTGAACCGTGTAAACCAGTTGTATCCGTTGACATGAATTACATTTGACAATAGACATTTGACTATACATGAACATTTCTACCGTTGTTAAACATTTCATCTTGATGGTTTGGTTTGAGTAAGTGATTTAAGTAACGAGGCATGTGTAATATGATACAAGCATGGTGGATACGCCGCTGGTACTTCCTTTATATAAGTGTTTGTATGGTATTACATATCGTAGCGTTATTTGAATCATTTCAATTTGAGACATAGAACATTTTATACAAATAACACGCTTTTCACAAGACATTGATTTACAAACAACAAATCTTATACAAACTCTTTTTTTACATGGTTATTCAGTTAACCATGCATTGTTCTCTTATTTATACATATCATTTGATCTTACCGTTTTTCAAATGATTTACAAGACAAAGCAAAATACGAGGTTCATGACTAAACATTTTCTCAAACATAAGTCATGAATTCCGTTTTCACAAAATCAATGTATCTCACAGGCATTTTTATGCTGACGTACCTATTTTCACATGTGTTTTCAGGAGATGATGCATAGGACTTTTCAAGACATACTTAGGCGGACCTGTGCCTTAGTGACTTAAAACGAGACAAGAACTAGTTAATTTATGTTATGTACGCTTTGATTCTTGTTTAGACAATGTAAACTTTCATGTTTGATTTATAAAACGAAACTTCATTTGCCATGGATTTGAAACAATTGATTCTGTTACAACACTCCCCGACGTTTCCGCCACGTTTTGTATGTTCTACGTGGTCGGGGTGTGACAGAAAAGATGGTATCAGAGCCAATGGTTATAGGGAATTAGGTTATTAGTAATGCTTTGACCTAGTCTATAACCTTCCTAGGACCCTAATGCGAGTTTACTTGCGTTTAGTCATAAAACAATACCGTCACCTATCCTTAGGCGACGACCACAACAAGAACATAAATTTCAAAACCGCCTTGAAAACTAATCATCTGTTCTAGGATGATTGATTACTAGGTTTTGAACCCTCTATTGTAAGGTTTTGAACCCTCTGTTATAAGGTTTTGAACCCCTTTGAATTTTCAAAACTCCCATCAAAGTTTTGGGTCCTAACTAGTGTGAACACGTGCGAACTGGAAGAGTGAATGCCTGTACCCTGGGTTTTCTGTCTAAGGTTAGAGTGTTCGTACAAATCCACATAATCGGACCAGTCACTCTTACCTGGGAACTCTTGGGGTGAGTGTCCACTTATAGACGAGCATGTCTTCGTGATACACTATGAGGATCTATTTGCTTTGATTCAGCCTTGGTGTTGTTTGTTTGCTTCATGATTCAAATAAATGACCATCAACCGTGATTATGGTCGGTGATTGTAACATCCTATTCTTACCCAATACCATTTTATTTGTTTCCTTTCATGTTTTCCTCTTTTAGAATGCCTCCTCGACGCGAACACCAGATAGCAACTGCCGAGCTGGCAGAAATTATTGCGCAGCAGATGGCTGCTCAATTCCCAAATCTCTTTGCTCAATGGAACCAAGCCAACAACAACAATGGTACATGCAATTTCAAGAACTTTAACTCGGCTAAACCACTCAAGTTTAGTGGTTCTGAGGGAGCAACTAGGCTTCTTCAATGGTTCGAGGGCATCGAGAATACCTTTCGCCATGTGCAGTGTCCGGAAAATCGCAAGGTCGAGTTTTCTTCGAGTGTGTTTCAGAAGAGGGCTCTTACATGGTGGAATGGGGTAATGAGAGACCGTGGTGCAGATGTTGCTCTAGCACAAACATGGGCTGAACTGAGAGCTCTTATGATGAGAGAGTTTTGTCCTCGTCATGAACAACGAGCGTTGGAGAAGGAGTTCGATGATTTGAAACAAGATAGTGGCGAACACAGGGCATATACTGATAGGTTTGAGGAGTTGAGTCTACTTTGCCCGACTATGGTCGCCCCACTCGACAAGGCTATCGAAAGGTACATCGACGGCCTGCCTGACTCGGTACAAGACATTGTCACTGGTAGCAACCCTACCACACTCCGTCAGGCCATTGAGCTATCTGCAACCTTGACTGAATCGCAGATCAGAAAGCATAAACTTTTTCGAAAAGGTGACAAGAAATCGGCCGGGGAATCGAACCCAATCGAGGAATCAAAGACCATGGATGAACAGACTGAATCTCCTAAGACGTCAAGGAAGCGAAAGGCTTCTCAGAACTTCGCCGTGGTCGCTCACAATGGTCAAGCCGTCCGCAACCAACCAGCTCAACCCCCTGCTAGAAAACCATACAATGGAACTGCACCCTTGTGCAACCAATGTAGCCTCCATCATCACGCCAATGTACAGTGCCGCAAATGCCAAACTTGTGGACTCATAGGCCATACAACAAGAATCTGCCCAGCTGCAGCTGCACCAAACCAAGCTGGCAACAATCCCGCTCAAGGTCGTTTGTCACACCCCCAAAATCCACCTGCGGAGTATCACCGCTTGGGAGCGTGACTGACCAGGATCAAGCCACCAATCATATTGAACATGTAATTAATATTAAGTAAAATAAATGTAAACCATCCATCCAATACGATAGGTGTTCAAAACATAACCATAGTTTCAAAGTGTAGCGGAAGCATAGTAAATAATCCAACAATAGTTAATAGTTTTAAATGTCATAATAGTTCAACGTAGAAACCACGATCCTTGTCCACAACGACCCGCTTCTCCAGTGCAAGCTCCAAGTACCTAACGATCTGCAAGGCATGTAACAGAATGATCAACAAACTAGTTGAGCGAGTTCACAGAAAGTAAGTGCGTAACAGTAAGTAACGGGTGGCTCTACTGGGCCAATAGTAAGATAAACAGGTGGGGGCTTCCCATGTTATGTGACCACTAGACTATTCGTATCAACTACTCGTATCATCCCTGTTCTTCATCCGAGAACAGTAGCGCGTATGGGGTGTGCGTAGGTTTTACGCACGTATCCTTCATAACCGAGGATAGAAGTAAGTAATGCGTACACGTAGGTTTTACGTGCGTGCCTGACATCCGAGGCAGTAATTGGCATATGACCACGTAGGTGTTATCCTAACCTACGGAACCGTCCTTTGTACCGAGGATAGAAGTAATGCGTACACGTAGGTTTTACGTGCGTGCCTGACATCCGAGGCAGTAATTGGCATATGACCACGTAGGTGTTATCCTAACCTACGGAACCGTCCTGACATCCGAGGACCATGGTAGGTGATAGTCTAGGAAAAGCATATATATGTTCTTAGTCAATGGTAACCTTTATCCCATTCCCTCGACCCGGGAATCCCATGCCTTAGTAGGAGTGTGAACTCACCTTGGTTTGCTCGGTATGCTATGCTCTAGGGTTTAACGATGGCCTAAGTCCGTTACACACGACCTAGGATATATTGCACAGGATATAATGTAATGTTTGAAATCAGTTATCAATTAGGGTTTACAAGTCTTGGCGTTCAATCAACTGAGTTTGATAATCGATTACATACTCAACTAACATGGTTTGCACATAAACACAGTAATATACCACAATTACAGCAACATAGATATCACATCACGTAGAACAGAACATGCTGTTATTGTATCACACAGTACACAGATGGTAAAACTCAGATGTTAACACATTCAGGCAAGTTTCAACAAAGAAAGTCAGACTACATACTCATTCAATAACCTCGGGCCCAATTAAACTCGGACATTAGTCATTTCACTAATCTCGGCCCAAGCACATACTCGGCCCATTTGATTAATTAAACTCGGTCCATTATGAGGTCAATAAACTCGGACCAAGTACATTGATTAAAGTCGGACAAGCATTGTATTGATTAAACTCGGACCAACATTGTATACAATAAACTCGGACCAATATCAAGTATTATTCTCGGACCAAATAGAATTCCTTAAACTCGGTCCATGTGTGACATTATACTCGGACCATATATCATCATTAAACTCAGACTTTCAATTAACAATTAAACTCGGTCCATATTGCATCATCAAACTCGGTCCAAGACATTCTTTGAAACTCGGACCACATGACTCATTAAAGTCGGACCATTTGCAACTATTTAAGTTCGGACCATGTTAAACTCGGGGGGGGGGGGGGGTTTCCTTCATTAAACTCGGACAAGAGGTCCAATTATACTCGGACAAGGTAGTCCACTTAAACTCGGGCATCATCAATTTATTTAAACTCTGACTAACAACAACGTACATTCAAATGATCAATTCGACAGGATTATAACAGTTACGTATATCATTCAACAAACCCTAAATCTAATCATATGACGGCAGACAACAAGATTATTCAATCGATGCTAAACCACAACAATCATCACAATGATAACCTATCAAGCATGCATCTAATCATCGTCATAATCTCAACTATCCAGAATTAAATCACAGGATATCACATAAGAGATTAGGGTTTTCCAAGAACACACAATCAAGAAATCAATCAACAATTAATCATGAACAATGGTTAAACAATTACCTTGAACGATTCTAGAGGAAGAGGAATCAAGTGTGATGATTATCTAGTGCCAATGATGATGGTGATGATTGCTAGGGAGCCAAAGAAATGAGAGTACGTGCTTGAATTCTTGTGAAAATGATTAGTGAAGTTTAGATTAGGGTTAAGTATCTAGGATTTCACTAATTACCATTTACATCCCTAAGTATTATAATTTACAAATGCACACCATCTCATAACTGTTTCATAGTTTCACCACCAAGTTTACACATTTGACAAGTTTATCATAATTAACACATAATGATGCAACGTCTCGCAACACACTTCATTGTATCAACACATATACAATTTCCATAACATCAAATTGTGAAATCATTCAACTAAATAATACAAGAACGTGCAATAAATGCGAAATAGAAATCTTGTAAGTTCGAGTTGTCACATTATCCCCAACTTAAAAGAAATTTCGTCCCGAAATTTGGTACGCACTCACTGAGGAAGCTAGGTAAGTTACATCGTTCACTGGTTTTCCTGGGGTGTCACATCATCCCCCCGTTGATTTGGAATTTCGTCCCGAAATTCAGTAGTAGTAGCTTCAGCCTCAGTAGTGGTTGCATTGGTTTCGAATAACTGGGGGTACTTTTCTTTCATTTGGTCTTCGCGTTCCCAGGTGTACTCTGGGCCACGTTGGGAGTTCCAACGAACTCGAACAAGAGGGATTCTCTTGTGTTTGAGGACCTTAACATCCCGGTCCGTGATTTCAACTGGTTCCTCGACGAACTGCAACCGCTCGTCGATAGTGAGTTCCTTAAAAGGAATGATGAGGGTTTCATCTGATAAGCACTTCTTTAAGTTCGGCACATGAAAGACATTGTGAACTGCTCCGAGTTCAGCTGGTAAGTTCAACTTGTAGGCTACTTTGCCAATCTTTTCTAAGATTTCGAATGGTCCGACGTACCGCGGATTCAGTTTGCCCCTTTTGCCAAAACGTACCACACCCTTCCAGGGTGAGACTTTCAATAATACCCGGTCCCCGACCTGAAATTCCAAAGGCTTTCTACGCTTGTCCGCGTAGGCTTTCTGACGGTCGCGTGCTGCCGCCATGCGTTGTCGTATCTGTGCTATCTTTTCTGTGGCGTCCACTACAATCTCTGGACCCGTAATTTGACTATCCCCCACCTCTGCCCAACAGAGAGGTGACCGGCATTTACGTCCGTACAATGCTTCGAATGGAGCGGCTTGGATGCTGGTGTGATAACTGTTATTGTACGAAAACTCCACCAATGGGAGGTGTTTTTCCCAGCCGTTGCCGAAATCGATAACGCATGCCCTAAGCATGTCTTCAAGTGTTTGAATCGTTCGCTCAGACTGCCCATCCGTCTGAGGATGATATGCTGTGCTCATGTCTAAACGTGAGCCGAAAGATTTATGCATTGCTTGCCATAGCTCTGACGTGAATCGTGCATCGCGATCCGAAATAATAGAGGTGGGCACTCCGTGCCTCGAAACAACTTCTTTAAGATAGACGTCTGCGAGAGTGGAGAACTTGTCCGTTTCCTTAATCGGCAGGAAGTGTGCAGACTTGGTGAGTCGATCAACTATGACCCATATTGTATCATTCCCACGCTGAGATCTAGGTAAACCTGTAACAAAATCCATGGAAATTTCTTCCCATTTCCATTGCGGTATCTTAGGCTGCTGAAGTAGACCAGCTGGTTTCTGATATTCAACCTTGACTCTCGCACAGGTTAAGCATTTTCCAACGTACGTAGCGATGTGGGCCTTCATACTAGGCCACCAATAAGTAGTGCTGATGTCGTGGTACATTTTATCCGACCCTGGATGTACCGAATAGCGAGACTTGTGAGCTTCATCCATTACAAGTTCGCGTAGACCGCCATAAAGTGGGACCCAAATACGCCCCGTTACATAGTAGGCGCCGTCTGCCTTCTGTTCCATTTGTTGTCGTGAGCCGCGTAAGGCTTCAGCCTTGACGTTTTCGGGCTTCAGTGCTTCTGTCTGAGCAGCTCGTATCTGTGCAGGAAGGCTAGACTGAATCGTAAGCTGTAGCGCTCGCACGCGCCGAGGTAAAGTGTCCTTTCGACTGAGGGCATCAGCCACAACATTGGCTTTGCCTGGATGGTACTTGATGGCGCATTCGTAATCATTCAGTAGTTCAACCCATCTTCGTTGACGCATGTTCAAATCCTTCTGCTTAAGAATATGCTCGAGACTCCTGTGATCGGTGTAAATCGTGCACCTGGTACCGTACAGGTAGTGTTGCCATATCTTAAGCGCGAAAACAACAGCTCCCAGCTCTAGATCGTGCGTCGTGTAGTTTCGTTCGTGAACCTTGAGTTGCCGAGAAGCGTAGGCAATAACTTTATCCCGCTGCATCAATACACAACCAAGCCCCTGTATCGATGCGTCACAGTAAACCACGAAGTCATCTGTGCCCTCTGGCAATGAGAGAATAGGTGCGCTGCAAAGCCTATCCTTTAAGTACTGAAAAGCAGTTTCCTGCGTATTACCCCATCTGTAAACGACACCTTTCTGTGTTAGCATAGTAAGCGGCTGCGCGATCTTGGAGAAGTCTTTGATAAACCGCCTGTAGTACCCTGCCAAACCCAAAAATTGGCGTATTTCTGTTGGTGTACGCGGTGCTGGCCAATTCCTGATCGAATCTACCTTGGATGGATCGACATGAATCCCATCCTTGTTTACCACATGGCCTAAGAAGTGGACTTCACGAAGCCAGAAGTCGCATTTTGAAAACTTTGCGTACAGTTGCTCTTTTCGAAGAAGTTCCAAGATAAGACGTAAGTGCTGCTCGTGCTCCTCCTGACTCTTGGAGTAGATTAGAATGTCGTCGATGAAAACAATGACGAACTTGTCTAGATAGGGTTTACACACCCTGTTCATAAGATCCATGAAGACTGCAGGCGCGTTCGTAAGCCCGAATGGCATAACAAGAAACTCGTAGTGACCGTAACGAGTTCTGAAAGCGGTTTTGGAGACGTCCTCATCCCGGACTCTCAGCTGATGATACCCTGACCTTAAATCAATCTTGGAATAGTAACACGACCCTTGCAACTGGTCGAATAGGTCATCTATGCGTGGAAGAGGATAACGGTTCTTCACCGTCACCTTGTTGTGTTCACGGTAGTCGATGCACATTCTAAACGTACCGTCTTTCTTCTTCACAAACAACACTGGAGCTCCCCAAGGCGAAGAGCTAGGTCGGATAAATCCCTTATCCAAGATTCCTGGTAGCTGCGTCGATAGTTCTTCCGATTCTGGTGGAGTTAAGCGATACGGTGCTCGAGCTATGGGTGCTGCTCCTGGAGCGAGCTCGATTTGAAATTCGTCCTGATGATGCGGCGGTAGACCAGGTAAATCCTTGCGAGACACCTGAGGAAAGTCGCGTACAACTGAATGGTCTTCCAACTTCTTTTCTTTCGCTGATGAGTCAGTAACGAGAGCCAAAGTTGTGGTGTGGCCCTTCCGCAAACATTTCTGAGCCTTCAAGAAAGAGGTGATGCCAACCACGGCACCACTCTTGTCGCCTTGAGCTTCGAGAGGTTCTTGACCAGAACGAGGAATGCGAACAATCTTTTCTTTGTATAGGATTTCTGCTTGCTGTTGCTGCTGGCGATTCCGATGTGCAAGCCGTGGGCTCCTGAATCCTTAGCTTCTGCTGTGCTCTGGCGATCACTATTCTTATGCTGCTGTTGTGCTTGAGACCGAACGGTAGCTGAACCCTTGCTGGAATACCCATCCCATTTCCGCTTGTTGTCACTAGGAGTAGCGGGAGTAGCAGAAGTGGTAGCGGTAGTAATAGCGCTGATACAACTAGGCAGCCTGTTCTGTTCCACTGCCTGATCCGTGAGGCGATGAGCAAGACACTGAATGTCTTGGATTTTGTCGAGGTTAGCCGATGTAGCATGGCTCTGAATCTCTGAGGCTAGACCCTTGAGGTACAATTCGATACGCTTGTTTGGAGGGTCCACCATGGTTGGACACAAGATGGCCAGTTCGTTCTATCATTTCGTATGAGCTTCAATTTCTGACCCCGTCATTTTCAAATGGTAAGGCTCCACTTCCAACTTGTGGATGTCATCACGCGTGTAGTATTCCCTTTTAATGTGTTCTTTGAATTCGTTCCAGGGGGTGGCGTTAGCAGCTGCCAACCCTAGTATCTGTACTTGCGCGTTCCACCTGGTTAGCGCGATTCCTACCAAAGTACCAGTGGCGTACTTGACCCTGCGAGCCTCAGGGCATTCACACATCTCGAATACCGACTCGAGCTTCCCAAACCAATGGAGTAGTCCAACTGCTCCTTCTGGGCCACTGAATGTGTTTGGACGACAGTCCATGAAGTTCTTGAATGTGCAGGCATGTTGCTATGCGTTCTGACCCGTTGCGCGAGAAAGATAGGTCAAGGTTAAGCGCGAGAGTTGGGTCACGAGAGTAGGATCTAACATCCTAGAATAGGTCTGGAATAGCAGGTTATACCTCCTGCTTGTGCGGCTGCAAGTGCCGCAGCAACTTGTTCGTTAATGAGAGCCGTCAACTGGGCTTGAGTCATGTCAACACGTCCATACATGATCGAACAGTAAAGGTAGCATAAGTAAGAATGGTTCACGAATAGTGCGATGACAGAAGAGTGTAAGCACGTATGTGTTCTCAAGCAATAACAAGTTGTGAGCAAAGTAATGTAAGCATACTACGAGCAAAGTTCTATGCAATTCTAGCAAGCAGGTAACAAACATAAACCTTATTACCTAGGATGTCGAGTCTTGCACGTGGAGCGAAGCGTCGTTGTGGATCGTTGAGAGCACTGTCCTGGTTATAGTCTGGTTTTAATAAAAACGTTTTCCCATATTAAAACCAAGTTCTCTATAACCAATGGCTCTGATACCAATCTGTCACACCCCCAAAATCCACCTGCGGAGTATCACCGCTTGGGAGCGTGACTGACCAGGATCAAGCCACCAATCATATTGAACATGTAATTAATATTAAGTAAAATAAATGTAAACCATCCATCCAATACGATAGGTGTTCAAAACATAACCATAGTTTCAAAGTGTAGCGGAAGCATAGTAAATAATCCAACAATAGTTAATAGTTTTAAATGTCATAATAGTTCAACGTAGAAACCACGATCCTTGTCCACAACGACCCGCTTCTCCAGTGCAAGCTCCAAGTACCTAACGATCTGCAAGGCATGTAACAGAATGATCAACAAACTAGTTGAGCGAGTTCACAGAAAGTAAGTGCGTAACAGTAAGTAACGGGTGGCTCTACTGGGCCAATAGTAAGATAAACAGGTGGGGGCTTCCCATGTTATGTGACCACTAGACTATTCGTATCAACTACTCGTATCATCCCTGTTCTTCATCCGAGAACAGTAGCGCGTATGGGGTGTGCGTAGGTTTTACGCACGTATCCTTCATAACCGAGGATAGAAGTAAGTAATGCGTACACGTAGGTTTTACGTGCGTGCCTGACATCCGAGGCAGTAATTGGCATATGACCACGTAGGTGTTATCCTAACCTACGGAACCGTCCTTTGTACCGAGGATAGAAGTAATGCGTACACGTAGGTTTTACGTGCGTGCCTGACATCCGAGGCGGTAATTGGCATATGACCACGTAGGTGTTATCCTAACCTACGGAACCGTCCTGACATCCGAGGACCATGGTAGGTGATAGTCTAGGAAAAGCATATATATGTTCTTAGTCAATGGTAACCTTTATCCCATTCCCACGACCCGGGAATCCCATGCCTTAGTAGGAGTGTGAACTCACCTTGGTTTGCTCGGTATGCTATGCTCTAGGGTTTAACGATGGCCTAAGTCCGTTACACACGACCTAGGATATATTGCACAGGATATAATGTAAGTGTTTGAAATCAGTTATCAATTAGGGTTTACAAGTCTTGGCGTTCAATCAACTGAGTTTGATAATCGATTACATACTCAACTAACATGGTTTGCACATAAACACAGTAATATACCACAATTACAGCAACATAGATATCACATCACGTAGAACAGAACATGCTGTTATTGTATCACACAGTACACAGATGGTAAAACTCAGATGTTAACACATTCAGGCAAGTTTCAACAAAGAAAGTCAGACTACATACTCATTCAATAACCTCGGGCCCAATTAAACTCGGACATTAGTCATTTCACTAATCTCGGCCCAAGCACATACTCGGCCCATTTGATTAATTAAACTCGGTCCATTATGAGGTCAATAAACTCGGACCAAGTACATTGATTAAAGTCGGACAAGCATTGTATTGATTAAACTCGGACCAGCATTGTATACAATAAACTCGGACCAATATCAAGTATTATTCTCGGACCAAATAGAATTCCTTAAACTCGGTCCATGTGTGACATTATACTCGGACCATATATCATCATTAAACTCAGACTTTCAATTAACAATTAAACTCGGTCCATATTGCATCATCAAACTCGGTCCAAGACATTCTTTGAAACTCGGACCACATGACTCATTAAAGTCGGACCATTTGCAACTATTTAAGTTCGGACCATGTTAAACTCGGGGGGGGGGGGGTTTCCTTCATTAAACTCGGACAAGAGGTCCAATTATACTCGGACAAGGTAGTCCACTTAAACTCGGGCATCATCAATTTATTTAAACTCTGACTAACAACAACGTACATTCAAATGATCAATTCGACAGGATTATAACAGTTACGTATATCATTCAACAAACCCTAAATCTAATCATATGACGGCAGACAACAAGATTATTCAATCGATGCTAAACCACAACAATCATCACAATGATAACCTATCAAGCATGCATCTAATCATCGTCATAATCTCAACTATCCAGAATTAAATCACAGGATATCACATAAGAGATTAGGGTTTTCCAAGAACACACAATCAAGAAATCAATCAACAATTAATCATGAACAATGGTTAAACAATTACCTTGAACGATTCTAGAGGAAGAGGAATCAAGTGTGATGATTATCTAGTGCCAATGATGATGGTGATGATTGCTAGGGAGCCAAAGAAATGAGAGTACGTGCTTGAATTCTTGTGAAAATGATTAGTGAAGTTTAGATTAGGGTTAAGTATCTAGGATTTCACTAATTACCATTTACATCCCTAAGTATTATAATTTACAAATGCACACCATCTCATAACTGTTTCATAGTTTCACCACCAAGTTTACACATTTGACAAGTTTATCATAATTAACACATAATGATGCAACGTCTCGCAACACACTTCATTGTATCAACACATATACAATTTCCATAACATCAAATTGTGAAATCATTCAACTAAATAATACAAGAACGTGCAATAAATGCGAAATAGAAATCTTGTAAGTTCGAGTTGTCACATCGTTTCCTACCAGGTTCTTGTTTCAACTGTGGCCAGATGGGTCATTTCCGAAGAAATTGCCCAAAGCTTGCTAATGCAAATCCAGCACAAGGATGATCACCCGACTGACTAGAAGACAACATCGTTTAGAAATAATCATATGTATTAAGTTTCTTTTGTTGTCAAGATCCAAGGAACAGTTGATATCGTTGTTTATAAATAAATCTTTCATTTACATTGCAATGTATTTCGATGGTTGCATGTATAAACGACATATCCCTTGCAATACCAACAATCAAGGAACCGTATTCCTTGAAGAACAAACTACCCCCAAAATTCTCCCATTCTATAATCGCTTGCGTCTTCCACGGAATTCCTAAGTACCCGTTTATTCTAAGGAAACGAAGTACAAGGCGCAGGTTACAACACAAGACGAATACCCAAGGTACCACTATAAATCCTTAATAGGGTACCTAGGAATTTCCCGTAAGTTTTTAATTGTTGTATACCTTCATTCGAATGTGGTGATTCCTTGTAATCAAAAATCGAATTTTGGGAGATCTTTCTACCTTCTCAGGTAGATTCCAGTGAACATTGAGATCCGTCGACAGGTTTCCATATCCGTATTCAATCGATAACAAGTTAATAACAAATTATGATCAAATTAAACAATTATGTGACTATGTGCTTATGTGTTTCCTTATGTATTGTTGTGTGATCCAAAGTATGTTATCCAAATCTTCGTAGAATCTTACATATCCGTGTACAAGAGATTCATAGTAGGATGCCCAAAGGTATTACTTAAAATCCTCAATGGACTTCTATGTTATAGTTAAGTCCCTCGGATTATAAAGTACTACTTCATAATTAGACCCCTTGAGTGGTCTAGCTAAACAGATTCATCCAAAAATCTGGTTAGGGATATCATGTGATGATATAGCTGAAAGGACTCCTTGGTGGCCTAACCAAGAGGATCCCCTGTCGATCTAATTAAAAGGAACCGATGGAAGTCTAGTCACCCTCGTCACAAGTTTGATATCCTTCCCCAAAACATTACAAAACAAACTGTGCAGACTGTGCAAGGGATTACGTAATTATGGATGCATACATAATTATGGAATTTAGAGCACAGAAATCACAGCAAGTTCTGTCATGTGTCTAGAGTTAACCCTATTCATTTCCAATTCTGATGAAGCATCCATTGAGGAAAAATGAACTAGCTATTCATTTTTCACTTCTGAAGAATATCCGTTGAGGAAATGAATATCCGTTTATCCTTCATTTCCAAATCTGAAGAATACCCGTCGAGGAAAATGACTCCGTTTGTTCATTTTCGTTCTGAAGATTTATCCGTTGAGGAAATGAATATCCATTTATCCTTCATTTCCAAATCTGAAGAATACCCGTTGAAGATGACCCCGTTTGCTCATTTTCGTTCCTGAAGATTTATCCGTTGAGGAAATAAATATCCGTTGTGTAATCCTTCATTTCCAACTCTGAGGAAGCAACCGTTGAAGATGACTCCGTTAGTTCATTTTCGTTTCTGAAGATTATCCGTTGAGGAAATGAATATCCGTTGTGTAATACTTCATTTCCAACTCTGAGGAAGCAACCGTTGAAGATGACCCCGTTTGTTCATTTTCGTTTCTGAAGATTATCCGTTGAGGAAATGAATATCCGTTGTGTAATCCTTCATTTCCAATTCTGATGAAGCAACCATTGAAAATGACCCGTCTGTTCATTTTCGTTTCGGAAGAATGACCGTTAAGGAAATGACAAGATATTGCCTTACATATCATTGGTGGTTATTTGGCAAATTCACAAATAGACTCCTACGAATAAATTTCGGGACGAAATTTCCTAAAGTAGGGGAGACTGTGACACCTGTGTCACCGCGACCATCAAACAAATACCAAGCCGATGAAATATTGTATTTCATACTTGGGATCTTGTACAAATATGTGTATGTTTTGCACATATCAATTATTGTTCAATTTCAAACTCTACATTGCTTTCTAGAGCATTATACGCAAACTGGTGCGTAAACGTACTCAGTTTAATGCGACAAATACTCCGGAACATCAACATATACTCAACATACCTTAAATAACCTTTACATAACTTAGAAATAAGTTTTGAAGGCTTGGGTATAGCAAAAACAAGTTAATTCGCTTACAGGGACTAAACTTGACAAACTGCGAAAGTATGCCAATTTGAACTGTAACGAACATTCCGGAACATGTTCATAAGTTAAACATACCCTAAATATCCTCTACATAGCTTAGAAATAGGCTTTGAGGTGTTTGGTATGCTAAAACAAACTTTTGGATCATTCAGGGACTAAAAGTGTCAAAAAGTGCACAAGTTTGCACTTTCGCGCATAACTTACGTTCTGAATACATCCGGACATCCAAAAATTTATGTAAGCATCTTTATATTATGCCTTAGTGTTGGGCATGAGAAAAATCCATTCGTCGCGTCATTTGGATCGTCTTTCGCGCTTATGCGCATTCCGTCGTAATTAAGCGAACATCGCAATCGTACGGCCAAACGAACCGACATCCGGAATATTTTTGAGCATATTTCATGTCCCCTACACTTTAACTTCATCTTAGAGCCTTGAAATGAGGTTAACGGGGCTTAAACGTGCCAAAAATGGGCCAAAATACGTGTTTCTGAAGTGCAGGGACCAAAATTGTAAATTCTGATCTGGGAACCTTAGGCGGGGCGCGTAAGGATTTACCAAATCCTTACGCGGGGCGCGTGAGACTGTCAGATAGAAAAATCTTTGCATTTAATGCAGTTTGGCCTTTCGTTCGATCAAGGGGCAATGCCCTTTCACCCAATCAGGAGCCAAGGGCCAAATTCTGACTTACCACAAGAATTTGACAAGTGTACGCTCGAGATCGCGGCACGATATTCGATAAACGATCCTAACGGTTCCACTTTTCCTATAAATACCCCCCCCTTTGTTCCAAAAACCCACAAAATCTGATCTTAAGGCTCTAAGTTGGAACCATTGTTCCATACCTGAGCTATTTGATCTAGATTAGCACTCGGGGACCTTCCGTAAGTCTTCTTTCGCTCTTTTATCTCTTTTCGAGTCCGAAAGTCAACATTTTGTTGACTTTCTGCATTGACCAGCTTATGGTCGATGCGAAGTTCATGGAACTTCATAACGTGAGCGTGATCACGATGGTTATAGTCCGTAGTGACTATACCTACTGATCACCACGTTAACTAGGCTTAGTGACGGGTCGTAGTTTCGGCCAAAATGTGCATTCTTGCATATTTTGTAACCAAACTACTCGTGAGCATCAAAGCCGTTTGTTTTGATGTCAAACCTGTTTTCTAAACTTAGTTAAGCATGTTCTAACATGCTTAGCTCGTCACTTTTAGTTTAGTGCTTATACAGGGTCGTAAGGTAAGCGATCTAAACCATCGCTTATACTTTCGAACCCGACCCATATGGTCGATCTTTAGGATCCGACCAAACACATTAGGTGACCATAGCTATAACCTTCCGAGGTTATACCTTGTGGTCACGATGTTAGGCGTTCCAGACGCGTTCTACGCGAACGACGCGTTATGGTAGCCTAAGCTACCTAAACGGGTCATGATGGGGCGTAAGCACTTAGGTTAGGTTTCATTTTAGTATGTAGGCTTTGTTAAACCATATTACACGAGTCTCCATACTCGTTTGGTTTACGAACCCGCATACTATCCGACCCTCCGATTTTGGTCCGGTATATTAATATAGCTACCTATTAGGTGCCGTTTGATATCCCGTGACCTTTAGCATTATCTGGTTATTATACAAGGAATTCAAAGCAATCTCAGGTGAGTACATTGAACCCCATCTTTTACATGTTTTCGAGGAGTCAATGTGAGTACATTGAACCCCTCTTTTACTGTTTTCCAAACTGTTTTGGGGTGAAACACATGTGCCTACTTGCTACTTTCATGCTTTCCGGTTTTCACATCATATACTGCTATGTTCGATAGTACATATATAGTACATGATTTCATTGTGTTTATGCTATGTATGCCCATTGTGTGCGTACTTAGTACATTATTTCATATTGCATATCTGTTGCATATGCTCATCCAGCATATGAACACATTATTCTACATTTTGAACCGTTGTACTCTACAATACATTTCATGCTACGTACGCCCATTGCGTGCATACGTAGTACATTGTTTCACATTGCATATCTGTTGCATATGCTCATCCAGCATATGAACACATTATTCTACATTTTGAACCGTTGTACTCTACAATACATTTCATGCTACGTACGCCCATTGTGTGCATACGTAGTACATTGTTTCACACTGCATATCTGTTGCATATGCTCATCCAGCATATGAACACAGTATACTATATTTTGAACCGTTGTACTCTACAATACATTTCATGCTACGTACGCCCATTGTGTGCATACGTAGTACATTGTTTCACATTACATTTCTGTTGCATATGCTCATCCAGCATATGAACACATTACCCTACATTTTGAACCGTTGTAACCATTTGACTATGTGAACCGTCTTACCCCTTTTGATTTCATGAACCGTCTGTAACCATTGAACCGTGTAAACCAGTTGTATCCGTTGACATGAATTACATTTGACAATAGACATTTGACTATACATGAACATTTCTACCGTTGTTAAACATTTCATCTTGATGGTTTGGTTTGAGTAAGTGATTTAAGTAACGAGGCATGTGTAATATGATACAAGCATGGTGGATACGCCGCTGGTACTTCCTTTATATAAGTGTTTGTATGGTATTACATATCGTAGCGTTATTTGAATCATTTCAATTTGAGACATAGAACATTTTATACAAATAACACGCTTTTCATAAGACATTGATTTACAAACAACAAATCTTATACAAACTCTTTTTTTACATGGTTATTCAGTTAACCATGCATTGTTCTCTTATTTATACATATCATTTGATCTTACCGTTTTTCAAATGATTTACAAGACAAAGCAAAATACGAGGTTCATGACTAAACATTTTCTCAAACATAAGTCATGAATTCCGTTTTCACAAAATCAATGTATCTCACAGGCATTTTTATGCTGACGTACCTATTTTCACATGTGTTTTCAGGAGATGATGCATAGCACTTATCAAGACATACTTAGGCGGACCTGTGCCTTAGTGACTTAAAACGAGACAAAAACTAGTTAATTTATGTTATGTACGCTTTGATTCTTGTTTAGACAATGTAAACTTTCATGTTTGATTTATAAAACGAAACTTCATTTGCCATGGATTTGAAACAATTGATTCTGTTACAACACTCCCCGACGTTTCCGCCACGTTTTGTATGTTCTACGTGGTCGGGGTGTGACAGCAGGAAATTCACACCTAATAGCCTGGGGTATTATGTCCCCCTGTGGCGATTTTAGTAGTATACCTAAACCTACACCTCTTACATTAGATGCACCATCAGTATATAATGTCCAGGATTCTAAAGATTCTCCTAATTGTTGGACTTCTAGGTCTACCTCATCCTGAATGTCACTACTAAAATCAGTCACAAAGTTAGCTAAGGCCTGAGACTTTATCGCATTTCTAGGTTCATATACTAAGTCATAAGCACTCAACTTCACTGACCACTTAGCCATCCTACCGGACATCTCTGGTGTCACACCCCGACCACGTAGGACAACAAACCGTGGCGGAAACATCGGGGAGTGTTGTAACAGAAGCAATCGTTTCACAACCATGGATACAAAAAGTGTTTCGTTTTATTGATAATATTAAGCATTGCATTGTCTTAACATAGAATAAACAAGTTTTATATTATCTATCATAGTTATTATGTCACTAAGGCCTCGTCCAGATCCTATGTGACGCATGCATCCTAGCAGTCATTCAAGCATCAACACCTGAAACATATGTAAAAACTTAGTCAGCAAAGAAATGCTGGCGAGTACATAGGTTTTATAGGAGTGTCGAATTCATGGCTAGTTTAAGTGTTGCAATACTTTATTAAAAACTTTGTTTTGAAAAGAGTATAATATTGCAACTTAATTAACCAACTCGAATCAAGCGGGTTATAGTTTATAAAACCTCGTAGCCATGATTCTTAACCCAAAACCTTTGCTTTAGAACACCAACTTGTAAAACATCTTGCAATAACTCGTTAAAAGCTCGTATAGTTTATATCTCTTAGAAAAACATCGTTGTGTGATATCGTTTCAAAATCGTTTACCCAAGTGAACTAAATAACGCCACGATATGTAATATGATGAAAACACTTATATATAAGAAGTACCAACGGCGTATCTACCATGTTTTCACCACATTACACCCGTCTCGTTATCTAAACACTTAACCAAAAACCAATTGCTTATCGTAATCGTTTGACATCGTTTCCAAGTCGTCCCCAAATCGTTTACTCGTTTCACCTCGTGTATCTCGTTTCAAATCGTTTAACTCGTCTCAAAATCGTATTCGTTTTAATAGTGAAACTACTTTTGGTCGTCTCGCTAATAACATTCAAACCTGTGTGACTCGTTTATTGTTCAACTCGTTTTCGCATCAACGAACCTCCAAAGGGTAAGTTAACAATTATCAGATTCAGTCGTTACCCACAACCCCCACACATAACCATGGGTGCAGTGCAATAACGGGATTTGTCAGATCCTATGGTACCATAACCTAATACTGGTCGGCTTGATCAATGCTAATGAATGTCATTTGTTATGTAATTACAACCAACAAGTCGTGTGCACCATATCGAAATCGTTATTAGTTTTGTATAAACCACCTTAATCGTTTTTGAAACCATCGTTAAAACATCGAAATCGTTTTGATACATATGAATCACCCCAAAACAATTGAAAACAGTAAAATAGGGGAACTATGTACTCACCTTGGGTGCGTTTTTAAATGTTAACACAATCCCTCAAATTCTTTATGCGTCCTAAATAAAGTAAGGATGATTTTAATAATCAAAATTCACATAAATACCGAAGTTTCTCCGATACTTAGAATTTTCACATAACTTTGAGTTTTCTCGAAAAGTTATTATTTTTGATTATTTTGGTGTATTTGTATATATACATATACTCAAGCGTAATATGCACAATCTTGTCAACACTAACACATCATCATACACATATTGTAAAACACATAGCACATTGTGGCACATTAAATTTACTTATGAACAACCCATTCTAGTTATGTTGAAAAACACTTATTTTAGCGTTTCGGTAACATTTTTGACGTCGGAAGCCACGTATGACTAAATGAACACCAAGTAAACTTAATATAAGTTAAAATACTTATTTTTTTTACTAAAATATCAGTTTGGTTACTGATTAAAAACAGTTTAATAAAAATCCTCCGAAAAGGCGATTTTTAACCGTTTTACCGCATAGTTTTGCATCAAACGTTACCCAAACCATCCCAAATTGAAACGACTTGAAATTTTGACACAACCCATGTTATTTACTGAATAAAATAATGGTTATACTCACAATAGTGCAGGTCTTAAATAGAGCATATAATTCATGCAAATTTCACATATTTTATCACTTTTTAAGCTATATGTACAACATGCAATGCTACCAAACCTATGTCAAAGTTTTATGCCATTATATTACACCAAATAATGTTATTTTTAGTGTTTATAACCTGATCTAAAACATTTTTGTCATATAACCATTTTTCATCATCTCTTGAGCTTTAAATCAACATATCTTCACATGTACAAGTGTCTAAAGCATATCAACATTTTATATGAGTTTAGATGCATCAAATATGTGCTATATTCATGCTTATTTGCTGATATACTTGAACACTTAACATATCATATATAGATCATCAATCACTTGCATTTTACTATTATTCAAGAACAAGCAACAACATAAACAAGTACTTAACAAGAAATCAAACGTCAAGACTCATACACACACATATATGTACGGTTATACATACATATATATCACCACCATTTTTATTTGTTTCAAGACCATTTCTTTTAGATTTCAAGTTTAGTGAAAATCCCAAGATTCAAGAGAAACTTCAAATCATCAAAAACAACCAAGAATCTAAAGTATGATTTTAACATTAGTGTTATACCTTCAAGATTCAAGTAGGTTATGGGATGAGATTTTGATGATAGAAAGCTTGAAATTACTTGAATGCACCTTGGAAACGCCTTTAGATCTTCACGCCAACTTGAAGGTTGCTAGAAATGAGCTTGAATATGAAGAACAAGACTGAAGGTGATGAAGATGGAGAGAGAGAGAGAGGGGACGGTCATGAGGGGGAGAGAGAGAGGAGTTGAGTGTTGTAATGATCTTTTGGATTGTGTAGGACATTTATAGAGATTTTCATGATCTTATAAAATCTAAAGAAATCAAAATAAAATCCAAGAAAGATATGAATGGATTATGGAAGATTTTTGCAAGATCTTGAAAATATATGGTGGGGGCCACCCAATATATTACAATCGTATATGCATATGGGGGAGGGGGTAGACTGTAATTTTATTGGTAAGTAAGATAGAAGTAGGTGTTTAATCGGGTACCGGGTATTTTATCTAGCGTTTAAATCCCGATTTATGGCGTTCCAATTTATTTTTATTATTCTATAAAAATAAACTCGCCAAAATATTACTGAAATAAATTTCAGTTGCCAAGACTGGCTGCGTTGTCCGCGTTTCGCAGTAAAAGCACGGTGTCGCGCAGAAACACGCGGTACGTGCTTAAACTTGGAAAAATAACGTTTTTAAGAGTTTTAATTTATTTTTCAACACGAACCTGATTAGAATAAGATTTTAATCATAACAGAATATTTGTGGGATTTAAATATTATCCGGGCGGTCACCAACGTTCGTTTCGCAGTTTTGTCGTAATTAGTTCTTTAGTTCAAATAAACATGTTTTCGCCATACTGAATCCTTCGAAACTTATTTCTAAGTAATGTAAGGGATATTCAGGGTATGTTTGGCTTACGTCACAGTTCCGGAATGTAGGTCGCGTTAAACTGATTGTGTTTAAGCACCAGTTTGCGTATAACCTTCCAGAAAGTGATTTAAAGTTTGAAGTCGAAATCGAATCAAATTGTAAAATTGTCAAACACAAATACACATATATTAACACTAAAGCACATTGTTTTATTGATAATCACCATTGTTTTACATCGTACAGAGATTACAGAACACAGTTGTCACAGTCTCCCCTACTTTAGGAAATTTCGTCTCGAAATTTTATTTAGAGGAAACTTGTGAAAGCTTGAAACATGAAGTCGAAAAGATAAAACAACACCGGTTAGGGTTCCGAACTTCTAGTAACTTTAAATAACATTATGCTTGCAAGGCAAGAGGGACACTTATATACAAGTATATGAAGCGTCATTGGTGCGTCCACCGTACCTTCATTACATTGTTCACATTTCGTTATTGTTGTCACTATTGGTTCTTACACATGATAAATCTTACTGTGGTTTCTGTGCACTGAATTTTTATAATTATGTACGCGTCCATAATTACGTCATCCTTGCATAGTCCACACAGTACATTTAATAATGTGTAGGGGAAAAACCAAATGAATGAACCTGTGATGAGTGTGACTGGGCCACCATAGGGTCCTTTCAGCTGTATCATCACATGCCACTCTTAACCAGATTTTGAATCAATCTTTAACTAGATCACTCAAGGGTCTATTTTCGAATCATGGAATTGTACTATATAATCCAAGGGTCTTAACTACCACCTAGAAACCCTCATATGAGGATATGGAAGATTCTATGAGGATTTGGATAACGAAAATCGGATCTCATAATAAAAGAGAACACCTAAACACATAATCGCATTAATCGTTTAACTTGACCTTTAATTTGTTATCTTTGGACACGGGTATTTAAAGCATCCCAGGAATCAAATCAGGGCTCCGGTTTGAAATTCCATGGGCTTGCGTCCCAAATCTGCATAACTCTTTTGACGGCTTCTAGCGGTCATAAGATTATCGCGGATTTTCTTGATTTTGTCCGTTGTTTACAGAACGAGCTCAGGTCCAGTAAGCTGAGCTTCACCGGCCTCGTTCCAACAGACAGGTGAACGACATTTTCGACCGTAGAGAGCTTCGAAGGGTGCCATTTTAATGCTAGCATGATAACTATTGTTGTAAGAGAACTCGATCATTGGCAGATGAGAATCCCAATTACCACCAAAGTCTATCACGCATGCTCTAAGCATATCCTCCAAAGTTTGAATTGTCCTCTCGGATTGACCATCTGTTTGGGGATCATAAGCAGTGCTTAGATTTAGTTGGGTTCCCAAAGCAGATTACATGGCCTTCCAAAAATGAGATGAAAATCGAGCATCACGATCCGAAATGATATCCAAAGGAACACCATGTCGTGATACAATCTCGTCTACATAGATCTTGGCAAGCTTCTCAGCAGATAGGTCCTCGTGAATCGGGAGAAAATGAGCTGACTTCGTTAATCGATCGATAACAACCCAGATAGCATCATGACCTTTAGAAGTACGCGGTAGCTTAGTGATGAGATCCATCGCAATGCTCTCCCACTTCCAAACCGGTATCTCGGGTTGTACGAGCAAACCAGAAGGTCGTTGATGTTCAGCCTTAACTTTAAGACAAGTTAGGCATTTCGATACGTACAAGGTAACATCTTTCTTCATACCAGGCCACCAGAACTTAGTACGGAGATCCTTGTACATTTTATCAGCACCAGGATGGATAGAATATCGGGACTTGTGAGATTCGTCCATCACTAGGGTGCGGAGATCGTCTTGTTTCGGGACCCACAAACGATCCTTGAAATAAAGCAAACCATCGCTTTTTGCCTCGAGTTTAAGCTCAAGCTGATGTGGTAATTCCATAACCATCAAATTCTGTGAAACACAAAATTGCTGAGCTTGAAGAATACGAGATTGAAGATCAGATAGTGTTTGAACAGAATGAAGCTTGACTCGCTCTTTTCGACTAAGCGCATCGGCCACGACATTCGCCTTACCAGGATGGTAGCGAATTTCGCAATCGTAATCGTTCAAGAGTTCAACCCAACGTCGTTGCCTCATGTTCAGCTCTTTCTGATTAAGAATATGCTGAAGACTTTTGTGGTCTGTGAAAACCACACACTTCGTTCCATAGAGGTAGTGTCTCCAGATCTTAAGCGCGAAAACCACAGCTCCTAACTCGAGATCATGAGTCGTATAGTTCTTCTCGTGGATTTTCAGCTGTCGAGATGCACATGCAATAACTTTACCTCGTTGCATGAGGACGCAACCAAGGCCTAAGTTGGATGCGTCGCAATAGACAACGAAATCATCGTTTCCCTCGGGCAGAGATAGAACAGGAGCATTACATAACTTCTGCTTCAGCGTTTGGAACGCTTCTTCTTGCTTGGGTCCCCACTCAAAAGGCTTATTCTTCTGAGTTAAAGCAGTGAGTGGAACCGCAATTTTCGAGAAATTAGAAATGAATCGACGATAATAACCAGCGAGACCAAGAAAAGATCGAATCTCCGTCGGCGTTGTCGGTGTATTCCACTGTCACACCCCGGCCGCGTATAACATGCAACCGCGGCGGAAACGCCGGGGAGTGTTGTGGACAGAATTAATTTGTTTCATGACCATGGCATACAAGTTGTATTTTATTTATAAACAAAGGTGTTACATTGTCTTGGAAAGAGAGTACGGATATTCAAAACATAATTAAGCTAGTTCAAACTTCATTTTTAGGCTCTAAGGCACAGGTCCGCCCTAGAATCATGATCATCGTCCTATGGAATAGCTCCTGAAAACACATGTGAAAGTAGGTACGTCAACATAAAAATGCCTGTGAGATACATAGGTTTTGTGAAAATGGGATTCATGACTTGAGTTTTAAAGAATGTTTAATAACAGTCAGTCATGAACCTTGTAATTTGTCTTGCTTTGTAAACCATTTGAAAAACGATAACATCAAAGGATATGTATAAATAAGTGCAAGGTTAAATGAATAACCAAGTAAAATGAGTTGAATAAGATAAGTAGTTTGTGAAAATATTGTCTTGTGAAGGATATGTTATTTATGTAAAATGTAATGTGTCTAAACTGAAATGACTTAGATAACGCCACGATATGTAATATTATACAAACATTTATATATAGGAAGTACCAGCGGCGTATCCACCATGTTTGTATCATATTACATACGCCACGTTACTTAAATCATTTACCCAAACCAATCCACCATGTAAATTGCTCATGTGTAAACCAAATGTCAAGTGTTATTGTAAACCATGTCAAATGTTTATGTTCAAATGTAAACCACCAAACGTATATGTCAATGTCGACGTGTTTATGTTCAATGTAAATCATGTAATGTGAAATCCCAAAATGTATCATGTATGGTAAGCGAAATGTATCAACTTAAACCATATGCACAAAACAAGTCGTTGAAGTAAAACGTGGTTTAAATCAACGTTATGTTCTGCGGGAAATGCATGCTCTATTGATATTAACATTTATGTGGTATTGTAAACTATGCATACATCCAAGCCTTGAGACTGCGGTGATAAACCCTTAAACAAATTAATGGTTTATCTAAGTTATGTATATCGAATTCGGTCATTCCTTCCAGTCCTATCAAACCCAGGACTTCAGGAATGGGAGTTGTCAATTCCTATGGTACCACTACCTACTAACGAACGGCGTAGCTAATGTTAATGAATGTATTGTCCCATGTTAAACAAACCAAATGTCATAACAAAATGAAGGCATGTGCCCATATGCTGAGTAAACATATGCAGCATAAATGTTCATGTAAATCAATGTGTCCATATGCTGAGTAAACATATGCAACAGAAATGTTCATGTAAATCAATGTGTCCATATGCTGAGTAAACATATGCAACAGAAATGTTTATGTAAATCAATGTGTCCATATGCTGAGTAAACATATGCAACAGAAATGTTCATGTAAATCAATGTGTCCATATGCTGAGTAAACATATGCAACAGAAATGTAATGTAAATCAAATGTACTAAGTACGCACACAATGGGCATACATAGCATGAAATGTAATGAAATCGTGTACTATAATGTACTAATAACATAGCAGGCATATGATGTGAAAACATGGAAAGCATGAAAGTAATAGATAGGCACATGTGTTTCACCCCAAAACAGTTTGGAAAAACAGTAAAAGATGGGGTTCTATGTACTCACCTGAGATTGCTTTGAGTTCCTTATATAATAACCAGATAATGCTAAAGATCACGGAATATCAACGGCACCTAATAGGTAGCTTATGTTAATATACCGGACCAAATCGGAAGGATCGGACAGTACGCGGGTTCGTAAACCAAACGAGTATGGAGACTCGTGTAATATGGTTTAACAAAGCCTACATACTAAAATGAAACTTAACCTAAGTGCTTACGGTCCATCACGACCCGTTTAGGTAGCTTATGCCACCTTACGCGTCGTTCGCGTAGAACGCGTCTGGAACGCCTAACATCGTGACCACAAGGTATAACCTCGGAAGGTTATAGCTATGGTCACCTAATGTGTTTGGTCAGGTCCTAATGACCGACAAAATGGGTCGGGTTCGAAAGCATAAGCGATGGTTTAGATCGCTTACCTTACGACCCTATATAAGCACTAAACTAAAAGTGGCGAGCTAAGCATGTTAGAACATGCTTAACTAAGTTTGAAAACAGGTTTGACATCAAAACAAACGGCTTTGATGCTCACGAGTAGTTTGGTTACAAAATATGCAAGAATGCACATTTTGGCCGAAACTACGACTCGTCACTGAGCCTAGTTAACGTGGTGATCAGTAGGTATGGTCACTATGGACCATAACCATCGTGATCACGCTCACGTTATGAAGTTCCATGAACTTCGCATCGACCATAAGCTGGTCAATGCAGAAAGTCAACAAAACGTTGACTTTCGGACTCGAAAAGCGAATAAAAGAGCGAAAGAAGACTTACGGAGGGTCCCCGAGTGCAAATCAAGATCAAACAGCTCAGGTATGAAACAATGGTTTCAACTTAGAGCTTTAGGATCTGATTTTGTGATTTTTACACTAAAGGGGGGGGGGTATTTATAGGAAAAGTGGAACCGTTAGGATCGTTTTATCGAATATCGAGCCTTGATCACGTGCGTACATGTGTCCAGTGGATAAGTTCAGTGAACTTGACTCTTGGCTCTTCATTGGGTGAAAAGGCATTGCCCCTTGATCGAACGAAAGGCCAGATTCTGCATTAAATGCAAAATCTTTCTGTCAGACATCCCCACGCGGCCCGCCTCACATTTGGGCAAAACTCACGCGGGCCGCCTGGCCCTCTCTGATCTGCACCACTTGCAGAATTTACACATTTGGTCCCTGTTGCGTGTTTAAGCTATTTCCAGCCCTTCTAAGACCTGTAAAGCCATCTTTAAGGCCCTAAAATGATGCCTAAACATTGTGGACATGAAACATGCCCAAAAATGTGTCGGATGTCGGTTCATTTGGCCGTACGATCGCGATGTTCGCTTAATTACGACGGAATGCGCATAAGCGTGAAAGACGATCCAAGTGACGCGACGAATGGATTTTTCTCATGCCAAACACTAAGGCATAATATAAGGATGCTTACATAAATTTTTGGATGTCCGGATGTATTCAGAACGTAAGTTATGCGCGAAAGTGCAAACTTATGCACTTTTTGACACTTTTAGTCCCTGAATGATCCAAAAGTTTGTTTTAGCATACCAAACCTCTCAAAGCCTATTTCTAAGCTATGTAAAGGATATTTATGGTATGTTTAACTTATGGACATGTTCCGGAATGTTCGTTACAGTTCAAATTGGCATACTTTCGCAGTTTGTCAAGTTTAGTCCCTGTAAGCGAATTAACTTGTTTTTGCTATACCAAAGCCTTCAAAACTTATTTCTAAGTTATGTAAAGGTTATTTAAGGTACGTTGAGTATATGTTGATGTTCCGGAGTATTTGTCGCATTAAACTGAGTACGTTTACGCACCAGTTTGCGTATAATTCTCCAGAAAGCGATGTAGAGTTTGAATTTGAACAAAAGTCAAAACATGAAAAATGCAAAACACAACAAAACAAACATTGGGATCAAATAACATTATTTTATTGATGATTGAACTGTTCATGATGATTACAGGCACAAATGTTACAGTCTCCCCTACTTGTGGAAATTTCGTCCCGAAATTTATTTAGAGGAAACTGATTGAAAAAGATGCGGATATTTTGCTTTCATTTGATCTTCACGTTCCCAAGTAAACTCGGGTCCACGCTTAGATTCCCAACGAACCTTGACCAAAGGATTGCGCTTGCGTTTAAGCCACTTGACTTCACGTTCCATGATTTCTACCGGTTTCTCAACAAACTTCAGTGTTTTATCAACACGAATTTCGTCAAGCGGTATGTGGAGGTTTTCATCAGCTAAACACCTCTTGAGATTGGACACGTGAAAGGTTGGATGAACATTTCCAAGTTCAGGAGGTAACTCAAGTCTGTAGGCTACCTTGCCGATTCTTTCGACGATCTTAAATGGTCCAACGTATCTAGGTGCAAGTTTTCCTTTCTTTCCAAATCTGATTACACCTTTCCAAGGTGAGACCTTAAGTAATACACGATCACCGACTTGAAAATCCAAGGGTTTGCGTTTTAGGTCCGCGTAGTTCTTCTGACGGCTTCTAGCTGTCTGAAGGTTATCACGAACTTTCTTTACCTTATCTGTTGTCTCTAAAATGAGGGCAGGTCCAGTAAGCTGAGCCTCGCCAATCTCATTCCAGCAGACTGGTGAACGACATTTTCGACCATAGAGAGCCTCGAAAGGAGCCATGTTGATGCTGGAGTGATAACTGTTGTTGTAGGAGAATTCAATCAACGGAAGATGTGAATCCCAACTACCACCAAAATCTATCACACAAGCTCTAAGCATATCCTCCAGTGTCTGGATTGTTCTTTCAGATTGACCATCCGTTTGCGGATGATAAGCTGTGCTCAGATTAAGTTGGGACCCCATAGCAGATTGCATGGTTCTCCAGTCCAAGTGAGAAGTGAAACGAGCATCTCTGTCAGAAATGATGCTCAAAGGAACACCATGTCTAGCTACAATTTCATCCACGTAGATTTGAGCAAGTTTGTCAGCCGAAAAATCCTCACGGATTGGCAAGAAATGCGCTGACTTGGTAAGACGATCAACGACTACCCAGATGGCATCGTGACCTTTCTTTGTGCGCGGAAGTTTAGTAATGAGATCCATAGTAATGTTTTCCCATTTCCAAACTGGGATCTCCGGTTGCTCTAATAATCCGGAAGGACGCTGATGTTCAGCCTTAACCTTGAGACAAGTAAGACATTTGGATACAGGCAATGTCTTTCTTCATACCAGGCCACCAATACTGAATACGAAGATCCTTATACATCTTATCTGAGCCAGGATGAATGGAATAACGAGACTTATGGGCTTCATCCATAAGCAAGGTACGAAGATCATCTTGGCTTGGGACCCACAAACGGTCCATGAAATAGTACGATCCATTGTCTTTCAGTTCAAGAGCAGGTGTTATGTGATAAGGAAATTCCTTATCCATCAAACCTTGTGAAACACAAGATTGTTGAGCCTGAGAAATACGGGCTTGGATATCGGTTTGAATAACAGATTGGACACGCACACAATGAAGCTTAGTACGTTCCTTGCGACTCAATGCATCGGCTACGACATTCGCCTTACCAGGATGGTAGCGAATCTCGCAGTCGTAGTCGTTTAGAAGTTCAACCCAACGCCGTTGTCTCATGTTGAGCTCTTTTTGATTGAAGATATGCTGAAGACTTTTGTGGTCTGTGAAAACCACACATTTTGTACCATACAAGTAGTGTCTCCAGATTTTGAGAGCGAAGACAACTGCACCCAACTCAAGATCATGAGTGGTGTAGTTCTTCTCATGTATCTTCAACTGCCTTGATGCGTATGCTATGACTTTGTTTCTTTGCATTAGGACGCAGCCAAGTCCTAATTTAGATGCGTCGCAATAAACGACGAAATCATCGTTGCCCTCAGGCAATGTTAGGACAGGCGCGTCGCAAAGCTTTTGTTTCAAAGTCTGAAACGCTTCCTCTTGTTTGACTCCCCAATCAAATGGCTTGTTCTTCTGAGTTAAAGCAGTTAGAGGAACTGCAATCTTCGAGAAATTTTCTATGAAGCGGCGGTAATAACCCGCTAGACCAAGAAAAGAACGAACTTCAGTAGGGGTAGTAGGTGTATCCCAATCCTTAATCGCGCTGATCTTGGAGGGATCTACATGAATACCTTGTTCGTTGACAATATGTCCTAAGAATTGAACCTCTTTAAGCCAGAATTCACGCTTGGAGAATTTGGCGAAAAGTTGTTCTTTCTTTAGGAGTTCCAAAGTAAGACGGAGATGTTGCTCATGATCAGCTCGCGTCTTAGAATATATCAAAATGTCGTCAATGAAAACAATGATGAACTTATCTAAATAAGGCTTGCAGACCCTATTCATTAAGTCCATGAAAACAGCAGGAGCATTAGTCAAACCGAATGGCATGACTGTGAACTCGTAATGTCCATAACGAGTACGGAACGCTGTCTTTGGAATATCTTCTTCATGCACACGGAGCTGATGATATCCAGATCGAAGATCAATCTTTGAAAAGTATGAAGCACCTTGCAATTGATCAAAGAGATCATCAATGCGAGGTAGGGGATATCGATTCTTGATGGTAAGCTTGTTAAGCTCACGATAATCGATACACATCCTGAAAGATCCATCCTTCTTCTTTACAAAGAGAACGGGAGCACCCCAGGGTGAAAAGCTAGGACGGATAAAACCTTTGTCGGAGAGTTCCTGCAGCTGTTTAGACAACTCTTGCATCTCGGACGGTGCAAGACGATATGGAGCTCTGGCAACGGGATTTGCACCAGGTACGAGATCAATACGGAACTCGACTTGGCGTGCTGGAGGTAGACCAGGTAAGTCTTCAGGGAATACTTCGGAATAATCCCGAACGACAGGAATATCTGAAATAGACTTACCCTTGCCCTTATCAGCTGTAACATGTGCTAAAAAGGCTACATAGTGCTTTCGCAGATACTTCCGTGCTTTAAAACAGGACATGAGTTTGAGACCACCGGCAGGCTTCTCACCATGGACCTGTAGGATCTCACCTGTTGATAGCGGTACACGAACAATCTTCTCAGAACAAACTATCTCTGCGCGATGCTTGGATAACCAATCCATTCCCACTATAACATCGAAGCTTCCAAGTTGCATTGGCGTGAGGTTAATAGGAAAAATATGGTCGTTAAGATTCAACTGGCAGTTGCGTAGAACAGAATTAAGAACAATGGGTTCACCACTGGCAACCTCTACTGTCAAAGGTTTACCTAGTTTTGTTCTAGACACGCGAAGCATTGTCTCAAAAGACAATGACACAAAGCTCTTGTCGGCACCCGAATCAAAAAGAACAGATGCTGGCTGATTATTAATAAAGAACGTACCGTTCACCACCTCGTTGTCTGCTTGTGCTTCTTGTGCATTCATGTTAAAGACTCGACCTCGAGCCGGTGCCGGATTTTGGTTTGCATTCTGGTTCTGGTTGACTAGTCTTGGACACCGATTTCTGTAGTGGGTCAGATCCCCACAATTATAACATGCACCTGGTGGGTAGTTTGGTCGTGCAGCCTGACCCTGTTGTTGAGCAGGGTTCTGGACTGCGTGATTCTGAGCAAACCGACAAACATCGGCAAGATGACCCAATTTCCCACAGTTAGTACAGAAGCGGCACTGATATTGTGGCTGGTGGTGACTGTTGCATCGATTGCACAAAGGTGCACTTCCTGAGTAGGGTTTCTTTGCTGGAGGCTGGTTGGGAGCTGCCTGGTTTGCTTGGGCAGTGACAGTAAAATTTTGGGAAGCCTTACGCTTCCTTGACCCCCTTGAGGAACCAGAGTCCTTTCCCTTCTTGTTCTGACCTTTCTTACTATCCTCCTTGTCTGCCGACTGCTTATTGCCCTTGTCACCCTTCCTGTGTAGTTTATTCTTTCGGATCTGCGACTCAGTCAGTGTCACTGATAACTCGATTGCCTGACGGAGTGTGGTAGGGTTGCTACCAGTAAGGATATCTTGTACTGAGTCAGGTAGGCCGTCGATGTATCTTTCGATGGCCTTATCGAGTGGGGTAACCATAGTCGGGCAAAGAAGACTCAACTCTTCAAACCTATCAGTGTAAGCCCTGTGCTCACCACTATCTTGCCTCAAAACATCAAATTCCTTCTCCAACGCTCGTTGTTCATGACGAGGACAAAACTCCCTCATCATAAGAGCTCTCAGTTGAGCCCATGTCTGAGCTAGAGCAACTTCTGCACCTTGATCTCTCATAACCCCATTCCACCATGTAAGAGCCCTCTTCTGAAAAACGCTCGAAGAAAACTCGACCTTGCGATTATCCGGACACTGCACATGGCGAAAAGTGTTCTCGATGCTCTCGAACCACTGAAGAAGCCCAGTTGCTCCTTCAGAACCACTAAACTTGAGTGGCTTAGCCTGGTTAAAATCCTTGTATTTGCATGTACCATTGTTGTTGTTGGCCTGGTTCCATTGAGCAAAGAGATTCGGAAATTGAGCAGCCATCTGCTGCGCAATAATCTCCGCCAGCTCGGCAGTAGCTATCTGGTTGTCGCGTCGAGGAGGCATTCTAGAAGAGAAAAACATGAAATGAAACGAGTGAGATGATTGGATGAAGAGAATGAGATGAAGCAAAAGCAATCAAAAGCAAAGATGGCGGTTATGCATCGCAAAGTAAATAAGCGACGTGAAATGTCTAGTCAAAGTAAATGGGTCAGAGTGTATCGCGAAGACATGCTCGCCTATAAGTGAACACTCACCCCAAGAGTTCCCAGGTAAGAGTGACTGGTCCGATTATGTGGATTTGTACGAACACTCTAGCCTTAGACAGAAAACTCATGGTACAGGCATTCACCCTTCCAGTTCGCACGTGTTCACACTATTAACCCAACACTTTGACGGGATTTTTGAAAATCCAAAGAGGTTCAAAACCTTATAATAGAGGGTTCAAAACCTAGTAATCAATCATCCTAGAACAGATGATTAATTTTCAAAGCGGATCCGGACCCGAAGTTCCCGTTGTGGTTATCACCTAAGGATAGGTGATGTGCATGTTTTAAACTCTAAACACAAGATAACTTGTGTTAGGGTCCTAAAGTTATAGTCTAGGTCAAAGCATTACTAATAACCTAATTCCCTATAACCAATGGCTCTGATACCAACTCTTCTGTCACACCCCGGCCGCGTATAACATGCAACCGCAGCGGAAACGCCGGGGAGTGTTGAGGACAGAATTAATTTGTTTCATGACCATGGCATACAAGTTGTATTTTATTTATAAACAAAGGTGTTACATTGTCTTGGAAAGAGAGTACGGATATTCAAAACATAATTAAGCTAGTTCAAACTTCATTTTTAGGCTCTAAGGCACAGGTCCGCCCTAGAATCATGATCATCGTCCTATGGAATAGCTCCTGAAAACACATGTGAAAGTAGGTACGTCAGCATAAAAATGCCTGTGAGATACATAGGTTTTGTGAAAATGGGATTCATGACTTGAGTTTTAAAGAATGTTTAATAACAGTCAGTCATGAACCTTGTAATTTGTCTTGCTTTGTAAACCATTTGAAAAACGATAACATCAAAGGATATGTATAAATAAGTGCAAGGTTAAATGAATAACCAAGTAAAATGAGTTGAATAAGATAAGTAGTTTGTGAAAATATTGTCTTGTGAAGGATATGTTATTTATGTAAAATGTAATGTGTCTAAACTGAAATGACTTAGATAACGCCACGATATGTAATATTATACAAACATTTATATATAGGAAGTACCAGCGGCGTATCCACCATGTTTGTATCATATTACATACGCCACGTTACTTAAATCATTTACCCAAACCAATCCACCATGTAAATTGCTCATGTGTAAACCAAATGTCAAGTGTTATTGTAAACCATGTCAAATGTTTATGTTCAAATGTAAACCACCAAACGTATATGTCAATGTCGACGTGTTTATGTTCAATGTAAATCATGTAATGTGAAATCCCAAAATGTATCATGTATGGTAAGCGAAATGTATCAACTTAAACCATATGCACAAAACAAGTCGTTGAAGTAAAACGTGGTTTAAATCAACGTTATGTTCTGCGGGAAATGCATGCTCTATTGATATTAACATTTATGTGGTATTGTAAACTATGCATACATCCAAGCCTTGAGACTGCGGCGATAAACCCTTAAACAAATTAATGGTTTATCTAAGTTATGTATATCGAATTCGGTCATTCCTTCCAGTCCTATCAAACCCAGGACTTCAGGAATGGGAGTTGTCAATTCCTATGGTACCACTACCTACTAACGAACGGCGTAGCTAATGTTAATGAATGTATTGTCCCATGTTAAACAAACCAAATGTCATAACAAAATGAAGGCATGTGCCCATATGCTGAGTAAACATATGCAGCATAAATGTTCATGTAAATCAATGTGTCCATATGCTGAGTAAACATATGCAACAGAAATGTTCATGTAAATCAATGTGTCCATATGCTGAGTAAACATATGCAACAGAAATGTTCATGTAAATCAATGTGTCCATATGCTGAGTAAACATATGCAACAGAAATGTTCATGTAAATCAATGTGTCCATATGCTGAGTAAACATATGCAACAGAAATGTTTATGTAAATCAATGTGTCCATATGCTGAGTAAACATATGCAACAGAAATGTTCATGTAAATCAATGTGTCCATATGCTGAGTAAACATATGCAACAGAAATGTAATGTAAATCAAATGTACTAAGTACGCACACAATGGGCATACATAGCATGAAATGTAATGAAATCGTGTACTATAATGTACTAATAACATAGCAGGCATATGATGTGAAAACATGGAAAGCATGAAAGTAATAGATAGGCACATGTGTTTCACCCCAAAACAGTTTGGAAAAACAGTAAAAGATGGGGTTCTATGTACTCACCTGAGATTGCTTTGAGTTCCTTGTATAATAACCAGATAATGCTAAAGATCACGGAATATCAACGGCACCTAATAGGTAGCTTATGTTAATATACCGGACCAAATCGGAAGGATCGGACAGTACGCGGGTTCGTAAACCAAACGAGTATGGAGACTCGTGTAATATGGTTTAACAAAGCCTACATACTAAAATGAAACTTAACCTAAGTGCTTACGGTCCATCACGACCCGTTTAGGTAGCTTATGCCACCTTACGCGTCGCTCGCGTAGAACGCGTCTGGAACGCCTAACATCGTGACCACAAGGTATAACCTCGGAAGGTTATAGCTATGGTCACCTAATGTGTTTGGTCAGGTCCTAATGACCGACAAAATGGGTCGGGTTCGAAAGCATAAGCGATGGTTTAGATCGCTTACCTTACGACCCTATATAAGCACTAAACTAAAAGTGGCGAGCTAAGCATGTTAGAACATGCTTAACTAAGTTTGAAAATAGGTTTGACATCAAAACAAACGGCTTTGATGCTCACGAGTAGTTTGGTTACAAAATATGCAAGAATGCACATTTTGGCCGAAACTACGACTCGTCACTGAGCCTAGATAACGTGGTGATCAGTAGGTATGGTCACTATGGACCATAACCATCGTGATCACGCTCACGTTATGAAGTTCCATGAACTTCGCATCGACCATAAGCTGGTCAATGCAGAAAGTCAACAAAACGTTGACTTTCGGACTCGAAAAGCGAATAAAAGAGCGAAAGAAGACTTACGGAGGGTCCCCGAGTGCAAATCAAGATCAAACAGCTCAGCTATGAAACAATGGTTTCAACTTAGAGCTTTAGGATCTGATTTTGTGATTTTTACACTAAAGGGGGGGGGGGTATTTATAGGAAAAGTGGAACCGTTAGGATCGTTTTATCGAATATCGAGCCTTGATCACGTGCGTACATGTGTCCAGTGGATAAGTTCAGTGAACTTGACTCTTGGCTCTTCATTGGGTGAAAAGGCATTGCCCCTTGATCGAACGAAAGGCCAGATTCTGCATTAAATGCAAAATCTTTCTGTCAGACATCCCCACGCGGCCCGCCTCACATTTGGGCAAAACTCACGCGGGCCGCCTGGCCCTCTCTGATCTGCACCACTTGCAGAATTTACACATTTGGTCCCTGTTGCGTGTTTAAGCTATTTCCAGCCCTTCTAAGACCTGTAAAGCCATCTTTAAGGCCCTAAAATGATGCCTAAACATTGTGGACATGAAACATGCCCAAAAATATGTCGGATGTCGGTTCGTTTGGCCGTACGATCGCGATGTTCGCTTAATTACGACGGAATGCGCATAAGCGTGAAAGACGATCCAAATGACGCGACGAATGGATTTTTCTCATGCCAAACACTAAGGCATAATATAAGGATGCTTACATAAATTTTTGGATGTCCGGATGTATTCAGAACGTAAGTTATGCGCGAAAGTGCAAACTTATGCACTTTTTGACACTTTTAGTCCCTGAATGATCCAAAAGTTTGTTTTAGCATACCAAACCTCTCAAAGCCTATTTCTAAGCTATGTAAAGGATATTTATGGTATGTTTAACTTATGGACATGTTCCGGAATGTTCGTTACAGTTCAAATTGGCATACTTTTGCAGTTTGTCAAGTTTAGTCCCTGTAAGCGAATTAACTTGTTTTTGCTATACCAAAGCCTTCAAAACTTATTTCTAAGTTATGTAAAGGTTATTTAAGGTACGTTGAGTATATGTTGATGTTCCGGAGTATTTGTCGCATTAAACTGAGTACGTTTACGCACCAGTTTGCGTATAATTCTCCAGAAAGCGATGTAGAGTTTGAATTTGAACAAAAGTCAAAACATGAAAAATGCAAAACACAACCAAACAAACATTGGGATCAAATAACATTATTTTATTGATGATTGAACTGTTCATGATGATTACAGGCACAAATGTTACATCCACTCCTTAATAGCAGCAATCTTGGATGGATCCACATGAATACCCTGCTCGTTGACTATATGACCTAGAAACTGAACTTCTTTAAGCCAGAATTCACACTTGGAGAATTTAGCGAAAAGTTGTTCCTTCTTAAGGAGTTCCAACGTTAAGCGAAGGTGTTGCTTGTGATCGGCTCGAGTCTTCGAATAAATGAGGATATCGTCGATGAACACAATAATGAACTTATCTAAATAAGGTTTACAGACCCTATTCATTAAGTCCATAAAGATACCTGGAGCATTCGTCAAGCCAAAAGGCATGACTGTGAACTCGAAATGCCCATATCTCGTGCGGAAAGCAGTTTTGGGAATATCTTCTTCGAGAACACGAAGTTGATGATACCCAGAACGCAGATCGATCTTAGAAAAACATGAAGCACCTTGCAGCTGGTCAAAGAGATCATCAATTCGAGTAGGGGATATCGATTCTTGATGGTAAGCTTATTAAGCTCACGATAATCGATACACATTCGAAAAGACCCATCTTTCTTTTTCACGAAGAGGACAGGAGCTCCCCAAGGTGAATAACTCGGACGGATGAATCCTTTATCAGATAACTCTTGAAGCTGATTCGATAACTCTTGCATTTCTAATGGTGCAAGACGATAAGGTGCTTTCGCAATCGGGTTGGCATTAGGTACAAGGTCGATATGAAACTCAACTTGACGAACTGGAGGCAAACCAGGCAGTTCATCGGGAAACACCTCTGGATAATCCCGAACAATCGGAATATCCTGGATACTCCTGCTCTCGCCTTTCTCCTCGGTGATATGTGCCAGGAAAGCGACATATCCTTTTCGCAAATAACTTTGAGCCTTCGTACACGACATAAGCTTCAAACCACCTGATGGCTTCTCTCCACGAACTTCCAGAATATCGCTAGACGGAAGAGGAATACGAACAATCTTATCGAAACAAACCACCTCAGCATGATGTTTGGTTAGCCAATCCATCCCCACGATCATATCGAAACTCCCAAGTTGCATCGGTGTGAGGTCGATGGGAAAAAGATGGTTATCAAGGTTTAACTGACAATTACGAATAACATAATCGAGAACAAGAGGTTTACCAGTAGCAACTTCGACAGATAAGGGTTTCCTCAATTTAGTTCTAGGTATCGCAAGCAAAGGTTCAAAAGATAACGAAACAAAACTACGATCGGCACCAGAATCAAAAAGAATAGATGCGGGTTGATTATTAACAAGAAACGTACCGTTGACAACCTCGTTGTCGGCCCTCGCTTCGTTTGCATTCAGATTGAATGCTCCTCCATGAGCGGGATCGACAATTGGAAAAAACACAAGAGGCATCGACGAAACGCAAGAGAGGCGATCATTTATTCGTTACCTCGAACAAACAAATGGCACGCAGTGACTAATCAAAGTAAATGAATCAAAATAATGCATCGCGAAGACATGCTCGCCTATAAGTGAACACTCACCCCAAGAGTTCCCAGGTAAGAGTGACTGGTCCGATTATGTGGATTTGTACGAACACTCTAGCCTTAGACAGAAAACTCAGGGTACAGGCATTCACTCTTCCAGTTTGCACGTGTTCACATTATTTTAACCCAAACTTTGACGAGATTTTGAAAATTCAAAAGGCACTAAGCCAAATATGAATCAAACTGGAAGGGTTCAAAACCATAAAACAGAGGGTTCAAAACCTAGTAATCAATCATCCTAGAACGGATGATTAATTTTCGAAGCGGATTCAGATTTGTGTTCTCGTTGTGGTTATCACCTAAGGATAGGTGACGGTATTGTTTTAAAATCTAAACACAAGTAAACTTGTGTTAGGGTCCTAAAGTTATAGTCTAGGTCAAAGCATTACTAATAACCTAATTCCCTATAACCATTGGCTCTGATACCAACTCTTCTGTCACACTCCGACCACGTAGGACAACAAACCGTGGCGGAAACATCGGGGAGTGTTGTAACAGAAGCAATCGTTTCACAACCATGGATACAAAAAGTGTTTCGTTTTATTGATAATATTAAGCATTGCATTGTCTTAACATAGAATAAACAAGTTTTATATTGTCTATCATAGTTATTATGTCACTAAGGCCTCGTCCAGATCCTATGTGACGCATGCATCCTAGCAGTCATTCAAGCATCAACACCTGAAACATATGTAAAAACTTAGTCAGCAAATAAATGCTGGCGAGTACATAGGTTTTATAGGAGTGTCGAATTCATGGCTAGTTTAAGTGTTGCAATACTTTATTAAAAACTTTGTTTTGAAAAGAGTATAATATTGCAACTTAATTAACCAACTCGAATCAAGCGGGTTATAGTTTATAAAACCTCGTAGCCATGATTCTTAACCCAAAACCTTTGCTTTAGAACACCAACTTGTAAAACATCTTGCAATAACTCGTTAAAAGCTCGTATAGTTTATATCTCTTAGAAAAACATCGTTGTGTGATATCGTTTCAAAATCGTTTACCCAAGTGAACTAAATAACGCCACGATATGTAATATGATGAAAACACTTATATATAAGAAGTACCAACGGCGTATCTACCATGTTTTCACCACATTACACCCGTCTCGTTATCTAAACACTTAACCAAAAACCAATCGCTTATCGTAATCGTTTGACATCATTTCCAAGTCGTCCCCAAATCGTTTACTCGTTTCACCTCGTGTATCTCGTTTCAAATCGTTTAACTCGTCTCAAAATCGTATTCGTTTTAATAGTGAAACTACTTTTGGTCGTCTCGCTAATAACATTCAAACCTGTGTGACTCGTTTATTGTTCAACTCGTTTTCGCATCAACGAACCTCCAAAGGGTAAGTTAACAATTATCAGATTCAGTCGTTACCCACAACCCCCACACATAACCATGGGTGCAGTGCAATAACGGGATTTGTCAGATCCTATGGTACCATAACCTAATACTGGTCGGCTTGATCAATGCTAATGAATATCATTTGTTATGTAATTACAACCAACAAGTCGTGTGCACCATATCAAAATCGTTATTAGTTTTGTATAAACCACCTTAATCGTTTTTGAAACCATCGTTAAAACATCGAAATCGTTTTGATACATATGAATCACCCCAAAACAATTGAAAACAGTAAAATAGGGGAACTATGTACTCACCTTGGGTGCGTTTTTAAAAGTTAACACAATCCCTCAAATTGTTTATGCGTCCTAAATAAAGTAAGGATGATTTTAATAATCAAAATTCACATAAATACCGAAGTTTCTCCGATACTTAGAATTTTCACATAAATTTGAGTTTTCTCGAAAAGTTATTATTTTTGATTATTTTGGTGTATTTGTATATATACATATACTCAAGCGTAATATGCATAATCTTGTCAACACTAACACATCATCATACACATATTGTAAAACACATAGCACATTGTGACACATTAAATTTACTTATGAACAACCCATTCTAGTTATGTTGAAAAACACTTATTTTAGCGTTTCGGTAACATTTTTGACGTCGGAAGCCACGTATGACTAAATGAACACCAAGTTAACTTAATATAAGTTAAAATACTTATTTTTTTACTAAAATATCAGTTTGGTTACTGATTAAAAGTAGTTTAATAAAAATCCTCCGAAAAGGCGATTTTTAACCGTTTTACCGCATAGTTTTTCATCAAACGTTACCCGAACCATCCCAAATTGAAACGACTTGAAATTTTGACACAACCCATGTTATTTACTGAATAAAATAATGGTTATACTCACAATAGTGCAGGTCTTAAATAGAGCATATAATTCATGCAAATTTCACATATTTTATCACTTTTTAAGCTATATGTACAACATGCAATACTACCAAACCTATGTCAAAGTTTTATGCCATTATATTACACCAAATAATGTTATTTTTAGTGTTTATAACCTGATCTAAAACATTTTTGTCATATAACCATTTTTCATCATCTCTTGAGCTTTAAATCAACATCTTCAGATGTACAAGTGTCTAAAGCATATCAACATTTTATATGAGTTTAGATGCATCAAATATGTGCTATATTCATGCTTATTTGCTGATATACTTGAACACTTAACATATCATATATAGATCATCAATCACTTGCATTTTACTATTATTCAAGAACAAGCAACAACATAAACAAGTACTTAACAAGAAATCAAACGTCAAGACTCATACACACACATATATATGTACGGTTATACATACATATATATCACCACCATTTTTATTTGTTTCAAGACCATTTCTTTTAGATTTCAAGTTTAGTGAAAATCCCAAGATTCAAGAGAAACTTCAAATCATCAAAAACAACCAAGAATCTAAAGTATGATTTTAACATTAGTGTTATACCTTCAAGATTCAAGTAGGTTATGGGATGAGATTTTGATGATAGAAAGCTTGAAATTACTTGAATGCACCTTGGAAACGCCTTTAGATCTTCACGCCAACTTGAAGGTTGCTAGAAATGAGCTTGAATATGAAGAACAAGACTGAAGGTGATGAAGATGGAGAGAGAGAGAGAGAGGGGACGGTCATGAGGGAGAGAGAGAGAGGAGTTGAGTGTTGTAATGATCTTTTGGATTGTGTAGGACATTTATAGAGATTTTCATGATCTTATAAAATCTAATGAAATCAAAATAAAATCCAAGAAAGATATGAATGGATTATGGAAGATTTTTGCAAGATCTTGAAAATATATGGTGGGGGCCACCCAATATATTACAATCTTATATGCATATGGGGGAGGGGGTAGAGTGTAATTTTATTGGTAAGTAAGATAGAAGTAGGTGTTTAATCGGGTACCGGGTATTTTATCTAGCGTTTAAATCCCGATTTATGGCGTTCCAATTTATTTTTATTATTCTATAAAAATAAACTCGCCAAAATATTACTGAAATAAATTTCAGTTGCCAAGACTGGCTGCGTTGTCCGCGTTTCGCAGTAAAAGCACTGTGTCGCGCAGAAACACGCGGTACGTGCTTAAACTTGGAAAAATAACGTTTTTAAGAGTTTTAATTTATTTTTCAACACGAACCTGATTAAAATAAGATTTTAATCATAACAGAATATTTGTGGGATTTAAATATTATCCGGGCGGTCACCAACGTTCGTTTCGCAGTTTTGTCGTAATTAGTTCTTTAGTTCAAATAAACATGTTTTCGCCATACCGAATCCTTCGAAACTTATTTCTAAGTAATGTAAGGGATATTTAGGGTATGTTTGGCTTACGTCACAGTTCCGGAATGTAGGTCGCATTAAACTGATTGTGTTTAAGCACCAATTTGCGTATAACCTTCCAGAAAGTGATTTAAAGTTTGAAGTCGAAATCGAATCAAATTGTAAAATTGTCAAACACAAATACACATATATTAACACTAAAGCACATTGTTTTATTGATAATCACCATTGTTTTACATCGTACAGAGATTACAGAACGCAGTTGTCACATCTGGTTTCCTAAGCACATTTTTAATAGGATAATTAGTTTTAACATGAATCCTATGTGTTTCAAAGTAATGTCTAAGCTTCGTTGATGCCATAACTAGAGCCAATATCAACTTTTATAAATGAGAATATCTAGTTTCAGCATTTAGTAAACTTTTGCTAACATAATAAACATGATATTGTTGACCTTCATGATCCTTTACAAGGACGGCACTTACTGCATTCCCTGATGCTGCAAGATACAGGGATAATGGTTCACCATCTTCAGGCTTCATTAGTAGAGGTGTGGTTGAGAGGTATTGCTTCAAATCCTGCAAGGCTGCTTCGTGCTTCTTCCCCCATTCAAACTTCTTACTTTTCTTCAGGATATCATAAAATTCCTTGCATTTTTCTGAGGATCTTGAGATAAATCTGTTTAATGCCGCTACTCGTCCTATCAGTCTTTGAACATCCTTCATGTTTGAGGGTGATTTTATATCTAGGATAGCTTTGATCTGCTCTGGGCTTGCTTCTATCCCCCTTTTTGTCACCATATATCCAAGAAACTTTCCTGCCCCCACTCCGAAATGGCATTTAGCAGGATTTAGCTTCATGTTGTATTGATCCAGGATATCAAATGCTCCTTTGATATCCTGGAGGTGATCCTCAGCCTTTTTAGATTTCACTACTATATCGTCAATGTACACCTCCATGGTGTCCCCCAGTTTGTCTTTAAACATCATGTTCACCAATCTCTGGTACGTTGCACCTGCATTTTTCAAACCAAAAGGCATAGCAGTATAACAGTAAATACCTGTCGGTGTCATGAAAGCAGTATCCTCCTGGTCTGAAGGTTCCATTTGGATCTGTTGGAATCCTGAGGATGCATCCATGAAGGTTAACATTTCATGACCGGCAGTGGCATCCACCATCGAGTCTATATGAGGCAGAGGGAATGGGTCTTTAGGACATGCTTTGTTCAAGTCTGTGTAATCTACACAACTCTCCATTTCCCATTCTTCTTTTGAACCACGACCACATTTGCCAGCCACTTGGGAAATTTGACTTCCCTGATCATTTTGGACTTCAATAGTCTTTCAACCTCTTCTTGAATAATTATGTTTCGTTCCGGAGCAAACTTCCTTCTCTTTTGCTGGACAGGCTTGAAAGACCTGTCAATTCCAAGCTTGTGAGTGATAATATCTTTGGATATGCCTGTCATATCCTCATGCTTCCATGCAAACGTTGACATCCTGTATTTCAAAAAGTTAATTAATTGCTCTTCAATATCCTGAGGGATATTGGTTCCTACGAGCACCGAGATATCAGGATTATCCTGATCCAGGATAATTTTCTTCACATCCTGCTCCGGATCCTCCATGATATCCTGGGCCCTCATCTTTAATTGCTACGCTGCACTAGGTTTGGTCGAGGATTTCATTGAGGATGAGTAACATTTTTTCGCCTCCTACTGATCACTATCGACTTTGACAACTCCCCAAGGGGTAGGGATCTTGATGCACTGGTGATATGTTGATGGGACAGCCTTCATATCGTGACTCCATGGTCTTCCCAATATGATGTTATAGCAGGATAGAGAATCCATCACACAGAAACGTTGTATCGAGTTGACTCCTTCAACATATACTAGTAACTTTATCTCTCCCACTGTGTTCCTAGCCTCTCCACTGAACCCAACAAGCACGGTGGACTTTGAAGTGATATCCATTGGAGATACGTTCATTCTCTTCAGAGTCTCTAGTTGGATTATATTGACGGAGCTGCCATTATCAACTAATATCCTGCGTACAAAATGGTTAGCCACATATAATGTTATTACCAAAGCATCATGGTGAGGATCCTGGACAGTATCCCTGTCATCACTATCGAAAGTGATCACTTTATCAGTTGTGAGGGTAGTCATCCTGACTGGTTTGTCTCCCCTTTCACTCTTGGCTTCCTTTGCATGTCTCTTAGCCGCCGAATACGAAGTCCCACAAATGTCGGATCCTCCTGAAATAAAGTTAATTATCTTGGCATCTGCTGGGGGTGATGCTGCTTGTTCAGGATCCTTCTCGGGATCCTTCCCTTTATTTTTCTTTCTTCCCAGCAAGTCCTTCAGATATCCTTTGCTTAGTAGGTAGCTTATTTCTTTCCTCAGGGCAATGCAATCCTCAGTAACATGTCCGAAATCCTCATGGAAGGCACACCATTTGGATTTATCCTTCCAATCAGCTTTTTGTTGATTCTTCCGAGGCCACCTGGCTTTATCTCCTAAACCCTGCATAGCATACATTAGTTCAAGTATATTAACAGAAAAACAATATTCAGATAATTCAGGATATTCTTCAGGATCCTCGTCTTCAACAGCATTCACTCTCTTGTTATCATTTCTGCCATATGGCTTGGAACGATATGGCTTATATGAGGATTCTGATTTCCTGTTGGTTGATTCGTAGGTTGAGGTAGAATTCATCCTCTCTTGCATCTTCTTGTCATCTTCCAAATGGATATATCTCAAAGCCCTGTTACGAGCTTCGTCGAGATTCCTGCAGGGATTCATTACAAGATCCTGATAAAACTGAGAATCCTTTTGTAACCCCATCTTAAAAGCTTGCACAACTGTTGCAACATCAAGATGCGGGATATCCAAGGATTCTCGACTGAACTTGTTCACATAATCCCTCAAGGATTCCTGAGGTCCTTGAGTTATCCTGTAAAGGTCACTGGTTAATTTCTCAAAACTCCGGCTGCGAGAAAATTGACTATTAAATAAGTTAACCAAATGTGCAAAAGAAGTAATTGGGTGAGGAGGAACGTTTAACAGCCATTTTAAGGCTGATGCTGTCAAGGTAGAACCGAATCCCTTGCATAAGCATGCTTCCTTGAGATCTGGAGGGATAGGATTGATTTCCATTCGTTCCCTATACTGGGCAATATGCTCCTCAGGATCCGTGGTCCCATCATACGGCTTCACGTTGGGAGTCTGGAATCTCTTTGGGATTTCTGCATCACAAATGGGGTGAGCAAAGCGGGATATGTTGTGACTATCCCGGGATACTTCCGGTATAGGCTGCACTATTCCAGGCACACTTGATATCATATCCTTCAACTTTTGAAGCTCTCTGGTTATCGCTGATGTCACACCTGTATCCTGCAATGATCCACGATTATTAGTAACAAGGATACTGGTGTTAACAGACAAGTTACCATTTTGGCGATTTTAGCCATATCCTGGAGCGTATCCTGGAGCATATCCTTGATCCCTCACAGTCGACATTCTAGCCGTTAAGGGTATCTCCGGAATATTGCTCCGAGAACGACTCGGTATGATATTGCCCTGATTATCCTCAGTATATACTGCTGAACTAAAGTTCAACATCCTGGCCTGCAGATGGGTATCAGTATCCTCAGCAGGTCTCTTGGAGTTGGACTTCAAGAGTTATATTTCCTTCATTATGACTTGGTTAGTCTCCTGTTGTTTCTTCATTTGATCCTGTATATCACCAAACAAAGTTAAAATTTTATGATTAGAAACCATAACAGGAGTTCTCCCTGGAACACCAGATCTGTTGACATTCTGAACGGAAGGAGTGTCTCAGGATATTTGGCTTTCATTTCTCTTTAAGGAGCTTGAACTTGTGGAGGAGGAGGAAGCACCAAACCAGTTGTTGCAGAGGTTGTAGCTGACATGGTGGAAGAGTTCATGTTTGATCTCGAGGCCATTGAAAATAATGTAGCAAAAAGTTTTGAAAATAGAAAACCAAGTAACGATTTTGCAAAAGTTTTTAGTAGAAATAGCACCACTTGCCCCACGGTGGGCGCCAAATTGTTTTGGTCAAAAATTACCGAAGCAATTAAGTGATCAAATTAGTTAAGTGAGGTAGTGTGCTAAGAGAATGTGTTCAAAAATATGTTAATTGAGTTATTTGCAAAAACAGTTTCAGGATACGGCTCAGGATATAGAGCTGTATCTGTGATCAAACAATGAGCAAAAAAGTAAAGTAAATGACACGAGATGTACGAGGAAAGCCCTTGATCAATCTAGATCGCCGGCATAAAACCTCGGGAGCTGACAATCGCAGCTGCCTTGTTCTTCTATTGCTTCAAATATCAGGATACAGTGCAGGATGTGGTGCGGATCGACTAAGTGTTACAACGAAATTTGAATACAAGTGTGTTGTTTGCAATGAGCTAGAAAGTGAAAGTATGCGAGAGTGTTAGTGGAGATTGTGTGAAAAGTTGTGTCTACCTATGATCCGATCGCCCCTTTATATAGTTACAAAAAACAAACTAACTCTCCTATTATTCTGGGATGCTGGGAATATTCCATTCTGAACGTTGGGGGACTCTTTCTACTTGTTTTCCACGTGCTTATTGACTACAAAACCGGGTCTTCAGCTCATATAACCGTTACAATGTCAATAGCATTGACCAACATCTGATATTCTCGCGGAATATGCCTTTCTGACCGTTACAAGACCCATTCTTCCACCATCAACGTCCATTTTTCAACCACCTTGAGCGAATCTTCAGGTAGATCAAGTCTTTTAACGTTGGTACGTTGCAACCAACGTTTTACAAGCCAATCATTAGTAATAGTCAGGATACTGCCTCAGGATATTACCAATATCCTAGCCGGTATCCTGATACGGTATCCTGATCTGGTATCCTGATCTGGTATCCTGATCACATACAACTAATAAAAAATCAAGATACAAAATCAGGATATGGGCTCAGAATTTCACCCATAACATTAACCATTCTTCATATGTCGTTTATTCACGTATTCGTGTCTTTACGGTCTATATAAAGCACATTAACTACTTGGAAGTGGGCTAGAAGGGTGGTTGGGTAATTCTATGTCTCATTCAGTGTATAGATCCAGCGAGAACCTGGTTCAAGTTTAGTACTACTCCACGGATTGGCAGGGAATGACTGGCCCGAATGAGAGTAAGAAACCGCTTGAACCCCTTATTCATAAACTACTAATTAAACTTTAAACCAACCCCGTGAGGACTGTATCTCTGCTGACTCAGACCGACGGGTTGAGGGTGACCGCTGCCTGGAAGGGGGCCCACCACATTTTGCATTAATAACTTACTTAATTATCTTTCAATATTCCAACCGAGTAGGATTGTATCCTTGATGTTGGCATATATACATATATATATATATATATATATATATATATATATAGAATGAGGATCATCACAGAACACTAACTATTGCGAGAACAAATGGAACAACTCTAAAACACAAAATTTTGGGATTTAAGCTTCATGTTTTCTTTTAGATTTTATGTTTCTTACATTCATATGTGTATTATATATACATAAAAAACCATTTTTTTACCTACACATAGCTTACATACATGTTGGTAATTTAACCTACACATAACCTACATATGTGTAGGTTATACAAAAAGTGAAAATTTTCCATATTTTGTTTTGAATTCTAGTGTAAGAAACAATATATCTTACATTTGCAACATTTTCATTTACTTTTTAGGTTTTTAGGATTGAATAAATAGGTAATTCATTGTGTTCTGCGTGTTCTCGCAATATTTTGTGTTCTGCATAGAACCTTCCCCTATATATATATATATAGGGTTAGGTTAATGTACAATAGCGCTTATCGTACAATATGTACGCGATCATCTCAGCCGTCCGATCTGGTGCGAATTCACTTTTAAACATGCGATTTGTGCTGAAAAACCAACACGCGAAATTGTTTTTTTATACCAGCATGCGATTTCATCAAAAAAACCAACATGCAATTTCCAACATTCTTTTTATAACATGCGATTTCACAATATCGTACGTAATGTACGTTAAGGGATAACATATTTTACACTTTCACTATATATATAGGGTGGGGTTCTAGAGTGAACACTAATGTATTTGCGAACTGAGTGAACAAATCCTGGCTATTGATCTACACACGTGTATGGCCAGGATCTCATCATCAAATTGTAAAATACACTAGTGTATTTCAACATCAAATCTTGGCCATTGATCTACACACGTGTATGGCCAGGATTAGTTCACTCAGTTCGCAAGCTACACTAGTGTTCACTCTTGAACCTAATCCTATATATATATATATGTACTTCCATATACATATACATATTAAGATCTTCGCGCTTTGAACGATTTTGTTGGTGACTCTTTATCATGCCTACTTATTCGCAATATATATCTATGAGTTGCGCTTCGTAACATATATGCATAAGTATGGACATATTCGGTATATATATGTGTGTGTGTGTGTGTAAAAAGTGTAAATAGTTTGCTACAAAGTCTATTTTTCCTACAAAGTGTAAAAAGTTATAAAACACCACAATTCCAGCCATAAAACACAGTCAAAACTCACAAATAACAAAGTGGAGATTACGAAAACGCCATATCTGTGGGTTCTGTGTTGACTTTTGGATGATAAGTCGTTGGTTACCGAATGCTAGCATTAGTGTGTTTTATGTCGATTATCGTGTTGTGTTTTATATTCATAGTTCTACAATGATGTGTTTGAAGTTTTTACGGAATGTTAAGGTTTGGATATTGTGTTTTAGTGATCTTCACACTCTTATTTGTGGGTTTTAACCGTGTTTTATGGCTAAAATTGTGGTGTTTTATGACTTTGTACACATTTTAGGAAAAATGGACTTTGTAGCCAAACCCCACCCTATATATATAAATATATATATATATATATATATATATATATATATATATATATATATATAATTGTAACATGTGTTACACCAAAACTTGTTTATTTTTTTTTAAATATATACTCGGCGCTTTTTGATTTTTTTTTGCCCAAAACCCTTAAAAACATGTATATAACATGTGTAAATTTTTTCAAAAAAAAAAAAAAAAAAAAATATCGGGAGCTTTGAGTTTCACGGGTTTTCTAAATTAAAGTGGGTTTTCTATACATCCTTCCCATATATATATATATATATATATATATATATATATATATATATATATATATATATATATATATATATATATATATATATATATATATATATAGGATTAGGTTCAAACGTGAACAAAATCCCAAGAGTGAACTGCGTGAACTGATTTGGGCCCTTGATTTTTATGATCTTGAGATTAAAGTGAGTGGCATGATGGTAATTATTTGGTTAATTTTTTCCATTTAATTAAATACAAAAAGGGTATATGTGTAATTTCAATCTTAAATTGATTGCATAAATCTCTCACAAATCAAGTAATCAATTATCCTCTTAAATTGATTGCATAAATCTCTCACAAATCAAATTAAGGATTAGGAAAGATGTAACTTAATTCAATTATTAAAATAATTATTTGTTTAAATGCGATGTACACATGTGTATTCTGATGTTTATCACAAATTTTCGTACATAATGTGATTTCTAATCTAGTTTACCGTTTCTACCGCACAAACATTTAAACATAGCATCATTTCGTATCATCATGAAATCACTTAGCAAACCACATTACACATATGTGACACCTGTGTCACTTTAACCATCAAACAAATACCAAACCAATGAAATATTGTATTTCATACTTGGAATTTGTATAAATATGTGTATCGTTTGCACATATCAACTCTTATTCGATTTCAAGCTTTAAATCGCTTTCTGGAAGGTTATACGCGCATTGATGCGTGAATATAGCCAGTTTAATGCAACAAACACTCTGGAATAGTGAAATAGGCTTAACATACCTTAAATAACCTTTACATAACTTAGAAATAAGTTTTGGAACGTTTGGTGTGTTGAAATCAAGTTTGTTTGATCGTAGGGACTAATTGTGTCAAACTGCGAAACTATACCAATTTGTAAAGTAACGAACCTTCCGGAACTTGATCATAAGTTAAACATACCCTAAATATCCTTTACATAGCTTAGAAATAGGCTTTGAGGGGTTCGTTATGCTAAAATAAACTTTATTGATCAATAAGGACTAAAAGCGTCAAAAAGTGCACAAGTTTGCATTTTCGCGCATATTTTACGTTCTGAATAAATCCGGACATCCAAAAATTTATGTAATCATTAAAATATTATATTTTAGTGATTGGCATGATAAAATTTCATTCGTCGCTCAATTTGGACCGTTTTTGCGTTCGTTATGACTTCCGTCGTAATTAACCGAACAACGCAACCGTACGACCAAACAAACCGACATCCGAGATATTTTTGAGAATGTTTTAAGTTCCCCATACTTTAACTTCATTTTAGAGCTTTGAAATGAGGTTAACGGGGCTTAAACGTGTCAAAAATGCATCGAAAACCAAGTTTTGGGCATGTAGTGGCTAAAAGTGTAAATCTGTCAAAGTCTTAGGCCTGGGGCGTAAGCCCAAGCTTAACTCTTACGCGTGGCGTGAGAGCCTATCAGACAGAAACATTGAATCTGGTCTTTTAGCTCGTTTTTGATGGTTTTGATCAATGGTTTTCAATGTTAGGAGCTGGTTTGTGTGGAGAACAAGTCCCCCAATCAGTCCTTAACACTTGTATGGCCTAGATCATGCCCTCTTCTCCAAGAAACGATCCTAAGGGTTTTGCGAAAATATATATAGCCATCCATCTTTCACTTGTTCCTTGCTCATTTCCCTCATTCTCTTCTCTACAATCTGCATTGGGGGCTTTCTCAATCTGATTTGGAAGTTGGTTTTCTTGTAGAAAAGATAGTAAGGACCCATAGTGAGCATTCTTTCATTCTTTTTATTGTTTTCCTAGTTTGAAAGTCAAATATTGTTTGACTTTCAGTTTGACCAGTCTATGGTCAACGCAAAGTTTGGTTGAACTTTGCAACGTGATTGTAATAACGATGGTTATAATCCTTAGCGATTATACCTATTGATTACCATGTTAACTAGGTGTAGTGACGAGTCAAAGTTTCGGTCAAAATGTGTTTTAGCACGCATTTTGCAACAGAACTACTATTAGGTATCAAAACACTTTGTTTTGATACCAAATCAGTAGGTTAAACATGTTTTGACATGTTTAGCTCGTCACTTTTAGTTAGTGCTAAGTCGAGCGGTCTAAACCACCGCTTAGACTTTCGAACTCGACCCGTTTGGTCGATCATTAGGATTCGACCAAGCATGGTTAGTGACCATAGTTGCATAGGAAATAACCTTCCGCGGTTATACCTTATGGTCACCGAGTTTAAGTAGTTGTATGATAGGTGGATTATATGCCTTAGGTAAATTACCAAAATGCCATTTTCATGCATAATTGGACTTTAAGCATATGTAACCTAACTTTTGTCACCTAAACTGATTATGCAACTTATTTAAACATGTTTAGGCATATAATACTTGTCATAGGACTAGTTAGACATCTCGAACGCGTTTTACGCGAACGACGCGTTAAGGTAGCATAAGCTACCTAAACGTGTCATAACGGGTCAAAAGCACTTAGGTTAGGTTTCAATTTAGGATGTAGGTTTTGTTAAACCATATCACATGAGTTCCAACACTCATTTGGTTTACAAGACCTCATTCTATCCGATCTCCCGATTTAGGTCCGGTTATTTACATAGTTACCTATATAGGGTGCCGTTTGATTCCCTGATCCCTCTAGCTTTGCTTGGTTGTTGTTCAAGACTTCTAAGCACCCTCAAGTGAGTACATAGTTCCCCTCTTTTACTGTTTTCAACTGTTTTGGGGTGAAACATGTGTACCTATCTGTTATTTCATGATTTCAAAGTATAATTGATTATACATGTTAGGATTTATCTTTTGACAAACTGAATGATTATTTATGACATAAACACTGATTTTTCAAAGATTTTATAATTAATTGTTGGAATAGTACTTATTTTTGTTCACCAGACCGGTTGATAGTATGATATAGCGCTATAGGATTTGACACCCCATTCCTGTTGTCATGGAATGTCTGAAACCAATTTGTTTCTCCATCCAAATAGGAATTGCCTTTGTGGTATTTCTATAGTCTCAAAGGTGTATTTTGATGCACTAGGTCTGAATGAATTCTTAAATCACATTATTTTTGCATATTAATTTATACTCCCAAAAGTATAGTTTGATATGCTCTCATATGTGATATTGTACAAAACCAACAAATATTTTATTTATCAAATCCAAAGCATATTTTGATATGTTATTTATAAAACCCAAAGCATATTTTGATATGTTATTTGTAAAACCAAAACATAGTTTAATATGTTATTTTCATAACCAAAGCATAGTTTAAATATGTTATTTATAAATCCAAAATATACTTTTGATATACTACTGAAAATTATTTTAACAACTGAAGTATATTTAATATACTATCTGTTTAACAATTGGGTTTTGGTTAGTATTTAGATAACGGGAGGGGTGTAATGTGATGGATACATGGTAGATACGTTGCTGGTACTTCTTATATATAAGTGTGTTATTTAATACACTTGTGTTAACGATTTTGATCTAAAATATATTTTAATATCTTACTATTTCGACTTTCTTAAACCAAAGTATATTTTGTATATGCTACAAACCTTTATCAAAACTAATGCATTTTTGGAAACAAAACTTTTTACAAGGATCATGACTACTTTTATTAAAACATTTTCCTTAAACTTATAAGTCATGAATCCTAAATCAATAAAACCTATGTATCTCACATGCATTTTTATGCCGACGTACCTATTTTTACACATGTTTCAGGTGCTGCTTTGTGATGATTGATGATATATGCTACACTTAGGATGGACTCGTGCCTTAGCGACTTTAAAACTTGAAAGATAATAGTTATATTTATTTGATTGTATTAAAACAATGAGTTCACTTATTCAATAAAACAAAATTATTTATTCCATGGTTATGAAACAATGATTCTGTTACAACACTCCCCGATGTTTCCGCCACGTTTTGTTGTTTTACGTGGTCGGGGTGTGACAGAAAATTTGGTATCAGAGCCAATGGTTATAGGGAATTAGGTTATTAGTAATGCTTTAACCTAGACTATAACCTTCCTAGGACCCTAACACAAGTTATCTTGTGTTTAGTTTTAAAACAATACCGTCACTTATCCTTAGGTGACAACCACAATAAGAGCACAAATTTTGAATCCGCTTTGAAAACTAATCATCTGTTCTAGGATGATTGATTACTAGGTTTTGAACCTTCAAGGTTTTCAAAATCTCGTCAAATTTTGGTCTAAATAATGTGAACACGTGCAAACTGGAAGGGTGGGTGCCTGTACCCTGGGTCTTCTGTCTAAGGCTAGAGTGTTCGTACAAATCCGCAGTATCGGACCAGTCACTCTTACCTGGGAACTCTTTGGGTGAGCGTCCACTTATAGGCGAGCATGTCTTCGCGATACATTATATTGACCCATTTACTTTGATTAGTCACCTTCTCATTTGTTTGCCTTAGGTAACAGACAAATTATCGCAATTTTATGCATTGTTATTCTGTTTTCATTTCCCTTGTTTCCTCCCATGTCTCCCATTTTTCTTCATGGTGCCTCTTCATCGCAACAACAATGTCCGAACTAGGTGCTGCAATTGTCCATCAATTAGGTGTCGTACTACTAGAAGGCTGTTGATTTAGCTATCACCGTGACTCGTCTCAGGGATGAAGCCATACAAGGGAACCGCTCCTTAGAGCAATCAATGCAACCGTTATCATCCGAATCAGATACTCTATTTCAAATGTACCCACAGTGGACGATGAGGGATATTTGATTAACATGTGCCGCTTTGCAATCCAAAGAAAAGCTGTTACAAATCCTGCTGCTGCTCAACCTCTTGCAAGGAAACCTAATGCCGGTATGTGCTTATGTGCAACAAATGTAATGCACCTCACCAAGCTTACCTGCAGTGTCGTCTGTGTGCATCACATGGACGACTCGGTCACCTGACAAATGCTTGTCAATTCAACCCAAACCAAGGTGGTCTAAACCAACCCCAAGTCAACCCTGCTCGTATGATCGACTTAACATACGTAGTACCCAACCTTCAAACTCTGCTTCATATGTCGCTTGGCATATCTAGCGCCTCAACCGCATGAACTTTCTACCTTGTGTATCGACTTAAGCACGCCTAGTGCAAGGTGTCGAAACACCTCTCGTTACACAAATTCCAAAATCCATATAGGATCTTTTTATCTTCACAATTAGATCTTTATGGATGATTATCGCTCAAATCGGAGCCCTTAATTGAATTATTCGTATGCCTTAATACGTATATTACGATTCAATAAGGATAAATCCGAATTCCTATTAAAGATCTTTCTATCTCCATAGTTAGATTCTTATGTTTAAAGTGCCAAATGAAATCCACGAATTGGATTCCTGGTGTGCTTTAAATATCCGTGTCCAAAGATAACAAATTAATAATCAAGTTAATCAATTATGTGATTTTGTGCTTATGTGTTTTCTTATATGTTTTGTGTTTTATTGTGATCCATCCAAATCCTCATAGAATCTTCCATATCTCATATGAGGGATTCATAGTAGGATATCTAAAGGTACTATCTTAAATCTTTAATGGACTTCAACATTGTAGTTAAGTCCCATGGGTTATAAAGTACTATTCTATAATTGGACCCCTTGAGTGGTCTAGTTAAACAGATTGATTAAAAAAAAATCTGGTTAGGAATATCATGTGATGATATAATTGAAAAGATCCCTTAAGTGGTCTATTTAAGGAGATCGTACGACGGTCTAGTTAAGAAGATCATGTGTTGATCTAGTTAAAAAGATCGTTCGTTGATCTAGTTAAAAAGATCCTTTGGTGGTCTAGTCAAGTCGCTTCATGTTTATTCAATTTATTTTTCCCCTAAGCATTATGAAATGAACTGTGCGGACTGTGCAAGGAATTACGTAATTATGGAGGCCTACATAATTATGGAATTCAGTGCACAGAAACCACAGGAAGTTTTGTCATGTGTTAAGACCTATAGTGACAAGAGTAATGATACGGGAAGTCTTGGACCTTGACCAATGTCATTTTATCTTACACTCCCCAATTCTGATTTCAAGCACACACAAGTTTCCTATGATAAGTCTTCATAAGAAACGTTCCTTTGTCCGTAGTTCGAAACCCCATGTTTTGATACTATAAGGACTTCACTTTGAGGGTTGACAATTTTGCTAAGAATCCTAACCTGGCCTAGAGTTTTACTTAAGGGTTCAATGGATTTATTTGAAAGCGAAACCGTCACAGCTGTCTTCACAAGTTTCCTCTACAATTAAATTTCGGGACGAAATTTCCTGAAGTAGGGGAAACTGTGACACCTTTGTCACTTCAACCATCAAACAAATACCAAACCAATGAAATATTGTATTTCATACTTGGAATTTGTATAAATATGTGTATCGTTTGCACATATCAACTCTTATTCGATTTCAAGCTTTAAATCGCTTTCTTGAAGGTTATACGCGCACTGATGCGTGAATATAGCCAGTTTAATGCAACAAACACTCTGGGATAGTGAAATAGGCTTAACATACCTTAAATAACCTTTACATAACTTAGAAATAAGTTTTGGAACGTTTGGTGTGTTGAAATCAAGTTTGTTTGATCGCGGGGACTAATTGTGTCAAACTGCGAAACTATACCAATTTGTAAAGTAACGAACCTTCCGGAACTTGATCATAAGTTAAACATACCCTAAATATCCTTTACATAGCTTAGAAATAGGCTTTGAGGGGTTCGTTATGCTAAAATAAACTTTATTGATCAATAAGGACTAAAAGCGTCAAAAAGTGCATAAGTTTTCATTTTCGCGCATATCTTACGTTTTGAATATATCCGGACATCCAAAAATTTATGTAATCATTAAAATATTATATTTTAGTGATTGGCATGATAAAATTCCATTCGTCGCTCAATTTGGATCGTTTTTGCGTTCGTTACGACTTCCGTCGTAATTAACCGAACAACGCAACCGTACGACCAAACGAACCGACATCCGAGATATTTTTCAGCATGTTTTAAGTTCCCTATACTTTAACTTCATTTTAGAGCTTTGAAATGAGGTTAACGGGGCTTAAACGTGTAAAAAATGCATCGAAAACCAAGTTTTGGGCATGTAGGGGCTAAAAGTGTAAATCTGTCAAAGTCTTAGGTCTGGGGCGTAAGCCGAAGCTTAACTCTTACGCGGGGCGCGAGATCCTATCAGACAGAAACATTGAGTCTGGTCTTTTAGCTCATTTTTGATGGTTTTGATCAATGGTTTTCAATGCTAGGGGCTGGTTTGTGGGAAGAACAAGTCCCCCAATCAGTCCTTAACACATGTATGGCCTAGATCATGCCCTCCTCTCCAAGAAACGATCCTAACGGTTTTGCGAAAACTATATATAGCCATCCATCTTTCACTTGTTCCTTGCTCATTTGCCTCATTCTCTTCTCTACAATCTACATTGGGAGCTTTCTCAATCTGATTTGGAAGTTGGTTTTCTTGTAGAAAAGATAGCAAGGACCTATAGTGAGCATTCTTTCATTCTTTTTATTGTTTTCCTAGTTTGAAAGTCAAATATTGTTTGACTTTCAGTTTGACCAGTCTATGGTCAACGCAAAGTTCGGTTGAACTTTGCAACGTGATTTTAATCACGATGGTTATAATCCTTAGCGATTATACCTATTGATTACCACGTTAACTAGGTGTAGTGACGAGTCAAAGTTTCAGTCAAAATGCGTTTTAGCACGCATTTTGCAACGGAACTACTATTAGGTATCAAAACACTTTGTTTTGATACCAAATCAGTAGGTTAAACATGTTTTGACATGTTTAGCTCGTCACTTTTAGTTAGCGCTTGTTTAGAGTCGTAAGTCGAGCGGTCTAAACCACCGCTTAGACTTTCGAACTCGACCTGTTTGGTCGATCATTAGGATTCGACCAAGCATGGTTAGTGACCATAGTTGCATAGGAAATAACCTTCCGAGGTTATACCTTATGGTCACCGAGTTTAAGTAGCTGTATGATAGGTGGATTATATGCCTTAGGTAAATTACCAAAATGCCTTTTTCATGCATAATTGGACTTTAAGCATATGTAACCTAACTTTTGTCACCTAAACTGATTATGCAACTTATTTAAACATGTTTAGGCATATAATACTTGTCATAGGACTAGTTAGACGTCTCGAACGCGTTTTACGCGAACGACGTGTTAAGGTAGCGTAAGCTACCTAAACGGGTCATAACAGGTCAAAAGCACTTAGGTTAGGTTTCAATTTAGGATGTAGGTTTTGTTAAACCATATCACATGAGTTCCAACACTCATTTGGTTTACAAGACCTCATTCTATCCGATCTCCCGATTTAGGTCCGGTTATTTACATAGTTACCTATATAGGGTGCCGTTTGATTCCCTGATCCCTCTAGCTTTGCTTGGTTGTTGTTCAAGACTTCTAAGCACCCTCAAGTGAGTACATATTTCCCCTCTTTTACTGTTTTCAACTGTTTTGGGGTGAAACATTTGTACCTATCTATTATTTCATGATTTCAAAGTATAATTGATTATACATGTTAGTATTTATCTTTTGACAAACTGAATGATTATTTATGACATAAACACTGATTTTTCAAAGATTATAAAATTAATTGTTGGAATAGTACTTATTTTTGTTCACCAGACCGGTTGGTAGTATGATATAGCGCTATAGGATTTGACACCCCATTCCTGTTGTCATGGAATGTTTGAAACCAATTTGTTTCTCCATCCAAATAGGAATTGCCTTTGTGGTATTTCTATAGTCTCAAAGGTGTATTTTGATGCACTAGGTCTGAATGAATTCTTAAATCACATTATTTTTGTATATTAAGTTATACTCCCAAAAGTATAGTTTGATATGCTCTCATATGTGATATTGTACAAAACCAACAAATATTTTATTTATCAAATCCAAAGCATATTTTGATATGTTATTTATAAAACCCAAAGCATATTTTGATATGTTATTTGTAAAACCAAAACATAGTTTAATATGTCATTTTCATAACCAAAGCATAGTTTAAATATGTTATTTATAAATCCAAAGTATACTTTTGATATACTACTGAAAATTATTTTAACAACTAAAGTATATTTAATATACTATCTGTTTAACAATTGGGTTTTGGTTAGTGTTTAGATAACGGGCCGGGTGTAATGTGATGGATACATGGTAGATACGCCACTGGTACTTCTTATATATAAGTGTTTTCATCACATTACATACCGTGGCGTTATCTAGTACACTTCTGTTAACGATTTTGATCTAAAATATATTTTAATATATTACTATTTCGACTTTCTTAAACCAAAGTATATTTTGTATATGCTACAAACCTTTTATCAAAACTAATGCATTTTTGGAAACAAACCTTTTTACAAGGATCATGACTACTTTTATTAAAACATTTTCCTTAAACTTATAAGTCATGAATCCTAAATCAATAAAACCTATGTATCTCACAGGCATTTTTATGCTGACGTACCTATTTTTACATATGTTTCAGGTGCTGCTTTGTGATGATTGATGATATATGCTACACTTAGGATGGACTCGTGCCTTAGCGACTTTAAAACTTGAAAGATAATAGTTATACTTATTTGATTGTATTAAAACAATGAGTTCACTTATTCAATAAAACAAAATTATTTATTCCATGGTTATGAAACAATGATTCTGTTACAACACTCCCCGACGTTTCCGTCACGTTTTGTTGTTTTACGTGGTCGGGGTGTGACAACATACTCAAATTCACATATCAACTATATCACACAAAGTTCACTCTTGAACATCCCGTTTTCGCATACGTTGAAATATGCGTATTTTACCGTTTCGGTAGCATTTTTGAGCGTCGGAAGTCACGTATGACCAACCAATCACCAAAAATATATTTATCATAAAATATCAGTTTATAATCAGATTTAAAATACTTTTATAAAAATCACTTCAAAAGCGGATTTTTACCGTTTTTAACGCATAGTTTCGTACCGAACTTTACCGTAACCATCCCAAATTATCTTGACTTGATATTTTAACATAACACATGTTATCTACTGATCAAAATAATAATTTTACTCATGAATATGAAGGTCTCATGAATAGCACAAAAATCATGCAAACTTCACCCGATTTACTACTTTTTAAGCCATAAGTACAACATGCAAAGCTACCAAGTTATGAAATAATTTTTATAACTTTAAAATACATCACATAGCTTTATTTTACATGTTTATTTACTGTTTTGAATGAATATTTATCATACCACCACAATTCCACTTTATAATGATCATTAAATCATCCTACAAGTCTATGTACAAGCACTTTATGCACATTTACTTCACAATCATCACACAAGATTAATCAATCTTATTCTTTCATTTATTATGACATATGATACATTCATGTTTCATTCTTTGTTCAATCATTCAATCATCATACAAAAATCATCAAACACATGCATCTTAAGTATCATTCAAGAACATGCATCATCTTAAAATTTCACATACACACCTAGTAAACTTTCTGCCATATGCATGTCCATATACTAACATTATTTTAAATCAAAAGTCAAGATTTAAGCATTCCATTATATCTCCAACACATTAGCACATAATCTTGTTCATTCAAACAAACATCTCACAAGTATTATTTCTAACAAAATTTAAAATACAAACACTAGATATGTGACACCCTAGGAAAACCAGTAAACGATACAGCTTTCCTAGCTTCCTCAGTGAGTGCGTACCAAATTTCGGGACGAAATTTCTTTTAAGTTGGGGATAATGTGACAACTCGAATTTCCAAGATTCTATTACGCATTTATTGCACGTTTATTGATTGTTTAATTGTTTGCTTGCACAATTGGTTTACTATGTAACCGTATACATTTTGATACAATATAGTGTTTTGTGGTTGTGCATGATTATGTGTTACTTCTGAAAGATGTGGCAAATAATGGAATGTGGTGATGAAACTGTAATAAACAATACTTAAGGGTGCCTAGGGTTGATAGTGAAACTTTAATAACTCATAACCCTAATCCCCTTCCCTAATCATTCTCTAATCATTCACCAAGAATCAAAACACGTACTTGCAATCCTCTAATCCCCTAGCAATCATCATCACCACCATCATTGGCACAAGGCACTCATCACAAGTTTGATTTCTTCTCTTTCTCTAGGATCAACACAAGGTCGTGTGTAACGGACTTAGACAATCTGATAAACCCTAGAGCATAGCATACCGAGCAAACCAAGGTGAGTTCACACTCTTACTAAGGCATGGGATTCGCAGGGCACGGGAATTGGGATTGAAGGATTGTGATTGAATAGAACTGTACTTACACTATTACTAGACTACCATGCCATCGTCCTCGGTTGTGCAGGACACATACGTGCAATCTACGTACACATATACTCACTACTATCCTCGGTTGTGAAGGATACTTATGCATACTACTATCCTCGGTTGTGAAGGATACTTATACATATTACTATCTATAACACCTCGAATTTTTGTGTCCAATAATGTGTTAACACGCGTCATTTGTTTACACGTGGCATTGATATTAAATAAAGGACTGATTTGACAAACCTTGAAAGTATATAAATTCGAGGGTTATAAATGTCAACAAGGGTAAATATACTGTATAGTAACCCTAAATAACGCTTGTACCTTCAAACGAATAAATCATAAATCGTACGGAAGCAAAACACGGAAGAAAGTGAGAGATTACGAGCTACAGGGGTTAGCTGTGTCAACATGTTTAATATTACCTCTGAGTGACCCTTTAACATTCCCAAGGCTTCGTAACAGTATTATACGCTCACTAGAATATACTGTATAACTTCCGCGAAGTTCCGTCTTAAAACGAGAGAGTTATACTCAAACTCGTATGAGAAGGGTTAAAAGCGTCAACAGTGAAAGTTAAGGCTTTCCAAATAATTAATAAACTAACCGGGGACTTTATAATGCGGGTAAATAACACGAGGCCCCTATCGGTAAATAACCAAGGGCCAAACCGCAAAGTTACCCCTTCAGACCCGAAAGGTCAGGTAAATCATTACGAAAGATTTCGTTATTAATTACCGGATTCTGATAATCATTACAAAAGATTTTAAAAATCTGAAAAACAGACCTCTCGCGACCCGCGTGAAGGTTATGCTTAAGTTGAGGCGGGCCGCGAGCCACCTCAATTACGCGTCTGATTTCTTAAACTCAAGCGACCCGCGTTAAAGTGCATGGGAACTCCCATGCGGGTCGCGTAAAGTGCCCAGATGCAGAAACTTTGTAGTTTCTTGCCTTTTGAGCATTGTGAACGATCAAACCTCAATAAATGAGGCATGGGCACCCTACACTTGACCCATACACCTTAGGGACACCTGCCCATGATCCATGATCAAATGTAGGCTGAGTTGTGATGATCTTGAGGGCTTAGTTTCACTATATATAGCCAAGTTTGGCTCATAACATTCACACAACTCAAACATACATCTCTGATCATTCTAAGGAGCTCCCAAGCACCCTTCTCTGCTCTATAAGCAAGAACACACTTCTGTAAGTCGTTCACAACCATTTTGGTCATACATTTCCATAGTTTTAGCCTATAAACACAACCGTCGTAACTAACGGTTGTCATTACAATAACTTGCAAATGGTTCAGTCTTATGACGGATCAAAAGTAGTTTTGAGTAGGTAATTATGTGGGTAATAAACCTCTAAAAAGGTTCCCCCTGATCACCACTCTAACTATGTCAAATATCGAGTCAAACGTGCGGTTAAAAAGTCAACAGAGAGCTATTTTAGCGATTTATGCACAATCTGTAATGTATATGTTATGAAACCTGTTTTGACACTTATAAAATATGATATTAAGTATATAAACTTGTTTGCGCTCGTTTGAATCGACCATTTGCTATATTGAACCGGTTCAGAGCCGAATATCGCAAAAGTTTGACTTTTGCTTTGACTTCAGTTCTGACCCGTTTTAGTGAGGTATAAATATACCTTAGGACTCTCTTAGGACCAGGTCACATGTTGGTATAAACCTCTGTGATCGGTTCACGAGTTATCCGAGTCTTTTGCGCATTTCCGTCATTCGCCTAAAAGTTGACCGTAACGGCCTTTTGAAATAAAAACGAGTATTTCGGACATATGAACAGACCAGAACCTTGCTTATTAAATTATAAGCATGTCCTTAAAGTTTCACGTCAATCCGAGGTCTAGAATGAGAGTTATGCTAAATGGCGCATTTAAAGTAAACTTTGTTAATTAACGGCGCAATTAGCATAACACCTATCTAAACCGAGATTTCGTCACCAAAACTTTTACCCACTGTATTAAAATAATATTTTGGGAATTTTAAAGATTTTTAATAATTTTTACCTCGCTCATAACCTGCGGTTATGGCTACGGCTCGGTAAATACCGAATATGCCCTTTTCGGCCAAAACATGAGTTCTACAAGGTCTTTTGACCCGATTTCAGTTGCTACTGATTTTAAATAATAAATAAAGTATTTTAAGCTTTATAAGCTGTTCGGGAAACTCAGATTTCCTGTAGAACTCGAAAAGCCCTTTTTAAAAAGTCTTTAAAATGACCGAAAAGCCCCTACGGGGCATAATTTTAACTTAAACTCGTTACGGGCGTCACGGAAGGTATCCTACTGATACCACAACCCATTTAAGGCATATTGACTTAGGAAATAAGCGTACGACTCTCATGGTTAACCGTTTCGCCTATTGCGCGCACGGTTCAGCTTATGAAACTAGTTTTCATAAATTAGCCGATACGGGTCAAGTGATATTATTTGGACCCCAAAATCCAGAGTGTGAACCACAAACCCGTATAAAACAAGTCTCTGAACTTGTTGGGTCAGAATCACACTCCATTCTCGGTTTTCGCCTTTTCGCGCGATTAAACCATATCTATATATATCGGAACCAACCGGTCTAGGCTACGGCCATTATAACGACTCGTTATGATTCTAAGAGGTTAATTAAAACCTTCGTTCCAGATTAGGAGCCCCAGTAAAAGCTATCGGTGATTTAATCCAATTAAGGAAATATACTTGCAAAGGTAAATACTTTAACTTATTTCCCCTATACGGGCTTGGGTTACGGTATATTAATACCGCTTGATTGAGCATTATATTCTTCCATCGCTTAGGTGGTTAATTAAATAATATGATTGGCTCATTTAAACAGTTTTGTTGCTTATAAGCCTTTGGGGGGTTTAATGACCGTTGTCCCGGATATCCTTGGCATCATTTTACGAAATGGCCACGACCATCGACATCCCGGTGTAGGCGTACACCCGGTATAAAGTGTCGACATTAAATTAAAAGACGTAGCCGTTGGTTTTTATACTACGGTTTTACGCAAACGTGGTGTGTCTATAAATCTTTAACCCGGCACGACCCGGGCTACTGAACGCATAAAAGAACATGTAAAACGTTCACAAGATTTTATTATAATTTTCCCAAGTTATAAAAGAGTTTATGCCTTGTGCATTCAAATCAATTTTAATAAACATTTTCAAATGTGCCAGTTGAATGTATTTACCAGTGTAAACTGACGTATTTTCCCCAAAAAGATTAAGTACAGGTGCTAGACGAAATTGGCTGGTATTAGCTGCCTAAGCATCACGAATAGTCTCGCAAACTCGATGCCGTATCTGAATGAACAATATTTATTTATTTTGATCCGCTGTGGATATATTCAACTTCTGTAATACATTTGATATTACAACCAGAGGTTGAAGTTTATATATTTATCTTATGCTTCCGCTGTGCATTATATAATTGTGTGGTTTGACTATATTGTTGCCAACATCGTCACGGTAATCCCCCACCGGGCCCACCGGTGAGACACGTGGAAATCGGGGTGTGACAGGTTGGTATCAGAGCCAACATTGAGTGAATTAAACACTATCCTATTGTGTTTAATCTCAATGACACAATTGCACATACTTGAGTCTAGACAAGAACTTAGGACAAATTCGAATTTTTATTCCAATTTTGTCTTTTCTTTTATTATTTGTATTTAAAGTTTTATTAAGCAGGAAAATGCCACCTGTTATATTCTGAGGAAGAGGAAGGGGAAGAAGAGGCAGAGGAGAAGTCGTGACACATCACGATAACGAAGCTGGACCATCTGGTACAAGACACCCTTCGATGACACGGAGCGAAGAGCCACAACGACGAAGAGATCTTTACGAACCCGCGAGGCATTCCACTTCGCACAGCTCGACGCCATCCTACCGGCACTCCTTTGGCCCAAACTCAGAAAATGATCCCAACAACCCACAACCTTCCTTCATACCTCTACAACGTTCGGTATCGCACCGAAATTACGACGACCCTACTCCATACTACATAGGTCAGTTTAATCCGGCTGACTACATACAGGAACCTTCAGGATTTGTTCCGCTTGGTCCACAAGACCACTTTTCTGAAGATCCCATGGAGGAAGATGAGGATCCTAGTTAACCAGCTCGTGGTACGCCCACGCATCCGATAGAAGTTTCTGATGGGTCATCCTTCCATGGAACGCCCTATCAAGGACCTGACAGTTTCCAAGCGATGTTTGACCGACATGAGTGGTACTACACGCCACCTCAACAGACATCTCAACAACCGTGACATCCACAGCATCCCTCTGAGGATTCACGCTTTGAGGCAGTTACGCCACCACCTCCGCCACCGGCGCAACCAGTAATACCTGATCCGCCAAGGCGTAGGAGGACAAATGCTCGTATGTCTACACGAGGAGGAGGGGGTATCCACTTCAGCACTCCCCGACATTCTAGTAGTAGCCACTATCCGCCACTACAAGAAGAAGGACCTTCAAGTCCTATACAGGAGGCGAACTCCGCACCAGCTGCACAAAATTCGCCACCATTTGGGTATGACCAACCCATACCTGCTTACACAGGTCCAACGGCTTACAACCCGTTCGAACCGTCACAAGCACAATACAACTACGGCTATGAGCGCGACCCATATGTGGTGTCGGCAAGATATAATGCGCGCTACCCTGACGGAGCACATGGAAACATGAGACCACCGGACTACTCAGCTCATGGGTATCCAATACCTCCCAGACCTCCAGTTCTGCATCAAGCGCCACAACCACGTTTCTCTCCTCCTGAACAGGAAGAGATACTCCATCGACTAGATCGTGTGGAGAGAGAGTTCGAGGAAGAGAAGAAAAGCCACCGAGGATTTCTCAAGGGCTTGGCGAACCTACTAAAGGGCAAAAAGAAAAAACGTGACCACTAGCCCCTAATAGTTGTACTAATGTAATTTCTACTATGAAATAAGTCCCTGCGTGGACACTTATCGTATTTCAGTCCCTACGTGGACTTATCTTTAGTCCTTGCATGGACACCTATCTTGTATTAGTCCCTGCGTGGACTTGTCACTTATTTTAAAACCTCTATGGAGGTATGTACTATTTGAAAGACCCGTTAGGGCAATATGTAATTGTATTTGAGATTTTTGGAATGTATGTTATGAGTTTTGTTTTAATATGTATAAAATAAATCAAAACCATTCCTTTTATATTGATCTGCCTAAATAAAGAATCTTGAAAGGTGAAACCTAGCTTGGTGTCTTTTAAGATCCAGTCAAGATGGTACGACCTAAGTGAAAAGATTCTGATTCCCTGTTAACCTCTGTACGCATGTTAACAATCATGGCAGATGTGATTCGTTAAAATCACGCACGTCATTCTTGTACGATAATCCTTTAAGGATTTCAAAACCCAACTAAATGATTTATAAATCGAGGGTTAAATCACCAATGAAGGTGATCAATATTGTTAAAAACATCCATTAGTGATGTAGTGCCTACGGGCCAGTATTATTAAAACATCCATTAGTGATGTAGTGCCTACGGGCCAATATTATTAAAACATCCATTAGTGATGTAGTGCCTACGGGCCAGTATTATTAAAACATCCATTAGAGATGTAGTGCCTACGGGCCAACCATATTAAAACATCCATTAGAGGTGTAGTGCCTATGGGCCGTAATAATTGTCTTATAACGACAAAAGGCAGTGGTGGTCTATGACTCCCTGTCAGAAAAAGATAAAATAACTACGGTTCAAATCTCTATGCCTTTGATTCTCTGAAATCTCGGCTAATATTATAAAACATCATCGTGATTAGGCTTTATGCCGCCAATACTATTTATGTAGCTGAAATAGGATATATTCAAATCCTAATATTTAATGAAATAATAAGTTAACCAAATATGGTCTCTGTACCATGGTTGACAAATTGTCATAAAAGACAATTATATAATAATCGCCTAAATAAAATTTTGTTATCTTCTGTAACAGATTCAAGTTACGATGGCGGATCCCAATGGAGAGAACAGCCACACAAATGAAGATGACTATGACAATACGCCAGTGCATTTGACAGGCGCACAACTGAAGGCTCTGATTGACAATGCTGTTCAGGCAGCTATTGATCGTCAATATACTGAGTCCCAAGGCAGAACCGTGTCAAAACCACCCTCTAAACCAAAGACACACTCCAAACCACCCTCTGAACCCAAGAAAGATGACGGCAAACACTCGTCCACTGAGCACAGCGTTCATCGCGATAGAGAATATACTGATGCATCCAGTGCTAAGGGTTGCACCTACAAATACTTTGTATCATGTAAGCCCCGGGAATTCACAGGGGAGAAAGGTGCTGTTGATTGCATCACCTGGCTAGATGAGATGGACACTATTGTGGACATCAGCGGGTGTGCAGCGAGGGATGTGGTGAAGTATGTGTCCCAGTCTTTTAAGGGCGAGGCCCTGGCATGGTGGAGGGCGTTGGTGCAGGCATCTGGTAAGTCTGCTTTGTACAAGATGACATGGGAGGAATTTATTGCTCTCATTAAAGAAAACTACTGCCCTCAGCACGAGGTTGAGAAGATAGAGGCTGATTTTGTCTCACTGGTGATGACGAACCTGGACTGCCAGGCGTATTTGACGAGTTTCAATACCATGTCTCGTCTAGTTCCATACCTGGTGACACCAGAACCCAGAAGAATCGCCCGTTTCATTGGGGGATTAGAGCCTGCAATAAAGGCTAGCGTAAAGGCTTCTCGGCCGACGACCTTCAGGTCAGTTACTGACCTCTCCTTGTCTCTAACTTTAGACGCTGTCCGTCTGAGGACACTAAGGAACAAGGAGGCTGAGAAGAGAAAACGTGAGGATGATACCTCACGAAGATCAGGGAAGAAGCACCGTGGAAGCGGTGAAGGCAAAAGAGGGTCGGAGGCAAAGAAGGATGGGCAAACTGGTGAAAGGCCCAGCTGCAAGATCTGCAAGAAACCCCACTCTGGGAAATGCAGATTTGCATCGAACTCACAGTCGCAATCAAAGACTCCTTCCTGTGGACTATGCAAGTCCAAGGATCATAAGACTGCGGAGTGCAAGAAAATCAAGGATGCAACCTACTATGGTTGTAATGAAAAAGGGCACATCAAGAGTAACTGCCCAAAGTATGCCAAGAAGGCGGAAGAGACAAAGAAGTCAAATGCGAGAGTTTTTCGCATGGATGCAAAGGAAGCGGTTAAGGACGACAATGTGCTTACAGGTACTTTTCTCGTAAATAATATATTTGCAAGAGCACTATTCGATTCTGGCGCTGATAAGTCCTTTGTAGACCAGAAATTTTGCCAACTACTAAATATGCCAATCAAAACCCTTGACGTGAAATACGAAGTAGAGTTAGCAGACGGCACGATCGAAACCGTCTCTACTGTTTTAGAAGGATGTGAAATGTCCATTAGGAACCATTCTTTTCCTTTATCTCTACTTCCCTTCAAATTAGCGGGTTTTGACATTGTCCTAGGCATGGACTGGTTATCCCATAACCAGGCCCAAATCATTTGCGGCAAGAGGCATATAGTGCTAAAGACTCCGAGTGGTGAATCTCTTACCATTCGAGGGGATACGCAGTACGGATTGCCCGAAGACGTATCTATGCTGAAAGCTTCAAGGTGTTTGAACAGAGGCTGCGTAATTTACATGGCTCAAGTGATAATAGAAGAACCGAAGCCGAAGATCGAGGATCTACCTGTCATTTCTGAATACCCCGAAGTTTTTCCCGAAGAACTACCTGGTTTGCCGCCAGATAGACAGGTGGAGTTCAGAATTGACATCATTCCTGGAGCAGCTCCGATAGCAAGAGCACCCTACAGGCTAGCTCCAACAGAGATGAAAGAACTGAGGACCCAGTTGGATGAACTACTGGCGAAAGGTTTTATCAGACCTAGTTCATCTCCCTGGGAGCTCCTGTCCTGTTTGTAAAGAAGAAGGACGGATCAATGCGGTTGTGCATTGATTACCGTGAGCTGAATAAAGTTACCATAAAGAATAGATATCCTTTACCAAGGATCGATGATCTGTTCGATCAGCTGCAAGGAGCGAGCTACTTCTCAAAGATCGACTTAAGATCGGGTTATCATCAGCTAAGGGTCAGAGATGAAGATGTACATAAGACAGCATTTAGGACTCGCTATGGTCATTACGAGTTCCTAGTGATGCCTTTTGGGCTCACAAATGCACCGGCTGCGTTCATGGATCTCATGAATCGCGTTTGCAAGCCATACTTGGACAAATTCGTCATAGTCTTCATCGACGATATCCTTATCTATTCCAAGAACCAAGCAGACCACGAGAAGCACCTCCGTTGCATTCTCGAATTACTACAGCGTGAGAAACTCTACGCCAAATTCTCGAAATGTGAATTCTAGCTACGAGAGGTTCAGTTTTTAGGTCACGTTGTAAGTGAGCGTGGTATCCAAGTGGATCCCGCTAAGGTAGAGGCAGTCATGAACTGGCAAGAGCCAAAGACGCCTACCGAAATCCGTAGCTTCCTGGGGTTAGCAGGATACTACCGGAGATTTATTGAAAACTTTTCGAGGATTGCTGCGCCCTTGACTTCCTTGACCAAGAAGAAAGAAAAGTACATTTGGGGCCCAAAGCAGCAAGAGTCCTTTGAAATACTGAAGCAGAAGCTAAGCAATGCACCTGTGCTGACATTACCAGAAGGTACAGATGAATTCGTAGTTTACTGCGATGCATCACACACGGGCATGGGGTGTGTGCTTATGCAGAAGGGCAAGGTGATTGCCTATGCTTCAAGGCAATTAAAGGTGCATGAAAAGAATTACACCACCCATGATTTGGAGTTGGGTGCCGTTGTATTTGCACTTAAGTTGTGGAGGCACTACCTTTATGGCATTAAATTTGTGATTTATTCTGATCACAAAAGCCTCCAGCACCTGTTCAACCAGAAGGAGTTGAACATGAGGCAGCGCCGTTGGATGGAAACCCTGAATGATTATGACTACGAGATCAGGTACCATCCCGGCAAGGCGAATGTAGTCGCCGATGCCTTGAGCAGAAAGGAAAGGGTAAAACCTATTCGAATCAATGCCAAGAGCATTGAAGTCAAGAACAATTTAATTGAAAGGATATTAGCTGCACAGCGAGAGGCTGTGTTGGAAGCTAATTACCCTAATGAAAAGCTGGGAGTAACTGAGGAGTAGTTGACTCTTAGCAAGGATGGAATCCTTAGATTGAACGGACGTATATGGGTTCCAATATATGGAGGACTACGAGATGTTATCCTCCAGGAAGCCCATAGCTCCAAATACTCAGTCCATCCTGGTGCAGACAAAATGTACCAAGACTTAAAGGCAAATTATTGGTGGATAGGCTTGAAAAAGTCTGTAGCCGCCCATGTAGCAAAGTGCTTGACTTGTGCTCAAGTCAAAGCCGAGCACCAAAAGCCGTCTGGCTTGCTACAACAGCCTGAGCTTCCCGAGTGGAAGTGGGAATGCGTAACTATGGACTTCATAACCAAGTTACCCAAAAGCAGGAAAGGAAACGATACAATATGGGTCATAGTCGATAGGCTGACTAAATCAGCTCATTTTCTACCCATCAAGGAGACGTATAGCTCCGATATGTTAGCCCAACTTTATGTTGATAAGATTGTAGCCTTACACGGCATACCTGTGTCTATTATCTCCGACAGGGATACTAGATACACATCTCACTTCTGGAAAAGTTTCCAGCAATCTTTGGGCACGCGTCTAAACTTTAGTACGGCTTACCATCCACAGACGGACGGTCAAAGTGAGCGTACTATCCAAACGCTAGAAGACATGCTTCGTGCATGTGCGATCGATTTAGGTGGTAACTGGGATAAGAACCTACCCCTGATCGAATTCTCCTACAATAATAGCTACCACACCAGCATAAAGGCTGCGCCTTTCGAGGCATTATACGGTAGGAAATGTAGATCGCCTGTTTGTTGGGCGGAAGTAGGAGAGGTCCAATTATCAGGACCAAAGATTGTTTTCCAGACGACGGACAAGATTGTCCAGATCCGGGAACGTCTCAAGGCTGCCCGCGATAGGCAGAAGAGCTACGCTGATCCAAAGCGTAAGGATTTTCACTTCGAAGTGGGTGAAAAGGTATTACTTAAGGTGTCACCCTGGAAGGGGGTGATGCGTTTCGGCAAGAAGGGCAAGCGGAGTCCGAGATACATAGGGCCTTTTGAGGTCATTGAACGAGTCGGATCAGTTGCCTATAAACTGAACTTGCCTGAAGAGCTCAATGGAATTCACAATGTGTTCCACATCTGCAATCTCAAAAAGTGCTTCGCCGATGAATCGTTGGTGATTCCACACACAGATGTGCATATAGATGAGAGCTTAAAGTTTATAGAAAAACCTTTGTCGATTGAGGATCGACAGGTAAAGAAGCTTCGCAGAAAGCACGTACCGATTGTAAAAGTCAAATGGGATGCTCGTAGAGGTCCGAATATACGTGGGAAGTCGAAGAAACAATGAAAGAAAAGTGCCCCTATTTATTTGAGTAAATCTCGGGTCGAGATTTATTTTAAGGGGGTGAGGATGTAACACCTCGAATTTTTGTGTCCAATAATGTGTTAACACGCGTCATTTGTTTACACGTGGCATTGATATTAAATAAAGGACTGATTTTGACAAACCTTGAAAGTATATAAATTCGAGGGTTATAAATGTCAACAAGGGTAAATATACTGTATAGTAACCCTAAATAATGCTTGTACCTTCAAACGAATAAATCATAAATCGTACGGAAGCAAAACACGGAAGAAAGTGAGAGATTACGAGCTACAGGGGTTAGCTGTGTCAACATGTTTAATATTACCTCTGAGTGACCCTTTAACGTTCCCAAGGCTTCGTAACAGTATTATACGCTCACTAGAATATACTGTATAACTTCCGCGAAGTTCCGTCTTAAAACGAGAGAGTTATACTCAAACTCGTATGAGAAGGGTTAAAAGCGTCAACAGTGAAAGTTAAGGCTTTCCAAATAATTAATAAACTAACCGGGGACTTTATAATGCGGGTAAATAACACGAGGCCCCTATCGGTAAATAACCAAGGGCCAAACCGCAAAGTTACCCCTTCAGACCCGAAAGGTCAGGTAAATCATTACGAAAGATTTCGTTATTAATTACCGGATTCTGATAATCATTACAAAAGATTTTAAAAATCTGAAAAACAGACCTCTCGCGACCCGCGTGAAGGTTATGCTTAAGTTGAGGCGGGCCGCGAGCCACCTCAATTACGCGTCTGATTTCTTAAACTCAAGCGACCCACGTTAAAGTGCATGGGAACTCCCATGCGGGTCGCGTAAAGTGCCCAGATGCAGAAACTTTGTAGTTTCTTGCCTTTTGAGCATTGTGAACGATCAAACCTCAATAAATGAGGCATGGGCACCCTACACTTGACCCATACACCTTAGGGACACCTGCCCATGATCCATGATCAAATGTAGGCTGAGTTGTGATGATCTTGAGGGGTTAGTTTCACTATAAATAGCCAAGTTTGGCTCATAACATTCACACAACTCAAACATACATCTCTGATCATTCTAAGGAGCTCCCAAGCACCCTTCTCTGCTCTATAAGCAAGAACACACTTCTGTAAGTCGTTCACAACCATTTTGGTCATACATTTCCATAGTTTTAGCCTATAAACACAACCGTCGTAACTAACGGTTGTCATTACAATAACTTGCAAATGGTTCAGTCTTATGATGGATCAAAAGTAGTTTTGAGTAGGTAATTATGTGGGTAATAAACCTCTAAAAAGGTTCCCCCTGATCACCACTCTAACTATGTCAAATATCGAGTCAAACGTGCGGTTAAAAAGTCAACAGAGAGCTATTTTAGCGATTTATGCACAATCTGTAATGTATATGTTATGAAACCTGTTTTGACACTTATAAAATATGATATTAAGTATATAAACTTGTTTGCGCTCGTTTGAATCGACCATTTGCTATATTGAACCGGTTCGGAGCCGAATGTCGCAAAAGTTTGACTTTTGCTTTGACTTCAGTTCTGACCCGTTTTAGTGAGGTATAAATATACCTTAGGACTCTCTTAGGACCAGGTCACATGTTGGTATAAACCTCTGTGATCGGTTCACGAGTTATCCGAGTCTTTTGCGCATTTCCGTCATTCGCCTAAAAGTTGACCGTAACGGCCTTTTGAAATAAAAACGAGTATTTCGGACATGTGAACGGACCAGAACCTTGCTTATTAAATTATAAGCATGTCCTTAAATTTTCACATCAATCCGAGGTCTAGAATGAGAGTTATGCTAAATGGCGCATTTAAAGTAAACTTTGTTAATTAACGGCGCAATTAGCATAACACCTATCTAAACCGAGATTTCGTCACCAAAACTTTTACCCACTGTATTAAAATAATATTTTGGGAATTTTAAAGATTTTTAATAATTTTTACCTCGCTCATAACCTGCGGTTATGGCTACGGCTCGGTAAATACCGAATATGCCCTTTTCGGCCAAAACATGAGTTCTACAAGGTCTTTTGACCCGATTTCAGTTGCTACTGATTTTAAATAATAAATAAAGTATTTTAAGCTTTATAAGCTGTTCGGGAAATGTGACACTCTAGATTTTTCCGAACGAATACCTATATTTTTGTATATATATATGTTATTAAATGGAAACGTGACCTTTTGCATGATATGTGTTGTATGTATGTATTATATATATATATATGTATGTGAGTCGAGACCATGACTCGCAACCACTCGGTTGCGAGTGGGCCACTCGGTTTCGAGTGGGCCTCTTGGGCCGTAACCGGTTTGGGCCGAAACCCCCTAAGCCTATTTTGAAACCTCATATAAAATCCCAACTTTCCCACTTTCCTTCATTTTACACAAACACACAAACACTCTTCTCTCTCACTAGAAAACCTTCAACAACATCCCATCTCTTCCAAACTTTCGGTTCAAGCTCGGATCTCGCAAGGAATCTCGGTCAAGAAATCTCGGATCACTCGGACACTTCATTTCCCGGTTCCTTTCCTTTGTTTCGGCTCCTTTTCATAACCGGTTAGTGTTATCTTGTATACCATATGTTAGGATGCTTGTTAAAATGTTCAAATGACTAGTTGAATGTTTAAATTAAATGGTAGGTAATTTGGAGATGAATGATGGATTTTTATGACAAAACATATTCTTGTATGAAAAGTGTTGTTTAAAGATGATGAACCAAGGATTGTGTGTAATTCATGAACAATGTGGTTTATGTTTGCTTTGAATATGAAAACCCTAGAATGTTGAATATGGATGAACATGTTGAATGATAGTTGAAGATGTGAAAACCCTTATGATTTGATCCATTTTTACTAATAGACAGATTAGGAAAACTTGTTTCTTAAACCTCATTGGTTGTTTCCTAATCTGGGCCTGATTACATAGTACAAATTGGACTGATGGATCTGAATCTGCACGTGAATATGAAAAGGACAGCATTACGACTCGCAACCACAGCGTGATAACTCGAAACCACACGGTTGCGACTCGCAACCATAGTGTGATAACTCGAAACCACAACGGTTGCGACTCGAGACTACGACGGTTGCGACTCGCAACAACAGCGTGACAACTCGAGACCTCCTGGTTGCGACTCGCAACCACAGCATGACAAGCCGAGACCTCCTGGTTGCGACTCGAGACCACCTGGTTGCGACTGGGCTGTCCACTTTGGTTATTGGGCCATAGTATGTTTAATATGGGCTACCTGTTGACTGATCTGCGTGTTACTGTTTGACTGTGTAAATGCTAGGGCCGGCCCAATAACCCACTGTCTACATTGTTATGCATGCAACGTGTTAGTTATGTGTAAGTTTTTACGTGATTGCTTGTACGCCAAACCTGACCTATACCGGTAACCATGTTAGGACGTGGTGACCAGCGTGTTTGACCAAGTAACCTAATCTGCCGAGCAACCCAAGGTGAGTTCACACACTAAAAGCATGCGTCCCGCGGAGGGACACGAACAAACTACCAACTTTGGGAAAATACTTTCGACCCATTACTCCGGGGGAAAACAGAATGGGTAATTACTATCTCCGGGGGAGATACGTTTGGATACTATTTATAAATCACAACTAGCCATGCTAAACGAAACTCTATCACCTTAAGTCCCTGCTTACAGTACCGATTAATCGCCGGGGGCGAACGGGTTATTAGTTGATAGCGCTATTAGGTTTGACAACCTCACACCGTGACCGGGGGAATCGGGCGTGAACTAGTAGACCTTGCAACATGGTCAATGACGATAGACATTGACTCGGGGCACGAATATATATATTCCGTCAACAGTTTCGGTATCTACAGTTTAGTGAGCTTACAGATGGGGTAGCTCCCCACAACGTGATTATAAATGCTTTATCTAAACAACTTACATTTTCGGTAAACTAAAACTGGACAACTAGTGAACTCACTCAGCATTATTGTTGACCCCTTACTGCATGCTTTGCAGGTAACCCGTGACTCAGGAGCTGCTGCTTGGGGATGTGTAGTGTTCGTCAAAACCCGTGTGTTGGGTTTAACTATCTTGAACTAAGGACTATCTTTAAAACTATTTGGTTTATGCTTCCGCTGTTTTGTCAAACTAATCTTTGAACTTAAACTGCAATGATGCTAACTACTTTGGATAGTAAATATTTCTAATATTAAATCAATGCTCAGTATGATTAGTGGCTGGATCCTGGTCAGTCACGCCTCCAAGCGGTGGTGTTCCGCATGTGAATTTTGGGGGTGTGACAGATTGGTATCAGAGCCATTGGTTATAGTGAACTTGGTTTTAAAAAGGGGAAAATCTTTTTGGGAAAAACCAGACTATAACCTGTGACTCGCGACGACACTACACTCCAAGTGCAAGGCTCGACACATTTGACCTCATAGCTCGGACCAGTGTTTACTTGTTTGCTTACCTTATGTTTCCTGTTTTACTATACGTACTAGTGTGCCTAATTAGATAGATACACCTCTCTCTTCTATCTCATTCTCGCTACATTACGACATCACACTCATACTGTGTTTTCTGGTTATGAAGACATTGAGTGGACGCGGAAGAGGAAACATCAACATGACCCAGGCTCAATTCACTAACCTGCTTAACACGGTGGCTGCAGCTTTCGCAGCTCACCCTGGAGGTAAACTCGTTATCCTAGGATGTTTAGATCCTACCGCCACATCGTCTTTATCCCTAAACCTATACGCTTCGCTTCTCACGAACAGGTCAGCATGCACCTGCGCAACCACCCGTGTGTACCTTCAAAACTTTCATGGATTGCAAGCCTCTCCCTTTCAACGGCACTGAGGGTGCCATAGGTCTTCTGCACTGGATTGAGAAAGTTGAAGCTGTCTTTGCTGTCTGCGAGTGTCCCCCTGCGAATTGGGTGAAGTTTGCTACTGCTACGCTTGAAGGAAACGCGCTTTCTTGGTGGAAGGCGCAAATTCAGATGTTTGGGTTAGAAACTGCTAATGCTACTGCGTGGGAGGATTTCAAGGACATGATTAAGGAGGAGTACTGTCACCGGGATGACATCCACAAGCTTGAGAACGAGTACTATGCGCTTAAGATGGTTGGGTCAGAGATTGAAACCTACACCAAGCTGTCCAATGACTATGCTGCCCTTTGCCCAAACATGTCTCGACCCATGTATCGAAGGATCGAATTGTACGTCAAGGGTTTGGCCCCAGAAATTCGAAGCCATGTAACTTCAGCCAACCTCACTACCATTCAGCCGATCGTTCGACTTGCTCACAAACTTACTGATCAGGCTGTAGAAGAGGGCAGGTTTCCCAAAAGGATCAGTGCTACTGTCGGAACTTCTAGTGACAACAAGCGTAAGTGGGAAGGAAATCAAAGCAAGGATGCTAACCCCACTCAGGCCCCAGCTCAGCAAAGGAAAACTGAAAACAACAAGGGCACTCAACAACAGGGTGGCTATCGCGGTAATCACCCCAAGTGCAACAAGTGCAATCGACATCACAGTGGGCCTTGTGGGAAAAGCCAGTGTCAGCGATGTAACAAAATGGGGCACGAGGCCAAGGACTGTAGGAGCCCACGTCCCATGGGGCAGAACCAGCAGCAACAACAACACGGGAATGCCAAGGGTTGTTTCCAGTGTGGAGCTGAGGGGCACTTTAAGAAGAATTGCCCTGAACTGAACCAGAACCGCAACAACAATCAGGGAGCTGGAAACAACGATCAGAACAACAATGCTGGGAATGGTGCTAGAGGAAGGGCTTTTGTGATTGGAGCTGGAGAAGCGAGGAATGACCCCAATGTCGTGGCGGGTAAGTTCCTACTCGATGATTGTTATGTTTCTGTGTTATTTGATTCCGGAGCCGATGCTAGTTATGTGTCCCTACGTATTAGTAAGAAGCTTAAGCGTCCGCTTTCGTTACTAAGTTCTCACCATATCGTCGAGTTAGCTAATGGTAGAAACATCGAGGCCTCACATGTTATCAAAGGCTGCAAACTAGAGTTGTCTGGTCAGACATTTAGTATCGATCTTTTCCCTGTTACTCTTGGAAGCTTCGACGTCGTCGTCGGTATGGATTGGTTATCCAAACATCGCGCTGAGATCCTCTGTCAAGAGAAAGCAGTCCGTGTTCCCCGCCGTTCTGGCAAACCTCTTATTGTACAAGGTGGCAAAGGTGGAGAAATCTCCGGCGTTATCTCGTTCTTGAAAGCCCAGAAGTGTTTACGAAAAGGGCACACCGCTATCTTAGCACTTGTCACCAACACGCAGGAAAAGGAAAAGAGGATTGAAGATTTTCCGGTAGTGCGTGACTACCCCGAGGTATTCCCTGAAGAACTACCTGGACTCCCTCCCCACCGACAGGTCGAATTCCAAATCGAGCTAGCTCCCGGAGCAGCGCCAATAGCTCGTGCACCTTATCGACTAGCCCCCGCAGAATTGAAGGAACTCTCTACTCAACTACAGGAACTTTTGGATAAAGGGTTTATTCGCCCTAGTTCATCACCCTGGGGAGCACCGGTACTCTTTGTTAAGAAGAAGGATGGCACGTTCCGAATGTGCATCGACTATCGTGAGCTGAACAAGGTTACCATCAAGAATCGTTACCCTCTCCCGCGAATCGACGACCTATTCGATCAGTTGCAAGGATCGAGCTACTATTCTAAGATTGACCTGCGATCAGGCTATCATCAGCTAAGGGTCCGTAATGAAGACATCTCCAAAACTGCATTCAGAACTCGTTACGGTCATTATGAATTCCTCGTTATGCCCTTTGGAATGACCAACGCGCCCGCGGTATTCATGGATCTCATGAACCGAGTGTGCAAACCTTACCTCGACAAATTCGTGATTGTGTTTATCGACGACATCCTGATCTACTCAAAAAGTCAAGAAGAGCATGAACAGCACCTACGCCTTATCCTCGAACTCCTTCGCAATGAGCAACTGTATGCCAACTTCTCGAAATGCGACTTCTGGCTTCGGGAAGTCCATTTCCTTGGGCACGTGGTTAACAAGGATGGAATCCACGTCGACCCTGCAAAGATCGACTCTATAAAGAATTGGCCTACCCCTAAGACTCCGACTGAAGTCCGCCAATTCTTGGGACTAGCAGGGTACTATCGAAGATTTATCATGGGATTCTCAAAGATCGCTCAGCCTCTCACGGCTCTTACTCAGAAAGGTATGGTTTATAAATGGGGTGAAGCTCAGGAAACCGCATTTCAGAAACTAAAGGATAATCTCTGTAGTGCTCCTATTCTCTCGTTGCCTGAAGGCACTGACGACTTCGTGGTTTACTGCGATGCATCCATCCATGGGCTCGGTTGCGTGTTAATGCAACGCGACAAAGTTATTGCTTACGCCTCTCGACAACTTAAGACGCACGAAAGGAACTACACTACGCACGACTTGGAACTAGGAGCAGTGATCTTTGCGCTTAAGATATGGAGACATTACCTGTACGGTACCAAGTGCACCATTTACACCGATCACAGGAGTCTCGAGCACATCTTCAAGCAAAAGGAATTAAACATGCGACAACGTCGATGGGTCGAACTCCTGAATGATTATGAATGCGCCATCAAGTACCATCCGGGCAAGGCCAATGTCGTGGCAGACGCCCTCAGCCGAAAAGACACTACGCCCAAGCGCGTGCGAGCATTACAACTTACCATCCAGTCTAATCTCCCTACCCAGATTCGAAACGCTCAGATTGAAGCTTTGAAACCGGAAAACATCAGGGCTGAGTCCCTGCGAGGATCGAGACAACGACTAGAACAAAAAGAAGACGGCGCTTACTATGTGGCAGGGCGCATTTGGGTTCCACTTTACGGAGATCTACGAGAGCTTGTGATGGACGAAGCCCATAAGTCCCGTTATTCAGTACATCCTGGTTCAGATAAGATGTACTACGACTTAAGGACCACTTACTGGTGGCCTGGCATGAAAGCCCACATAGCAGCTTACGTTAGCAAATGTTTGACCTGCGCAAGAGTCAAGACTGAGTATCAGAAACCAGCAGGCCTACTCCAGCAACCGGAAATCCCGAAGTGGAAATGGGAGCAAATTTCCATGGATTTTGTTACGGGGCTACCTAGATCCCAACGCGGGAATGATACTATTTGGGTGATAGTAGATCGATTGACTAAGTCTGCACACTTTCTGGCCATTAAGGAATCAGACAAGTTTTCTACCTTGGCAGAAATCTATTTAAAGGAAGTAGTCTCGAGACACGGGGTGCCAACTTCTATTATTTCCGACCGAGACGCTCGTTTTACTTCCGAGTTGTGGCAAGCTATGCACAAATCCTTTGGCTCACGTTTGGACATGAGCACCGCTTACCACCCACAAACGGATGGGCAGTCTGAACGCACCATCCAAACCCTGGAAGACATGCTTAGGGCATGTGTGATCGATTTTGGCAAGAACTGGGAGAAGCATCTACCGCTGGTGGAATTCTCCTACAATAACAGCTACCACACTAGCATTCAGGCGGCACCTTTTGAGGCATTGTACGGTCGTAAATGCCGATCACCTCTTTGCTGGGCAGAAGTCGGTGACAGTCAACTCACAGGCCCAGAACTGGTGGTAGACACAACGGAAAAGATTGCCCAGATCAGGCAACGCATGGCGGCAGCTCGTGACCGTCAGAAAAGCTACGCTGATAAGCGTAGGAAACCGCTAGAATTCCAGGTCGGGGACCGGGTTCTACTTAAAGTCTCACCCTGGAAGGGTGTGGTTCGTTTCGGTAAACGGGGCAAGCTGAATCCGCGATATGTTGGACCATTCGAAATTACCGAGAAAATCGGTAAGGTTGCTTATAGATTGAACCTGCCTGCAGAGCTGAGTGCAGTGCACAATGTTTTTCACGTGTCTAATCTGAAGAAGTGTCTGTCAGATGAAACACTCATAATTCCTTTCAAGGAACTCACTATTGATGAACAGCTACACTTTACTGAGGAACCGATTGAGATCACGGATCGAGAGATCAAAACCCTCAAACGTAGCCAGATACCTCTCGTGCGAGTTCGTTGGAACTCACGACGTGGCCCAGAGTTTACCTGGGAGCGGGAAGACCAGATGAAGTCCAAGTATCCCCAGTTGTTCCCAAACGAAAACCCCAGCACTGAAGCTACAACCGAATTTCGGGACGAAATTCCAAACTAACGGGGGGATGATGTGACACCCCGTTGAAACACGCTAGCTTGGCAGTGGCTGCCTTAACTTTCGGGACGAAAGTTCTTAAAACTTGGGGATAATGTGACACTCTAGATTTTTCCGAACGAATACCTTGTAATATTTTTGTATATATATATGTTATTAAATGGAAACGTGACCTTTTGCATGATATGTGTTGTATGTATGTATTATATATATATATGTATGTGAGTCGAGACCATGACTCGCAACCACTCGGTTGCGAGTGGGCCACTCGGTTTCGAGTGGGCCTCTTGGGCCGTAACCGGTTTGGGCCGAAACCCCCTAAGCCTATTTTGAAACCTCATATAAAATCCCAACTTTCCCACTTTCCTTCATTTTACACAAACACTCTTCTCTCTCACTAGAAAACCTTCAACAACATCCCATCTCTTCCAAACTTTCGGTTCAAGCTCGGATCTCGCAAGGAATCTCGGTCAAGAAATCTCGGATCACTCGGACACTTCATTTCCCGGTTCCTTTCCTTTGTTTCGGCTCCTTTTCATAACCGGTTAGTGTTATCTTTATGTGTATAAGATTTATGTATGTTGAATGGACTAGAAAGTGTTTAGTTAATAGTGTTGTGCATGATTTTTCAAATGATTTGTGAGTATTTCACCATATGTGTATACCATGTTAGGATGCTTGTTAAAATGTTCAAATGACTAGTTGAATGTTTAAATTAAATGGTAGGTAATTTGGAGATGAATGATGGATTTTTATGACAAAACATATTCTTGTATGAAAAGTGTTGTTTAAAGATGATGAACCAAGGATTGTGTGTAATTCATGAACAATGTGGTTTATGTTTGCTTTGAATATGAAAACCCTAGAATGTTGAATATGGATGAACATGTTGAATGATAGTTGAAGATGTGAAAACCCTTATGATTTGATCCATTTTTACTAATAGACAGATTAGGAAAACTTGTTTCTTAAACCTCATTGGTTGTTTCCTAATCTGGGCCTGATTACATAGTACAAATTGGACTGATGGATCTGAATCTGCACGTGAATATGAAAAGGACAGCATTACGACTCGCAACCACAGCGTGATAACTCGAAACCACACGGTTGCGACTCGCAACCATAGCGTGATAACTCGAAACCACAACGGTTGCGACTCGAGACTACGACGGTTGCGACTCGCAACAACAGCGTGACAACTCGAGACCTCCTGGTTGCGACTCGCAACCACAGCATGACAAGCCGAGACCTCCTGGTTGCGACTCGAGACCACCTGGTTGCGACTGGGCTGTCCACTTTGGTTATTGGGCCATAGTATGTTTAATATGGGCTACCTGTTGACTGATCTGCGTGTTACTGTTTGACTGTGTAAATGCTAGGGCCGGCCCAATAACCCACTGTCTACATTGTTATGCATGCAACGTGTTAGTTATGTGTAAGTTTTTACGTGATTGCTTGTACGCCAAACCTGACCTATACCGGTAACCATGTTAGGACGTGGTGACCAGCGTGTTTGACCAAGTAACCTAATCTGCCGAGCAACCCAAGGTGAGTTCACACACTAAAAGCATGCGTCCCGCGGAGGGACACGAACAAACTACCAACTTTGGGAAAATACTTTCGACCCATTACTCCGGGGGAAAACAGAATGGGTAATTACTATCTCCGGGGGAGATACGTTTGGATACTATTTATAAATCACAACTAGCCATGCTAAACGAAACTCTATCACCTTAAGTCCCTGCTTACAGTACCGATTAATCGCCGGGGGCGAACGGGTTATTAGTTGATAGCGCTATTAGGTTTGACAACCTCACACCGTGACCGGGGGAATCGGGCGTGAACTAGTAGACCTTGCAACATGGTCAATGACGATAGACATTGACTCGGGGCACGAATATATATATTCCGTCAACAGTTTCGGTATCTACAGTTTAGTGAGCTTACAGATGGGGTAGCTCCCCACAACGTGATTATAAATGCTTTATCTAAACAACTTACATTTTCGGTAAACTAAAACTGGACAACTAGTGAACTCACTCAGCATTATTGTTGACCCCTTACTGCATGCTTTGCAGGTAACCCGTGACTCAGGAGCTGCTGCTTGGGGATGTGTAGTGTTCGTCAAAACCCGTGTGTTGGGTTTAACTATCTTGAACTAAGGACTATCTTTAAAACTATTTGGTTTATGCTTCCGCTGTTTTGTCAAACTAATCTTTGAACTTAAACTGCAATGATGCTAACTACTTTGGATAGTAAATATTTCTAATATTAAATCAATGCTCAGTATGATTAGTGGCTGGATCCTGGTCAGTCACGCCTCCAAGCGGTGGTGTTCCGCATGTGAATTTTGGGGGTGTGACAAATTGGTATCAGAGCCATTGGTTATAGTGAACTTGGTTTTAAAAAGGGGAAAATCTTTTTGGGAAAAACCAGACTATAACCTGTGACTCGCGACGACACTACACTCCAAGTGCAAGGCTCGACACATTTGACCTCATAGCTCGGACCAGTGTTTACTTGTTTGCTTACCTTATGTTTCCTGTTTTACTATACGTACTAGTGTGCCTAATTAGATAGATACACCTCTCTCTTCTATCTCATTCTCGCTACATTACGACATCACACTCATACTGTGTTTTCTGGTTATGAAGACATTGAGTGGACGCGGAAGAGGAAACATCAACATGACCCAGGCTCAATTCACTAACCTGCTTAACACGGTGGCTGCAGCTTTCGCAGCTCACCCTGGAGGTAAACTCGTTATCCTAGGATGTTTAGATCCTACCGCCACATCGTCTTTATCCCTAAACCTATACGCTTCGCTTCTCACGAACAGGTCAGCATGCACCTGCGCAACCACCCGTGTGTACCTTCAAAACTTTCATGGATTGCAAGCCTCTCCCTTTCAACGGCACTGAGGGTGCCATAGGTCTTCTGCACTGGATTGAGAAAGTTGAAGCTGTCTTTGCTGTCTGCGAGTGTCCCCCTGCGAATTGGGTGAAGTTTGCTACTGCTACGCTTGAAGGAAACGCGCTTTCTTGGTGGAAGGCGCAAATTCAGATGTTTGGGTTAGAAACTGCTAATGCTACTGCGTGGGAGGATTTCAAGGACATGATTAAGGAGGAGTACTGTCACCGGGATGACATCCACAAGCTTGAGAACGAGTACTATGCGCTTAAGATGGTTGGGTCAGAGATTGAAACCTACACCAAGCTGTCCAATGACTATGCTGCCCTTTGCCCAAACATGTCTCGACCCATGTATCGAAGGATCGAATTGTACGTCAAGGGTTTGGCCCCAGAAATTCGAAGCCATGTAACTTCAGCCAACCTCACTACCATTCAGCCGATCGTTCGACTTGCTCACAAACTTACTGATCAGGCTGTAGAAGAGGGCAGGTTTCCCAAAAGGATCAGTGCTACTGTCGGAACTTCTAGTGACAACAAGCGTAAGTGGGAAGGAAATCAAAGCAAGGATGCTAACCCCACTCAGGCCCCAGCTCAGCAAAGGAAAACTGAAAACAACAAGGGCACTCAACAACAGGGTGGCTATCGCGGTAATCACCCCAAGTGCAACAAGTGCAATCGACATCACAGTGGGCCTTGTGGGAAAAGCCAGTGTCAGCGATGTAACAAAATGGGGCACGAGGCCAAGGACTGTAGGAGCCCACGTCCCATGGGGCAGAACCAGCAGCAACAACAACACGGGAATGCCAAGGGTTGTTTCCAGTGTGGAGCTGAGGGGCACTTTAAGAAGAATTGCCCTGAACTGAACCAGAACCGCAACAACAATCAGGGAGCTGGAAACAACGATCAGAACAACAATGCTGGGAATGGTGCTAGAGGAAGGGCTTTTGTGATTGGAGCTGAAGAAGCGAGGAATGACCCCAATGTCGTGGCGGGTAAGTTCCTACTCGATGATTGTTATGTTTCTGTGTTATTTGATTCCGGAGCCGATGCTAGTTATGTGTCCCTACGTATTAGTAAGAAGCTTAAGCGTCCGCTTTCGTTACTAAGTTCTCACCATATCGTCGAGTTAGCTAATGGTAGAAACATCGAGGCCTCACATGTTATCAAAGGCTGCAAACTAGAGTTGTCTGGTCAGACATTTAGTATCGATCTTTTCCCTGTTACTCTTGGAAGCTTCGACGTCGTCGTCGGTATGGATTGGTTATCCAAACATCGCGCTGAGATCCTCTGTCAAGAGAAAGCAGTCCGTGTTCCCCGCCGTTCTGGCAAACCTCTTATTGTACAAGGTGGCAAAGGTGGAGAAATCTCCGGCGTTATCTCGTTCTTGAAAGCCCAGAAGTGTTTACGAAAAGGGCACACCGCTATCTTAGCACTTGTCACCAACACGCAGGAAAAGGAAAAGAGGATTGAAGATTTTCCGGTAGTGCGTGACTACCCCGAGGTATTCCCTGAAGAACTACCTGGACTCCCTCCCCACCGACAGGTCGAATTCCAAATCGAGCTAGCTCCCGGAGCAGCGCCAATAGCTCGTGCACCTTATCGACTAGCCCCCGCAGAATTGAAGGAACTCTCTACTCAACTACAGGAACTTTTGGATAAAGGGTTTATTCGCCCTAGTTCATCACCCTGGGGAGCACCGGTACTCTTTGTTAAGAAGAAGGATGGCACGTTCCGAATGTGCATCGACTATCGTGAGCTGAACAAGGTTACCATCAAGAATCGTTACCCTCTCCCGCGAATCGACGACCTATTCGATCAGTTGCAAGGATCGAGCTACTATTCTAAGATTGACCTGCGATCAGGCTATCATCAGCTAAGGGTCCGTAATGAAGACATCTCCAAAACTGCATTCAGAACTCGTTACGGTCATTATGAATTCCTCGTTATGCCCTTTGGAATGACCAACGCGCCCGCGGTATTCATGGATCTCATGAACCGAGTGTGCAAACCTTACCTCGACAAATTCGTGATTGTGTTTATCGACGAAATCCTGATCTACTCAAAAAGTCAAGAAGAGCATGAACAGCACCTACGCCTTATCCTCGAACTCCTTCGCAATGAGCAACTGTATGCCAACTTCTCGAAATGCGACTTCTGGCTTCGGGAAGTCCATTTCCTTGGGCACGTGGTTAACAAGGATGGAATCCACGTCGACCCTGCAAAGATCGACTCTATAAAGAATTGGCCTACCCCTAAGACTCCGACTGAAGTCCGCCAATTCTTGGGACTAGCAGGGTACTATCGAAGATTTATCATGGGATTCTCAAAGATCGCTCAGCCTCTCACGGCTCTTACTCAGAAAGGTATGGTTTATAAATGGGGTGAAGCTCAGGAAACCGCATTTCAGAAACTAAAGGATAATCTCTGTAGTGCTCCTATTCTCTCGTTGCCTGAAGGCACTGACGACTTCGTGGTTTACTGCGATGCATCCATCCATGGGCTCGGTTGCGTGTTAATGCAACGCGACAAAGTTATTGCTTACGCCTCTCGACAACTTAAGACGCACGAAAGGAACTACACTACGCACGACTTGGAACTAGGAGCAGTGATCTTTGCGCTTAAGATATGGAGACATTACCTGTACGGTACCAAGTGCACCATTTACACCGATCACAGGAGTCTCGAGCACATCTTCAAGCAAAAGGAATTAAACATGCGACAACGTCGATGGGTCGAACTCCTGAATGATTATGAATGCGCCATCAAGTACCATCCGGGCAAGGCCAATGTCGTGGCAGACGCCCTCAGCCGAAAAGACACTACGCCCAAGCGCGTGCGAGCATTACAACTTACCATCCAGTCTAATCTCCCTACCCAGATTCGAAACGCTCAGATTGAAGCTTTGAAACCGGAAAACATCAGGGCTGAGTCCCTGCGAGGATCGAGACAACGACTAGAACAAAAAGAAGACGGCGCTTACTATGTGGCAGGGCGCATTTGGGTTCCACTTTACGGAGATCTACGAGAGCTTGTGATGGACGAAGCCCATAAGTCCCGTTATTCAGTACATCCTGGTTCAGATAAGATGTACTACGACTTAAGGACCACTTACTGGTGGCCTGGCATGAAAGCCCACATAGCAGCTTACGTTAGCAAATGTTTGACCTGCGCAAGAGTCAAGACTGAGTATCAGAAACCAGCAGGCCTACTCCAGCAACCGGAAATCCCGAAGTGGAAATGGGAGCAAATTTCCATGGATTTTGTTACGGGGCTACCTAGATCCCAACGCGGGAATGATACTATTTGGGTGATAGTAGATCGATTGACTAAGTCTGCACACTTTCTGGCCATTAAGGAATCAGACAAGTTTTCTACCTTGGCAGAAATCTATTTAAAGGAAGTAGTCTCGAGACACGGGGTGCCAACTTCTATTATTTCCGACCGAGACGCTCGTTTTACTTCCGAGTTGTGGCAAGCTATGCACAAATCCTTTGGCTCACGTTTGGACATGAGCACCGCTTACCACCCACAAACGGATGGGCAGTCTGAACGCACCATCCAAACCCTGGAAGACATGCTTAGGGCATGTGTGATCGATTTTGGCAAGAACTGGGAGAAGCATCTACCGCTGGTGGAATTCTCCTACAATAACAGCTACCACACTAGCATTCAGGCGGCACCTTTTGAGGCATTGTACGGTCGTAAATGCCGATCACCTCTTTGCTGGGCAGAAGTCGGTGACAGTCAACTCACAGGCCCAGAACTGGTGGTAGACACAACGGAAAAGATTGCCCAGATCAGGCAACGCATGGCGGCAGCTCGTGACCGTCAGAAAAGCTACGCTGATAAGCGTAGGAAACCGCTAGAATTCCAGGTCGGGGACCGGGTTCTACTTAAAGTCTCACCCTGGAAGGGTGTGGTTCGTTTCGGTAAACGGGGCAAGCTGAATCCGCGATATGTTGGACCATTCGAAATTACCGAGAAAATCGGTAAGGTTGCTTATAGATTGAACCTGCCTGCAGAGCTGAGTGTAGTGCACAATGTTTTTCACGTGTCTAATCTGAAGAAGTGTCTGTCAGATGAAACACTCATAATTCCTTTCAAGGAACTCACTATTGATGAACAGCTACACTTTACTGAGGAACCGATTGAGATCACGGATCGAGAGATCAAAACCCTCAAACGTAGCCAGATACCTCTCGTGCGAGTTCGTTGGAACTCACGACGTGGCCCAGAGTTTACCTGGGAGCGGGAAGACCAGATGAAGTCCAAGTATCCCCAGTTGTTCCCAAACGAAAACCCCAGCACTGAAGCTACAACCGAATTTCGGGACGAAATTCCAAACTAACGGGGGGATGATGTGACACCCCGTTGAAACACGCTAGCTTGGCAGTGGCTGCCTTAACTTTCGGGACGAAAGTTCTTAAAACTTGGGGATAATGTGACACTCTAGATTTTTCCGAACGAATACCTTGTAATATTTTTGTATATATATATATGTTATTAAATGGAAACGTGACCTTTTGCATGATATGTGTTGTATGTATGTATTATATATATATATGTATGTGAGTCGAGACCATGACTCGCAACCACTCGGTTGCGAGTGGGCCACTCGGTTTCGAGTGGGCCTCTTGGGCCGTAACCGGTTTGGGCCGAAACCCCCTAAGCCTATTTTGAAACCTCATATAAAATCCCAACTTTCCCACTTTCCTTCATTTTACACAAACACACAAACACTCTTCTCTCTCACTAGAAAACCTTCAACAACATCCCATCTCTTCCAAACTTTCGGTTCAAGCTCGGATCTCGCAAGGAATCTCGGTCAAGAAATCTCGGATCACTCGGACACTTCATTTCCCGGTTCGTTTCCTTTGTTTCGGCTCCTTTTCATAACCGGTTAGTGTTATCTTTATGTGTATAAGATTTATGTATGTTGAATGGACTAGAAAGTGTTTAGTTAATAGTGTTGTGCATGATTTTTCAAATGATTTGTGAGTATTTCACCATATGTGTATACCATGTTAGGATGCTTGTTAAAATGTTCAAATGACTAGTTGAATGTTTAAATTAAATGGTAGGTAATTTGGAGATGAATGATGGATTTTTATGACAAAACATATTCTTGTATGAAAAGTGTTGTTTAAAGATGATGAACCAAGGATTGTGTGTAATTCATGAACAATGTGGTTTATGTTTGCTTTGAATATGAAAACCCTAGAATGTTGAATATGGATGAACATGTTGAATGATAGTTGAAGATGTGAAAACCCTTATGATTTGATCCATTTTTACTAATAGACAGATTAGGAAAACTTGTTTCTTAAACCTCATTGGTTGTTTCCTAATCTGGGCCTGATTACATAGTACAAATTGGACTGATGGATCTGAATCTGCACGTGAATATGAAAAGGACAGCATTACGACTCGCAACCACAGCGTGATAACTCGAAACCACACGGTTGCGACTCGCAACCATAGCGTGATAACTCGAAACCACAACGGTTGCGACTCGAGACTACGACGGTTGCGACTCGCAACAACAGCGTGACAACTCGAGACCTCCTGGTTGCGACTCGCAACCACAGCATGACAAGCCGAGACCTCCTGGTTGCGACTCGAGACCACCTGGTTGCGACTGGGCTGTCCACTTTGGTTATTGGGCCATAGTATGTTTAATATGGGCTACCTGTTGACTGATCTGCGTGTTACTGTTTGACTGTGTAAATGCTAGGGCCGGCCCAATAACCCACTGTCTACATTGTTATGCATGCAACGTGTTAGTTATGTGTAAGTTTTTACGTGATTGCTTGTACGCCAAACCTGACCTATACCGGTAACCATGTTAGGACGTGGTGACCAGCGTGTTTGACCAAGTAACCAAATCTGCCGAGCAACCCAAGGTGAGTTCACACACTAAAAGCATGCGTCCCGCGGAGGGACACGAACAAACTACCAACTTTGGGAAAATACTTTCGACCCATTACTCCGGGGGAAAACAGAATGGGTAATTACTATCTCCGGGGGAGATACGTTTGGATACTATTTATAAATCACAACTAGCCATGCTAAACGAAACTCTATCACCTTAAGTCCCTGCTTACAGTACCGATTAATCGCCGGGGGCCAACGGGTTATTAGTTGATAGCGCTATTAGGTTTGACAACCTCACACCGTGACCGGGGGAATCGGGCGTGAACTAGTAGACCTTGCAACATGGTCAATGACGATAGACATTGACTCGGGGCACGAATATATATATTCCGTCAACAGTTTCGGTATCTACAGTTTAGTGAGCTTACAGATGGGGTAGCTCCCCACAACGTGATTATAAATGCTTTATCTAAACAACTTACATTTTCGGTAAACTAAAACTGGACAACTAGTGAACTCACTCAGCATTATTGTTGACCCCTTACTGCATGCTTTGCAGGTAACCCGTGACTCAGGAGCTGCTGCTTGGGGATGCTTCCGCTGTTTTGTCAAACTAATCTTTGAACTTAAACTGCAATGATGCTAACTACTTTGGATAGTAAATATTTCTAATATTAAATCAATGCTCAGTATGATTAGTGGCTGGATCCTGGTCAGTCACGCCTCCAAGCGGTGGTGTTCCGCATGTGAATTTTGGGGGTGTGACAGGAAACTCAGATTTCCTGTAGAACTCGAAAAGCCCTTTTTAAAAAGTCTTTAAAATGACCGAAAAGCCCCTACGGGGCATAATATTAACTTAAACTCGTTACGGGCGTCACGGAAGGTATCCTACTGATACCACAACCCATTTAAGGCATATTGACTTAGGAAATAAGCGTACGACTCTCATGGTTAACCGTTTCGCCTATTGCGCGCACGGTTCGGCTTATGAAACTAGTTTTCATAAATTAGCCGATACGGGTCAAGTGATATTATTTGGACCCCAAAATCCAGAGTGTGAACCACAAACCCGTATAAAACAAGTCTCTGAACTTGTTGGGTCAGAATCACACTCCATTCTCGGTTTTCGCCTTTTCGCGCGATTAAACCATATCTATATATATCGGAACCAACCGGTCTAGGCTACGGCCATTATAACGACTCGTTAGGATTCTAAGAGGTTAATTAAAACCTTCGTTCCAGATTAGGAGCCCCAGTAAAAGCTATCGGTGATTTAATCCAATTAAGGAAATATACTTGCAAAGGTAAATACTTTAACTTATTTCCCCTATATGGGCTTGGGTTACGGTATATTAATACCGCTTGATTGAGCATTATATTCTTCCATCGCTTAGGTGGTTAATTAAATAATATGATTGGCTCATTTAAACAGTTTTGTTGCTTATAAGCCTTTGGGGGGTTTAATGACCGTTGTCCCGGATATCCTTGGCATCATTTTACGAAATGGCCACGACCATCGACATCCCGGTGTAGGCGTACACCCGGTATAAAGTGTCGACATTAAATTAAAAGACGTAGCCGTTGGTTTTTATACTACGGTTTTACGCAAACGTGGTGTGTCTATAAATGTGTCAGTTGAATGTATTTACCAGTGTAAACTGACGTATTTTCCCTAAAAAGATTAAGTGCAGGTGCTAGACGAAATTGGCTGGTATTAGCTGCCTAAGCATCACGAATAGTCTCGCAAACTCGATGCCGTATCTGAATGAACAATATTTATTTATTTTGATCCGCTGTGGATATATTCAACTTCTGTAATACATTTGATATTACAACCAGAGGTTGAAGTTTATATATTTATCTTATGCTTCCGCTGTGCATTATATAATTGTGTGGTTTGACTATATTGTTGCCAACATCGTCACGGTAATCCCCCACCGGGCCCACCGGTGAGACACGTGGAAATCGGGGTGTGACACTATCCTCGGTTGTGAAGGATACTTATACATATTACTATCCTCGGTCGTGAAGGATACTTATACATATTACTATCCTCGGATGTGAAGGATACTTATACATATTACTATCCTCGGTTGTGAAGGATACTTATACTTAATTACTATCCTCGGATGTGAAGGATACTCACGTAAGACCTACGTGAACTTATACTTACTACTGTTCTCGGATTGTGAAGAACACATATGATTACGAATAGTCTAGTGGTTATACAACATGGGAAGCCCCCACCTATAGAACGTACTATCGGCCCAGTAGAGCCACATGTTACAAACGAACTTACTATTACGCATTTACTTTCTGTGAACTCGCTCAACTAGTTGTTGATCCTCTGTTACATGCCTTGCAGGTCGTTAGATACATGGAGCTTGCACAGGGAGGAGCAGGTCGTTGTGGAGCATGGATCGTGGATGCCATGTTAAAACATTTGAACATTTGAACTTATGTTACACATAGGGTTTTCATACTTATGCTTCCGCTATACTTTGAAACTATGATTTTGTTTTGAACACCTATCGTATTGAATGATTGGCTTACATTTATTATATTTGATATTAATTACATGTTCGATATGATTGGTGGCTTGATCCTGGTCAGTCACGCTCCCAAGCGGTGGTACTCCGCGGGTGGATTTTGGGGGTGTGACAGATTGGTATCAGAGCCATTGGTTATAGAGAACTTGGTTTTAATATGGGGAAAACGTTTTTATTAAAACCAGACTATAACCAGAACAGTGCTCTCAACGATCCACAACGACGCTTCGCTCCACGTGCAAGACTCAACATCCTAGGTAATAAGGTTTATGTTTATTGCCTACATGCTAGAATTTGCATAGAACTTTGCTCGTAGTATGCTTACATTACTTTGCTCACTACTTGTTATTGCTTAAGAACACCTATGTGCCTACACTTTTCTGTCATCGCACTACTCGCGAACCATTGATACTTATGCTACCTTTACTGTTCGATCATGTCTGGACATGTTAACATGACTCAAGCCCAGTTGACGGCTCTCATTAACGAACAAGTTGATGCGGCACTTGCAGCCGCACAAGCAGGAGGCATAACCTGCTATTCCAAACCTATTATAGGATGTTAGATCCTACTCTCGTGACCCAACTCTCGCGCTTAACCTTGACCTATCTTTCTCGCGCAACGGGTCAGAACGCACAGCAACATGTCTGCACATTCAAGAACTTCATGGACTGTCGTCCAAGCACATTCGGTGGCACAGAAGGAGCAGTGGGACTACTCCATTGGTTTGGGAAGCTCGAGTCGGTATTCGAGATGTGTGAATGCCCTGAGTCTCGCAGGGTCAAGTACGCCACTATTACGTTGGAAGGACTCGCGCTAACCTGGTGGAACGCGTAAGTTCAGATATTAGGGCTGGCAGCTGCTAACGCCACCCCCTGGAACGAATTCAAAGAACGTATTAAAAGGGAATACTGCACGCGTGATGACATCCACAAGTTGGAAGTGGAGCCTTACCATTTGAAAATGACGGGGTCAGAAATTGAAGCTCATACGAAACAGTCGAACGAACCGGCCATCTTGTGTCCAACCATGGTGGACCCTCCAAGCAAGCGTATCGAATTGTACCTCAAGGGTCTAGCCTCAGAGATTCAGAGCCATGATACATCGGCTAACCTCGACAATATCTAAGACATTCAGCGTCTTGCTCATCGCCTCACGGATCAGGCAGTGGAACAGAACAGGCTGTCTAGTTGTATCAGCGCTATTACTATCGCTACCACTTCTGCTACCCCCGCTACTCCTAGTGACAACAAGCGGAAATGGGATGGGTATTCCAGCAAGGGTTCGGCTACCGTTCAGTCCCAAGCACAGCAGCAGCGCAAGAATAGTGATCACCAGAGCACAGCAGAAGCTAAGGATTCAGGAGTCCACGGCCTGCAAATTGGAATCGCCAGCAGCAAAAGCAAGCAGAAATCCTATGCAGAGAAAAGATTGTTCGCATTCCTCGTTCGGGTCAAGAACCTCTCGAAGTTCAAGGCGACAAGAGTGGTGCTATGGTTGGCATCACCTCTTTCTGGAAGGCTCAGTAATGTTTGCGGAAGGGCCACACCGCAATTTTGGCTCTCGTTACTGACACATCAGCGAAAGAAAAGAAGTTGGAAGACCATCCAGTTGTACGCGACTTTCCTCAGGTGTTTACCTGGTCTACCGCCTCATCGTCAGAACGAATTTCATATCGAGCTCGCTCCAGGAGCAGCACCCATAGCTCGAGCACCGTATCGCTTAGCTCCACCAGAATCGGAAGAACTATCGACGCAGCCACAAGAAATCTTGGATAAGAGATTTATCCGACCTATCTCTTCGCCTTGGGGAGCTACAAGAACTATTGGATACCAATTATCTGTGAAAAAGAAGGATGGAACCTTCAGGATGTGAAATTGGTTACCGCGAACTGAACAAGGTCACAGTGAAGAACCGCTATCCTCTTCCACGCATTGACGACGTATTCGACCAGTTGCAAGGGTCGAGTTACTACTCCAAGGTTGATCTAAGGTCTGGTTATCATCAGCTAAGAGTCCGGGATGAGGACGTCTCCAAGACAGCATTCAGAACTCACTGCAGCCATTACGAGTTCCTAGTCATGCCATTTGGGCTTACGAAAGCGCCTGCAGTCTTCATGAATCTTATGAACAGGGTGTGCAAACCCTATCTTGACAAGTTCGTCATTGTCTTCATCGACGACACTCTGATCTACTCCAAGAGTCAGGAGGAACACGAGCAGCACTTACGTCTTATCTTGGAACTCCTTCGAAAGGAGCAATTGTACGCAAAGTTTTCTAAATGCGACTTCTGGCTTCGTGAAGTCCACTTCTTAGGCCATGTGGTGAACAGGGATGGGATTCATGTCGATCCATCCAAGGTAGACTCGATCAGGAACTGGCCTGCACCGCGTACACCAACAGTGATACGCCAATTCTTGGGTTTGGCGGGGTATTACAGGCAATTCATCAAAGACTTTTCGAAGATCGCACAGCCGCTTACACTGCTGACACAGAAAGGTGTTACCTACCGTTGGGGAGATTCCCAGGAAACCGCTTTTCAGTACCTAAAGGATAGGCTTTGCAGTGCACCTATTCTCTCATTGCCGGAGGGCACAGATGACTTCGTGGTTTATTGTGGCGCATCGATACAGGGTCTTGGTTGCGTATTGATGCAACGGGATAAGGTTATTGCTTACGCTTCGCGACAACTCAAGATTCATGAACGAAACTACACGACGCACGATTTAGAGCTGGGAGCTGTTGTTTTCGCGCTTAAGATATGGCGACACTACCTGTACGGTACCAGGTGCACGATTTACACCGATCACAGAAGTCTCGAGCATATCCTTAAGCAAAAGGATTTGAACATGCGTCAACGGAGATGGGTTCAACTACTGAACGACTACGAATGCGCCATCAAGTATCATCCAGGCAAGGCCAATGTTGTGGCCGACGCCCTCAGTCGAGAGGACACCCTACCTAAGCGCGTGCGAGCGCTACAGCTTACTATTCAGTCCAGTCTTCCTGCACAGATACGAGCTGCTCAGATAGAAGCATTGAAACCCGAAAACGTCATGGCTGAAGCCTTACGCGGTTCAAGGCAACGAATGGAAAAAAAGGAAGACGGCGCCTACTATGTAACGGGGCGTATTTGGGTCCCACTTTATGGCAGTTTACGAGAGCTTGTGATGGACGAAGCACACAAGTCTCGCTACTCGGTACATCCAGGGTCGGATAAAATGTACCGCGACATCAGAACTACTTATTGGTGGCCTAACATGAAGGCCCACATCGCCACCTATGTTGGCAAGTGCGTGACCTGTGCAAGAGTCAAGGTCGAATATCAGAAACCAGCGGGTCTACTTCAGCAACCCAGGATACCTCAGTGGAAATGGGAAGAAATTTCCATGGATTTCGTTACAGGCCTACCTAGATCCCAGCGTGGGAAATGACACTATATGGGTAATCGTGGATCGACTCACCAAGTCTGCATACTTTCTGGCTATAAAGGAAACGGATAAGTTTTCCACTCTCGCAGACATCTATCTTAAAGAAGTTGTTTCGAGGCACGGGGTGCCCACCTCCATCATTTCGGATCGGGATGCACGATTCACGTCAGAACTATGGCAAGCGATACACAAATCTTTCGGCTCACGATTAGACATGAGCACAGCGTATCATCCTCAGACGGATGGGCAGTCTGAGCGCACGATTCAAACTCTAAAAGACATGCTTCGGGCGTGTGTTATCGATTTCGGCAGCAGCTGGGAAAAGCACCTCCCTTTAGTGGAGTCTTCATACAATAACAGTTACCACACCAGCATTCAAGCCGCTCCATTCGAGGCATTGTACGGACGTAAATGCCGGTCACCTCTTTGTTGGGCAGAGGTGGGGGATAGTTAGATTACAGGCCCAGAAATGGTAGTTGACGCTACTAAACGAATTGCACAGATACGACAACGCATGGCGGCAGCTCGCGATCGCCAGAAAAGCTACGTAGATAAGCATTGGAAGCCATTGGAATTTCAGGTCGGGGACCGGGTTTTACTCAAAGTTTCACCCTGGAAGGGTGTGGTTCGATTTGGTAAACGAGGCAAACTCAATCCACGGTATGTTGGACCGTTCGAAATCACTGAAAGAATAGGCCCAGTAGCCTACATACTAAACCTACCAGCTGAACTCGGTGCAGTTCACAACGTATTTCACGTGTTGAATCTGAAGAAGTGCCTGTCAGATGAGACCCTCGTAGTTCCTTTTAAGGAACTCACTATCGACGAGCGGTTGCAGTTCGTCGAGGAGCCAGTTGAAATCACGGACCGGGATGTTAAGGTCCTCAAACACAAGAGAATCCCTCTTGTTCGAGTTCGTTGGAACTCCCGACGTGGCCCAGAGTACACCTGGGAACGCGAAGACCAGATGACAGAAAAGTACCCCTAATTATTCGAAACCAATGCAACCACTACTGAGGCTGAAGCTACTACTACTGAATTTCGGGACGAAATTCCAAATCAACGGGGGGATGATGTGACACCCCAGGAAAACCAGTAAACGATACAGCTTACCTAGCTTCCTCAGTGAGTGCGTACCAAATTTCGGGACGAAATTTCTTTTAAGTTGGGGATAATGTGACAACTCGAATTTCCAAGATTCTATTACGCATTTATTGCACGTTTATTGATTGTTTAATTGTTTGCTTGCACAATTGGTTTACTATGTAACTGTATACATTTTGATACAATATACTGTTTTGTGGTTGTGCATGATTATGTGTTACTTGTGAAAGATGTGGCAAATAATGGAATGTGGTGATGAAACTGTAATAAACAATACTTAAGGGTGCCTAGGGTTGATAGTGAAACTTTAATAACTCATAACCCTAATCCCCTTCCCTAATCGTTCTCTAATCATTCACCAAGAATCAAAACACGTACTTGCAATCCTCTAATCCCCTAGCAATCATCATCACCACCATCATTGGCACAAGGCACTCATCACAAGTTTGATTTCTTCTCTTTCTCTAGGATCAACACAAGGTCGTGTGTAACGGACTTAGACAATCTGATAAACCCTAGAGCATAGCATACCGAGCAAACCAAGGTGAGTTCACACTCTTACTAAGGCATGGGATTCCCAGGGCACGGGAATTGGGATTGAAGGATTGTGATTGAATAGAACTGTACTTACACTATTACTAGACTACCATGCCATCGTCCTCGGTTGTGCAGGACACATACGTGCAATCTACGTACACATATACTCACTACTATCCTCGGTTGTGAAGGATACTTATGCATACTACTATCCTCGGTTGTGAAGGATACTTATACATATTACTATCCTCGGTTGTGAAGGATACTTATACATATTACTATCCTCGGTCGTGAAGGATACTTATACATATTACTATCCTCGGATGTGAAGGATACTTATACATATTACTATCCTCGGTTGTGAAGGATACTTATACTTAATTACTATCCTCGGATGTGAAGGATACTCACGTAAGACCTACGTGAACTTATACTTACTACTGTTCTCGGATTGTGAAGAACACATATGATTACGAATAGTCTAGTGGTTATACAACATGGGAAGCCCCCACCTATAGAACGTACTATCGGCCCAGTAGAGCCACATGTTACAAACGAACTTACTATTACGCATTTACTTTTTGTGAACTCGCTCAACTAGTTGTTGATCCTCTGTTACATGCCTTGCAGGTCGTTAGATACATGGAGCTTGCACAGGGAGGAGCAGGTCGTTGTGGAGCATGGATCGTGGATGCCATGTTAAAACATTTGAACATTTAAACTTATGTTACACATAGGGTTTTCATACTTATGCTTCCGCTATACTTTGAAACTATGATTTTGTTTTGAACACCTATCGTATTGAATGATTGGTTTACATTTATTATATTTGATATTAATTACATGTTCGATATGATTGGTGGCTTGATCCTGGTCAGTCATGCTCCCAAGCGGTGGTACTCCGCGGGTGGATTTTGGGGGTGTGACAAGATACACACCCATACATTCGGCCATCTACACACACATACCTTCACATTTTATTTTTATAAAAAGCATTTGTTTGGTTTGATTTCAAGAATAGTGAAAATCCAAGTATTTGAGAATCGTGCTCATCATCATCATCATCATTATCATCATCGTCATCATCATTATCATCATCATCATCATCATCATCATCATCAAGTGTGTTTAAAAGAATGTGAAATATTATAACTTCCAATAGTAAAAATATGTTTGATGATGAGAATCTTGATGAAAGACAAGCTTGTTCCTCCTTGAATCACCTTGATATCAACTCTTGATCTTCGAAATAGCTCGAAACTAGATTGAAATGGCCATGATTTTTATGAAACAAGTTTGAAAAATGAAGTTGGGTGTTCTTGAAGGGGTGTTCGGCCATAGGGTATTAGAGAAGAAGAAGATGAAGTTTTGTAAAGTTTGATCATGAAAAATGGAGTTTAAAGTGTGTTGGAAAAGTTTGTAATCATTAGGTGTAACATCTTTGCAACACATGGCGTAATTGGGTGAAGTGGTGGGCTTGCCTAGCCGCCACCTCTCACCTACACACACACTTTCTCTCCCATATATAAGATATATACACATATACATGCATAACACATGTATTTAACTGGTTACCTGGTATTTTATTTCGCGTTTTATCTGCGTTTTAAGGCGTTTAAAATTATTTTCAATACTTTATAAAAATAATCTCATCAAAATATTACTAAATAATATTTCATTCACCTAAACTGGCTGCGTCGTCTGCGTTTCGCAGTATACGCACTGTATTGCGCAATACGCGTTTAAATTCGCAAAACAAGAACTTTAAGCATTTTAACTAAGTTTTCTTCACAAATATAATTAAAAATAGGGTTTTAATCATAATGGAATATTTTTCGAATTTTAACGTTATCCGGACATTCACCGATGTTCATTTCGCATTTCGTTCGTTACGCGATAAGCGTTTAACTTAATGTCGCCAACGTAATTTTTAACAAAGTTTGAGTTTATCAATTTTTCAAATACCTCAAATTAATGTCCTATTTAATAACTTTGTTCCTATATACAATCATAACACCTGTCACACCAGTACAGTGAGCTCAGAATAGCCGGGTGTCACAGTCTTCCCCTGTTTAGGAAATTTGGTCCCCGAAATTCTACTTTACAGGTTGTGCTTTCGCACTCTGTGGAAACAGTAAGAATAGTTTTGTTAATTATGTTCCTGTAGTTTCTGCGACAAACTTTGATTCTTACGAAGAATCCTCGTAGACCTTTATTAACTAATCCTACTCTTCCTAAACTCTCGTCTCAACGCTCTATACCTTCTACAATGTCGTAACCCCCGTCCTCTACCCCGGGAGTGGGCGGCCGCAAGGAGACTATTAGTGGTATCGGTGTTTATTAATTTGGTAGCGGAAAATACATCAGGACCGTAGTTAGGAAATAGTTTATCAGAGTAAAACACCACACTTTTATAAATAATAAATACATGGGAAAAAACGCAAGTTTCCATTACAAATTTGTTTATAGGGATAAATTCTAATTTATTGAAATAAAACTTCTTTCTTGTTTAGGTAACTTTTATAGCCACTTTTCCAAGCCTTCAGCGCTCTCCAGCTGGCTTCTATTTGGCTTTCACATTTTGTTACCTGAAACGTGTTTTAAAAAGTTTTATCAGCAAGAAATACTGGCGAGTGCATCTTAGTTTAATCACAATAGAATTTTATATCTTTACAGTATTGAGAGCGATTACACTGTTTTTATCTACCCAATTACCACCCACGGTACTGTTAATCCTGACTTGTGGTCATGTTATTACTCACAGTGTAGAAACAAGTAATGTATACAAAACCCCAACATACCGACAGTAATTGTAGAATACATAGACTCAATCACTGATCATTATACTTTAAAACAATTGAGGTTTTGTAAAAACAGTTTACAAAAATAAGATGTACTCACATTGCTATTTTAGATAATACTACCGCTTGCTGGTGACTTCCTGGTTATAATCTATTAAATTAAACAATGCACACGTGTTAGTAAGATAACCAATTTACATTAGCTATATCCCCCCCCCCCGAGACAGAACTCCAACGATTGAGTCAGGCAGAGCCTTGACATGCGTTATGGAGCTCTAGATCAATCGGGCAGAGTAAGTAATACGTAACCGGGGGTTATAATACTTACAACGAGGTAGAGCTTCGCTTTTTAGGGGTATAATACCCGAGTATTTTAGGTTTAGACATTTTGAGAGAAAGAAAAGATTTTTGAACGATTTGAAACTGAGGCCAGAGGCCCCCTTTTATAGTGCTGATCGGACAGCGGGTCGTGGCCCGCGACCCAATTTGCTTCGGCCTTCGCGGCCCGCGAGTGACATAGGGTAGGCTCTAGCCTTGATGAATCAACGGCCTAGATCTCGCACGTATGTGGACACGTGGCAACACCGGGTGCGGCCTGGTGTCGAGCTGTCGTGGCCCGCGACGGACACACCTAAGGGTGTCGCGCCCTGCGAGAGACCATTATTATTTTGTTTTATTTGATTTTTGTAAATATAAGGGTATTTTAGGTCCGGTTGTCGTATACGGGGTGTAATTTAGGATGTATAGGACATGTTTAAAGGTTTTGGGAGAGTTGTTATATCCTCCCCACCTTGTTTTAGATCTCGTCCTCGAGGTCTACTGGAACAGGTGTGGATATTTCCTCTGCATCTCTGATTCAAGCTCCCTAGTGTACTCTGGTCCTATCTTGGAATCCCATTTTACGTTGACTAGAACTAATCTCTTGTGTTTGAGATTCTTGATCTTCCGGTCTTCAATCTGTAGGGGTTTCTCTACAAATTTAAGGTTCTCATTTACCTCTATGTCCTTAAGAGGTACCACTAATGATTCATCTGCTAAACACTTCTTGAGATTACGTACATGAAATACATCATGTATCCCTGCCATTTCCTCTGGCAGTTGTAGCTGGTAAGCTACTAGTCCTATTCTTCTAATAATCTCAAAAGGTCCAACATACCTGGGGCTTAGCTTTCCCCTCTTAATAAATCTGACCACTCCTTTCCATGGAGAAACTTTTAATAATACTTTATCTCCTACTTGAAATTCCAACGGTTTTCGCCTGTTATCAGCATAACTCTTTTGACTATCGCGTGCTGCTTTTAGTCTTTCCTTGACTTGAAAAATCTTGTCTGTTGTTTCCTGTACTATTTCTGGTCCAGACAATTGTTTTTCTCCAATTTCTGCCCAATAGACCGGAGTTCGGCACTTTCGTCCATAAAGCGCTTCAAATGGTGTAGCATTGATACTAGTATGATAGCTATTATTGTAGGAAAATTCTATTAATGGTAAATGATAGTCCCAATTTCCTATGAAATTAATTACACAAGCTCTAAGCATATCTTCCATTGTCTGAATCGTCCTTTCGCTTTGTCCGTCTGTTTGAGGATGATAAGCAGTGCCTAGATTTAACTTGGTTCGCATTGCTTTTTGGAAACTAGTCCATAAATGAGAAGTAAAACGGCTATCTCTATCAGAAACAATAGATAAAGGAATTCCATGTAATGAAACTATTTCATTTACATATAACTTGGCTAACTGTTCCATACTGAAAGTTTCCTTCATTGGTAAGAAATGAGCAGACTTGGTTAATCTGTCTACAATCGCCCAAATTGTATCGTTACCTTTTCGTGTCTTGGGTAGTTTGGTAACAAAGTCCATTGTTATCAATTCCCATTTCCATATCGGTATTTCTAGTTGCTAAAATAAACCTGAGGGTTTCTGATGTTCGGCTTTAACCTGTGAACATGTTAGACACTTAGCAACATAGGTTGCAATATCCTTTTTCATTCATATCCAACAGAAATTCTTTCTTAAGTATTGATACATCTTATCACTACCAGGATGTATCGTATACTTAGACTTACAGGCTTCTTCTAAAATTCAATGGCGTAAATTTCCTTGTTTGGTATCCAGATTCTTGTCTTATGGAATCTCCAAATTCCATCTGTTCCTTGTTCTAGTTCCTTAATAATTCCTTTTACTTTTTCAGTATCGCCCTTGATTACTGATTCCTGTATTTCTCTAATTTGATCATTTAAATCTACCTTCAAGTTTAATTTGAGAGAACGTACTCGTCTTGGCTTTTGATGATACTTTCGACTTAAAGCATCAGCTACTACATTAGCCTTACTTGCATGATATTTGATATTACAATCATAATCACTAAGAATTTCCATCCATCGTCTCTGTCACATATTTAACTCTTTTTGCCCGAAAACATATCTTAGACTCTTATGATTGGTGAAAATAGTAAACTTACTACCATAAAGATAGTGTCTCCAAATTTTAAGGGCAAAAATTATGGCTCCTAATTCCAGATCATGGGTTGTATAATTCTCTTCATGATTCTTAAGTTGTCTAGAGGCATAAGCTATAACCTTTTGACTTGCATCAACACACATCCATAACCTAACTTAGAAGCATCACAATAGACTACAAAGTCTTCAGTTCCTTCTGGTAACGCGAGTATGGGTGCGTTGGTTAATCTTTGCTTAAGCATTCTAAAAGATTCTTCTTGTTTTGGTCCCCATTCAAACTTAACTGATTTACAGGTCAGTTTTGTTAAAGGAATAACTATTCTAGAAAAATCTCGGATAAATCGTCTATAATATCGAGCTAATCCAAGAAAACTTCTCACCTCCTGTTGGTGCATACGTCTGTCGACTTCGTCTTGTATCGAGTCTTGTATATAGACATTTCAGGGCCCGTTATTCGAGAAAACTGTCAAATTTAGGATATAGGGTAATTTCGCACGAAATTACCAACAGGTAATTCCGTACGAAATTAGCAAGTAATTTCGTTTGACATGTTAATTTCGCTTGAGTGTAATTTCGCTTGAGCATGTTCAAGCGAAATTACTCAGCCTATAAATAGGGGTCAGGTAATTTCATTTGAATCATTCATGTATGTGTGTTTCCGGAGCCGAAGTGCTGCCGAAGTGTCGTCTTGCTGTAAAACTTTGTCAAATCAATCAGAAAGACAGTTAAAGTGAATATCTAGCTGAATCAAACTTGATATGTCTGTTTCCGCCTTTCATATTGAGTAGAACGCCACTGAACGACTCGTTTCGGTCGGTAAAACGATCCTACAAGTGGTATCAGAGCTCAGGAGGAGGAGTTCTAGCAAATTCAGCCTGATTTCATCTTATTTTATATCTTCTACACCTTCTTTTCTAAATTGAACAAGTTTTAATGGTTAAAATGATCTGAATTTCTCATATTATATGCAAAATTGTGTTTTAACAAACCCTTGAAAGAATTGGACCTAAAATCGAGCTAAAACCTGATCAATTTGACAAAAGTTTGACCGAAATGATGACATCAGCATAATTTCACGTGGAATTACATTCTAATTTCGCACAGAATTACATTTTGAGATTAATTTCGTTTGAAATTGCATCTAATTTCGCACGGAATTATAATTTCGTTTGAACTATTTCATACGAAATTACAATTTCGTTTCAAGGTCTTGATTTCGTTTGAATTGGTGTATAATTCCGTATGAAATTCAATCTCGTTTGGCCGGTCCATACGAAATTACTAATTTCGTTTGAAGCTACTGAGTTCGTGTGAGTTGTTATTTCGCTTGAACAGGTTAATTTCGTTTAAAGGAATTTCATTAGAGAAGTGCTAATTTCGCTTGAAAGTGTATGGTTTGAAAAACTTGTTACCGAATCATGGAAGAAGAATTCTACAACGCTTTTGCTACATCCCCGACTACTCCGGCTGCCATTGCTCAAAGCATGAACATGGAAAATGAAACCGGAACAATGCAAAAACCCCCGAAGCTTATGGGCATTGAAGAGTACTATGGATGGAAAGATCCTTTTGAGAATTGGGTTCAAGCTAACCATTTGAGATCTTGGGAATGTATTGAGAAAAAGTATGTACTACCACATACAGATTTGGGAGTTGAGAAAAAGATTTCTGAATTTACAGATAAAGAACGTGACATGTACAAAGCAGAAAAGATGATGATTAGTTTACTTCAGCAAGCTATTAAAGAAGACATATTCATATTGCTTCAACATGATAAGACTTCACGTTCAATTTGGGAAGCTCTTCGAATTAAGTTTGCAGGAAGTGAAAAAATGATCAAGAGTAAAAAGGCATTGTTAAAGAAAGAATTTGACTTGTTTACAAGTTTACCAGGAGAAGATACAAAGAAATTGATTGAAAGATACTGTCACTTAGTACAGTCAATGTCACTGTTAGACATCAACAAAGAACGAGAGGAATGGGTAGACAAATTGGCTGATGCTTTACCTTAGAAAAATGGGGTACATTTTTGATGATTTTGAAAAACACTGGGGAATATGATGGATTAACAATTTCTCAGTTCATCGAAAAGATTGAAGGACAAGATCTTGAACAACAAAAGATTGCTAGAATGAGCAATCCAAGTGCACAACAAGATGTTAAGATGTACTTCAAAGGGAGTGTTCAGGAGGTCGAAGCAAGTCCGAAAATCCAAACTGCTTTCAGTGCAGAAAACTCATCTGGGTCAATTAATCAAAGTCCAAACAGCAACAGTGGTTTTTCTTCATATCCTAAAGTTAGTCCAAATGTTTCAGCTTCAAATTATCAATCTCAAGGAACAAAGAATGGAAATGGGTATGTGATACAATGCACATTGCGTTAAATCTTCCAAATGGTCAAAGTTTTTCCGAAGAAGTTGCTAAAGATCACATGGCGTTACTTGCTACCGTGCTGGAATCTTATGAGGGATTGGTTGCTGGAAGGATCGGAAATCCTATGCTGACGAAAGAGGATTACGATCAGATCGATGCAGAAGAAATTGAACTCATGGATATTAAATGGTGTCTGGCAAGTGTCTTGAGAAGAGCTGAAAAGTTTAAAATGATTATAAGAAGAAATGATTTCTTAGATGAAAATGTCTCTACTTTGGGTTTTGATAAATCTAAAGTTACCTGTTTTCGATGCAGGGAGAAAGGACATTTTAAGAGAGAATGCAAAAATCAAGAAGCAAGTGGAGCAAAGAATCCGTTTGGAAAAGATGATTACTATCGGAAAGCTATATTTCAACAAGTTGCTCATCAACCACATCAACAAAAGGAACCACAAACTGCACATGCAAAAATGATCGAAGAAGCAAATAAGAAAGCTTATTTTGGTATCATTGATCAAGATGATGAAAAAGTGGCAGAAGGTTTCAGCTGGGATAAATATATTCCACCTGATTTAAAAGTTGTATCTCTCATTGCACAAGTCATTCAAGAGCCTGATTTGCTGACAGAATGGATGAAAGTGTTTGATAGTAATGATACAAGTCAAGAAGAAGAGTCTGTTTCATCAGATGAAAGTTCAGAAAGAACAACAGTTTTTGATCAATCACCATCTGATTCTGGTTCTTCAGATGATAGTTCAAAAAAAAAACAATACTTTTTGATTAATCTCCAACTGATGACAGTAGTGATGATGAGGAAGAAATGCATATTAATATTGCAAAAACTCATTTATCTCCTGAAAGCTTTCAATTTTATTTTGCAGATCGCTTGGAGAAGCTGAAAGAAAAACGAGCAGCAAAAGAACTGAAAAAGAAGAAATGTGAAAGTGTAGCTCAAAAAGAGAAGATTGTTCAAAATGAAAAATTTAAAATTGCTGAGGTAATTGAAGTTGAGAAAGTCATTGAAGTTGAAAAATTGTTGAAGTTATCAAACCGTGTCTTAAATGCTTGGAATCTTGCAAGCAGTGCATAGAGAAAGATGAAAAGTTGTGTGAGTTTGACAAGATGAAAGAAAAATTACTGTTCAATCTCAATTATGTGAAAGAGTCGTATGACGTATTGAATAGAATGGTAACTGGTTTTCAAAAGACAAATTCTGAAAGAGAAGATGCATTGACAATGATGAATGCTGTGATGATGTCGAAGCAAAAAGCTATCAATCATTACATTGAAGAATGTGCAAAGTTAAAGCAAGAGTTGGAGACTGAGAGGATTGAAAATGAGAGAATTAGACGTTTACTGCAAAGTTATTCTAGTTCTGATTATTTGATTGATCGAATTTACCCAACTATTGCAGGTCTTGAAGCAATTCAAGATGAGAAGTCAAAGAAAAAGGATACTGGTAAGAAACAGAGTGTCAGTTGTAACAAGTGTCCCGCTTCCATCTGGGAAGGTTATTCTCCCAGAAAACCGAATGAGGAGCAAGTCAAAAAGGCTGTCAATATAAAGTTAAAATCCGAAACAACTGATGAGTTACCAGAAAATATTGACGTCATGTACACATCGTCTGACACTGATTATGAGTCTGAGTTAATAAAAAAAGTGGTCGATCAGGTGTTGGATACAGATGAGGAGTCAGAGTCAAAGTCTGAGTCTGAAAATCCGGGATCATCATCAGTCGATAGTCAAAAATCGTCGGTTAAAAGGGTTTACAATAAAAAATTTCTTTTATCAAAATCTAATTTGAAGGACGAAACATTTGAAGTTGCATATACTTTGAATGATTCAGACAAATTATATTCTGATAAAGAATTTCCAATAAGAAGTGTTCAAACTGAAAAGATCAAAAAGGTTTTTCAAATTAACAGAAATGAATATTTCTGAAATAAAAGATGTAAATCTTAATGAAAAACCTAAAAAGTATACTTCAAGAGTTCAACAACGATTAAACAAGAAAAAGGGTTACGGTTCTGGTTCTGGTTTTCAAAAGAAACCAAATCATAACGGCAATTTCAAAAAGAAAGGTCTTGGTTTTATTCCACCCGAAAATTATAAAAATGAGAAAAGTTCTAAACCAAAAACTACATTTGTTTCAGGGACAAGTTCGGAAGAAGAAGCAAAGAGCAAATTCTGGAAACAATCGAACCAAGATTTCCTTGCGAAGAGGCAAGAAGGAATGAAAAATGAAGCCAATCAGAGAAAGGAGACAAGAACCTGTTTTAGATGTCAAGAAATTGGTCACATAGCCTGGAACTGTCCGTTGGCTACCAAAACAAAATAGGAAGTTGTTTCTAAACTGAAAGAAAAAGTTGTTGAGAAAAATAAACCACCAACTGAAAAATTCAAAGTTTTCAAAAACTCAACATATGAAGTTGGTGAGTGTTCAAAGACTAGTTTTTACAAAAAGAGAGCTAATCATGACAACCAAATGTGGGTTGTTAAGAAATCAGATGTGAAATCTGGCGATGAATCTGATTTCACAAAGTCAGAGGAGCCACAAGTTGAGATAAAAGATGAAAAATCAGTTCCGCCAATGGATGATGAGAACTTTCCACCATTGTGGGCTGAAAATTTTAAACAAAAGGTTGGTAAGGTTGAGATTTCAAATCAATTCTATTCTAAAAAGAAAGAATTTGATGTTGAAAAAGCGTTTAATGGAAATGTGAAAAAGATTTTTGGAAGAATGGTTGAGGGTAAGGTGAAAGGGGTAAAAGACTTTTATGAAACAAAGAAAGCAACTTTTTACCCAAGTGAAGTTGAGGAGGAAACATCCAAGTTTGGTCAGGCTTGGATGGAAGTTTTTCATAAGTAAAATCCTGACTTGCCGGAACTCCCAGGTTGGTAATTGGGGAGTAGGAATCGGCACCTTTCTTGAGAAATTCACAGGTTGGTAACTGTTGTCACACCCCCAAAATCCACACGCGGAGTATCACCGCCTAGGGGCGTGACCTGACCAGGATCAAGCCACCAATCATATTGAACAATGTAAATAGTAAATGTAATTCAACCCAACAATATGAAAGGTGTTCCAAAACAAAAGTATAGTTTCAATGTTTAGCGGAAGCATAAATGTAAAACCCAAAATAAGTAATAAGTTTGAAATGTCATAAATGTTTAACATGGCATCCACGATCCATGTCCCACAACGACTGCGCCTCCCTGTGCAAGCTCCCTGAGTACCTATTGACCTACAAGGCATGTAACAACGAGTCAACAACAAAGTTGAGCGAGTTCACAGTTGGTTGTTTGGTTATAGTATTTGTTTCGTAAAGAATATGTTCGTTTTGTAAACCAAGTATCGTATTTATTTGTATCGCGGCCTTCCAGGCATGTTTGTGAAGATTAGTGGGGGTTTCCCATGTATTCTAGACTAGTTATATTTGTATCGAGGCCCTCCAGGCATGTTTGCGAAGATTAGTATTCGTATCGTGGCCATTCCAGGCATGTGTGCGAAGATTAGTATTCGTATCGCAACCATTCTAGGCATGTGTGCGAAGATTAGTGGGGGCTTCCCATGTGTTACCAGTCTAGCTGTATCTATAAGTGACCTTCCCCTAACGAGGTTAGTGGTACGTATTCTAGTAATGATGAAAGTACAAGAAATCATTCAATCCCATTCCCAACCCCGGGAATCCCATGCCTTGGTAAGAGTGTGAACTCACCTTGTTTTGCTCGGCAGATAAACAAAATGGTCACTTGAGTTATATGTGGTCAACCACGTCCTAATATGGTTACCATACAAAGTCAGTTCTACGCTCAAGTATTGCACATAAGCTAACATGTTACGAACACGTATTGATCATGGCAAACACGTAACAGTCAAGTACATAACATGTCCGACTTGTGCGATTCAAAAGAATGGGCTCGCACAAGTCTAACAGTCTTGTACGATTCACCCGTTGAAGCCCAATGATACCCGACCCATTAAAATATAAGCAGTCCAGCATGTAAAAGGCCCAAACAATAAACATGAGTTTTGTACGATTCTGATAATCTTGTGCGTTTGCTATAGCCTTGTGCGATTACAATGTATCTTGTGTCACACCCCCAAAATACCACCCATGGAAAACCCTACGAGGCGTGTGACAAACCAATAACGAGCCACTAATCATGTTGAACCCATAATAAGTTTAAAATGAAATTGCCAATTAATAATGAAAAGTACCAACAATGGGTTTACTGAAATCCAACCAGTTCAGCGGAAGCAATAAGTAAATCAAGTTTAATTGTTTCAAAGTAAGTATGTATATCAACAACCACATCGTGAGTATCCAATCTGCTCGACACATGACCACTCCAGCTACTTCAGACAGCAAGTTCCAAATCCAAGTTATCTATCGACCTGCGAGCATGCAACAAGTGTATCAGACAACGCTGGTGAGTTCATAGTTTTACGAAAACGTTGGTTACCAAGTGTTGAGTTAATCCATTGAATTTAATTCCGATAGTAATGTTGATAATATCTCGATACTGAACAAGACGGCTCCTGATGTATATTTTGCCCTTTCCCCAGTGCTCCTATCAAAGCACTGGGCCCGACTAGGTCATTAGTTCACAACCGTCCTCCCTGGTACGGCGTGAGGGTGCCAAACCTAAGTAGCGCTACCAACTAATACCCCGCTACCACCCACGATAGCAAAAGATGGGACTTAAGAGATAGAGAGTGAGAATATTATCCAACATTCCAGTTTTACCCAAAAGATTCATTCCTCCCCGGGATACCCACTGACTGTCCCAAACCACCGGGACGCATGCTCAAAAATAATGAACTCACCTTGGTTTGCTCGGCAGTTAATTTTTACTTGCTTTAGTTATTTCGATCAACGGCGTCCTATTTTTAGTTACAACGTTTGGTCAGATAGTTATATAAGTATTTCATGCAAATATACAGGTAGCACATAGTTTCCATACTCCTCAAAACGCACATACAGTCATTTAGCGTGAACGATTATCCGCACAGTATTATTTGCCAACAATTAAAATTTCTGTAAAACATTAAATCATACTTTTTAAACCCTCATACTCCTTATTTGCCCTTAAATAATGCTTAAGAGATAACTAATAAGATAATAGGGTGTGGCCCAAAGGTCTGTTGAGTCCAAATTCATTTCCAGCCCAAATCATGACCAAGCCCCCCACCAGGTGTAGCAAATTCTCTAGTATTTAGTATTAGTTATTTTGTGAGTGGCCCCCACCATCCAACTACTGTGCGGCCCCACACAACATTCAATGTGTGACATATTTCAAATCATAAAATAGTGCACATTCCAAATCATAGGTAAGTTGTACCCTACGCATGTGTGGTTGTACCCTTCATGAAAACCCATCATCAACAATTTGGAATGGCAAACACACATATCCAGGTCATATGTTATGCATATTCAAGCATTCTGTATGCAGAATTCCTCATCATTTTTGTCACTAAAAATAAGTAATAGGAAAATCATCATCATCTTTATCACTTGACAATTAACAGATTCGAACATCAAAATCTTCATCACTTGAAACAGTAAATTAGAGGTCCTCATTATTCTAAGAATCAAGCCAAATAACTCAGTATACTTTACACCATGCATTTATATTTTTAAGCAATAATAATTACCCAACTAGCAATCACATTATCATACAAGTCAAGTACTAAACATATTACTAAATACCGTTCATTATCGCATCATGTTTTCACAGTTTTGTGGCTCACTAACAACCCCTAACCATCGCGATTTTGGCCGAATCCATATATCCGACACATCGAACAAGATTATTATGCAACAATACTCATCATCATACAAATACATAATTAACACACATTATTCATCGCCGATCATCCAGCCTACCCAAGAGCATCACACCGCACAAGACTATCGAGTTCAATTATAATCACCAACTATAATCTAATCACTTTAATTACGTATATTGTTCATGACATCAAACCGTAATCACAACACTTCTAGCGGATAACAACTCATAACAGTTTTCAAATAGTTTCAATCATCACACATAACATAGCCGTACACAAAAGGAATGCACGTAAATTAATGCATAATCCACTAAGCTTGCATGCGAGACAAAGTGGACTATTGGAGAAAAGGGATTGCAACCAGGAAGGAAGGAGGTGTATATCCCCCTCGTTGCCGTCGATGAGGGAGGAGGACTAGGGTTGGGTAATCAAGTGTATATGATAGAAGAGAACTCTACACAATTGTTCATGTATTTACGACCATAATACATGGGCCGAACTCAGGTTGGTTCATGGATATTGGGCCGAGAACACCCAGTAGCAAGGAAAGCTTGTTTGGCCCAAACACAAAAAGGTGTGCGATACGACGGGATTTTGTAGGATCAATAATTCATCATATATTAACTTACATTGTGTATATAATGAAAATCTCGCATAAATTACTCCATAATTAGCATAACAGGTACTCGGTTGCAACATGTAGTGAGACATGAGGCATAGATTAATTGGACCAAAACTCTAACAATTATGATATCACATGCAAGCCTTTCAAATCAACTAGCCGACAATCATCTTTACACATCACATGCAAACTGGATTGCCATGGACCGAGATACTGTTCTAAATCAATTGAAGTGTTTGTTAATTGGACCAAAGAAATCACTATTTTGAATTGAATATAAAAATGGACACTTCACTTGAAGTTTAGTATAAAGGGGACACACTTTGTGTCAAGCCCAAACACCATAGCCCAACCCTTTATGGGTTCGTACACTGTTAAATGGGGGTCACCTAAAGTGAGACATGAGGCATAGATACATGGCCAGTGGTCAAGGAGTCAAGTAACGCTAACCTGAAAAGTTCGGGTTGTCATATCATCCCCAACTTGAAAGAAATTTCGTCCCGAAATTTGATAAGCAGCCTCATAAGAGCGTAGTGACGTATCAGAATGACTGTGATTTTTTTTAACCCGGGTACCACATCTTGCGCGACTGATATTTGGGCTTTAAGACCCAATAGCAATACAGTTCAAATAGTTTGTGTGTGGCCCAAGCCTTGTGCGACCGGCACTGTCTTGTGCGGTCCACAAGGTCTTGTGCGATCATGCATAACTAAACAGTACCCTGTGCTTTATCGGTTGTACCAAGCTTGTGCGATCACACTTGTGCGATCAGATCAGATCTTGTGCGATCTGATCTTGTGCGATCAAAGGCTTGTGCGATGGGAAGCTTGTACGTTTGGCTCTTGTACGATTGAGGAGCTTGTGCGATTGGTTAACCAATTTCCTTAATTCATGATATCAGTTACATTGTTTCTATTATCTGATTTAGTCAACAACCAATCAATTATGTGATTTCCATTTATGAGATTATCAATCAACAACTAACAGTTTCCAAACCAAACAATGATCGATCAAACAAAGGTTTTAACATCGATTTCTTATGAACCCTAAAACATAACATCAACATTTATCATAACACTTAGCATATCAATCATGGTTCAAGATCTAAATCACCAGTGTGCATTCTATCATGACCTCACCACAAATCGTTTAAACATGAACACATCACAGTCGAGTAATATACATTCGGTTCTTAAAGTCAATAATCATGCAATCCGAACTATATGAACATTATCAATTTACACATGTGAACCGAGTTTATGAACACAAATCATAATCAAACACATAATCTCCCTAGATCATCATGTAAACTACATCATCTATCATGCAACTAATGATTAAAACACTAACCGATTAGAGAAGAGGATGATCCGAATCAAGGCTTCGGGAGAGGGGTTGTGATGCCGTCGACTTCGAGAGAGGAGGAAGGGAGTGTAGGGTTTGTGTGTGTTGGGAGGTTTGCAACTAATGAGAAACAAAAACCCTATCTTAGGTGATAGTATACGTGTGACAACTCGTAATTCGAACCCACTTCTGTGTAACGTTATGTGCTGATGTGAACTATTACGAATGATTAAACGTTATGATTTTGTGTTTTGTGTAATGTGATGAATGTATGTATATATTGGCTTAAACGCACAATACAAACCGATCGCACAACACACACATAAACTGAACCGCACAAGCCCTTTGGGCCACACCCTGTAATCGAACAATAGGGCAGCCCATGTAAGGGCCGGCCCACCCCTCTAAACCGTGTAAACACCCATGTTGGGGATTAGTAATCTCATTTTGTTACAAACACTATCACACACCAAAAACCCTAGCTTTTCTCTCCTTCTCGCTCAACTTGCGGCAACCGGATCCTCCATCCCGAAGACCTTCCTGTTCGTGGTGTGGATCACTTGCTTTCATTCGGTTAGTGTTAGATGATATATGATTATTGATTTCACATGTCTCAGATGATATATGATTGATGTTGTAAACTAGTTTGTGATAATCTTGTATAATTGGTTTTGCATGAGAATAACCAAGAACCAATTTGATGATGCTTGTTAAACTACTGTGATGTTATTTAAATTCGAATTATGATAATGTTGTTCATGATAGTTGGCTCAAGTATGTGCATGGGGTTATGTTGATTTCACAGTTACATGTCCATATAAACGGATAGATGGTTGTTCATGAGAATATTGTTCATATGATTGGATTAGGGTTCTTATGAGATAGCTTAAACTTGCCCTGTTTGATCTATATATTACTAATTGATTTGTTGATATTGTGTTAACTGAAAATTTGTAACTAAGGAAACGGTTATTTTGGTCAACCGAGTTAATTGTGATTGTAACAATATTGCTCGAATTATGGAAACAACATAACTGCTTGGCATAAAATCGGATTCACATAAGTCCAACCGTACAAGGTCTCTTGGTCGCACAAGAGGCCCATTCGCACAAGGGAGCCGCTCGTACAAGGCTTCCGATCGTACAAGATCGGATCATATCCGATCGCACAAGCTGATCACTACGCACAAGATCCTCTGATCGCACAAGGCTAGCGGGTTAGCATCACTGTTGGGCCTTAAGCCCAATCCCAATCCCAAACGCACAAACTGATTCGGGCCGGACAGCCCAAGTGTCCAGTCGCACAAATCCAGCAAATCGCACAACTTATACAATTTCATTTTGGGCCGTATGTGTTTGGGCTGTTTATCTATTTGGGCCGATTACCAGTGGGCTTACCTAATCGCACATTGTTTGATTGTTAAAGTGTTGCCATGACCTATACGTGTTTGTAACGTGTTAACTTTGTGTGAAACATACGTGCTTTACCTGAACCAAACCTGACTTGTATGGTAATCCTGTTAGGACGTGTTTGATCACCTTTAAGTCAAGTAACTCTGGTATAATCTGCCGAGCAAACCAAGGTGAGTTCATTGCATTTTCTCAAGCATGCGTCCCGGTGGTTTGGGACAACGGGTAAACATTTGGAAGGGAAACATTGGGTAAACAACTTAATCGGTTTTGGTTACTGCCTGGAGGGCAATGGGGGTAATTAGTTGATAGCGCTATTAGGTGGGAAACCTCACACCGGGCCGTAAGGATGGGCGTGAACTAATTATCTGGATAGGGCTATGGTTGTTAGAGGCACACTCCTCGGATACATATGGGCACACTCCCTAGGGTATCTAACGATGGCAACATAGCAAACGGTCGTTAAGGGGTACCCACTCCCCGGATACACATGGGCACACTCCCTAGGGTATCTAACATGAGCAACATTGTAACGCAACATTGGATCGCATTAACATACATCTGGTAACTCAACACGTTAACAAAACCTTGAACTCACCAGCGTAGTCTGAGACACTTGTTTGCATGCTTGTAGGTCGTTAACTTTGGAACATGGACTTGCTATCTGGGCGTGCTGGAGTGGTCATGGATCAAAGCTACTGGATTATTTATAATTGATACATTGGTTTTAAGTTTATTTTGAAACAATTATTAAACGACTTATCATATGCTTCCGTTACATAACTCTTGGGAATTAATATTGTGTTTGACATTCGATCTTGACTATTAATGACATGTTTTATTTAAGTATTTACTATTGGTTCAATGTGATTGGTGGCTCAGACTCTGATGTGTAACACGCCTCGCGGGGTTTCCGCAGGTGGTATTTTGGGGGTGTTATAGTTTGGTATCAGAGCCACTGGTTATAGTGAACTAGGTTTTAAAACGTTTTGTAAAACCAGACTATAACCAAACAACTTCGAAAATCGATCATGACACTCAGCTCCAGATTGCAAGGTTCGTTTCTCTCTCACTCTATACATTACTCGCTTAGCAGTCACACACCCACAACGTATATTGACTGAAACATCTAACATCATAGTGACTTGATAGTGTGACACTACTCTTCGACTCATGTGAACCATAGACCTGTGATACCATCTGTTGTGTTATTTGAACGGGGGAAACTTTGAGCGCAAGCTAAGAGGCACTGAGATAAGCATGCAAATTGCCTTATTATTATGGGTGCACACTTAATAATAATGCGGGGTGCATGCAAGTCCCAGTGAGGCTTATCGAGCGTGAGAAGGGTTCTGCCTTACTATGTGTAAACTTGGTAGTACGTAGATACGAACATGGTACTTGATTTCCATCTCGTTTCGATTTCCTGAATCGGTTCATCTCCATATATAGAATCATGAGTGGACGAGGACACGGACGTGGCAACATCAACATAACTCAGGCTGAGTTGACTGACCTAATCAATACCCGCGTGGCTGAGGCTTTAGCAGCCTATCAAGCTGGTACGGAATGTACCAAGTACTCTTTACTCTTATACCACGTACACGTCTTTTCATTCCTATAATGTGTTTCCTCCCGTTATTTAGGTCAGCAAGCGCAACCTCAACCTAACCAGCCTGCGTGTACGTTCAAAATGTTTATGGACTGCAAGCCACAGACCTTCACCGGGACTGAAGGGGCTGTGGGACTCCTAATATGGTTCGAAAAAGCAGAGTCTGTGTTTGCTATCTGTAACTGTCCCGCTGGGGACAGGGTGAAATATGCTGCGGGCACCTTGGCTGATGGAGCCCTAACATGGTGGAACGCCCAAGTACAGTTGTTGGGCATCGAGGCAGCGAATGCCACAACTTGGGAAGACTTTAAAGAACAAATTAGGGAGGAGTACTGTCCTCGGGACGAGGTCCAGAAGTTGGAAAACGAATACTACGACTTGAAGATGGTTGGATCTGAAGTCGAAGCGTATGTGAAGCGATCGTATGAACTGGCCGACATGTGCCCAAACTTATCCCGGCCTATGTCTCGGAGGATTGAGTTATTCATCAAAGGGTTGCCTCCGCGTGTGAAGAGCTTGGTCACTGCAGCCATCTCAATGATTTGACACAGATCGTTAGTCTGACTCACAAGATTGTGGATCAAGAGGTGGAAAGCGATTCGTTACCCCCACGTATTTCGGCCACTAAAGCTGCTACACCCACTGCCACTGCGTCCGCTAGTGATAACAAGCGGAAGTGGAGTGATTACGACAAAGCATCCAGTGCTGGTCAGACTCAGAAAAGGCCAGACAACAGCAACCGCAACATCAGCCAGTCGTCTTCTGTCAATCAAGGCCAGGGAAGTGGCCACAGCCAGGGTTCGTATGCAGGGAAGAAGCCACGATGTAACAAGTGTGGCTATCATCATTTCGGGTCGTGTACTCGGAAGTGTGACAGGTGTGGTAAGGCGGGCCATGAGGCCAGGGATTGTAGGGCCCCACAGCCTAAACACCAGCAGCAACAAAACCAGCAGAATCAGAGACAACAGGGACAACCACCCCAGCAGAGCCAGGGATTCAGGAAGGGGTGCTATCAGTGTGGTGACGAGGGTCACTTTAAGCGGGATTGCCCTCAGTTAAACCAGAACGCCAACGACAACAACCGCCCGAATAATAACAACGCAGGAAACAACAACAACAACAACGGCAACAACGGGGGTAATGGTGCTCGGGGCAGAGTGTTTCAGCTTGGAGCAGGGGATGCCAGGAATGACGGCAACGTTGTAACTGGTACGTTTCCTGTTAACAATCGTATTGCTTCTGTATTATTTGACTCGGGTGCCGATTGGAGTTACATGTCCCTAGAGTTTAGTCAACGATTAGGGATAACCCCAACACCTTTAAAGGTTAAACAAGTAGTAGAACTAGCAGATGGTAAGATGATAGAAGCCTCAAATGTCCTTTTTGGATGCAAACTAGATCTCATGGGACAGGTGTTTGACATTGACCTCCTTCCCGTTACGCTCGGTAGTTTTGACATAGTGGTAGGTATGGATTGGTTGTCTAAGCACCAAGCAGAAATTCTGTGTAAGGAGAAGATTGTGCGTATTCCTCTCCCCGATGGAGAGTCACTGTTAGTTCAAGGGCATCGTAGTGGGACGATGGTTGGGATTATCACGGCCATGCGTGCACAACAGTATCTACAAAAGGGGTATCCTGCACTGTTAGCGTTAGTTACCAACGCTCAGTCTGAAGAGAATAAGATCGGGGATCTACCAGTGGTGCGAGAATTCACTGATGTATTCCCAGAGGAGCTACCAGGGTTACCTCCTCACCGTCAAGTAGAATTTCAGATTGACCTTGCACCGGGAGCGGCTCCAATTGCTCGAGCTCCTTACCGGTTAGCACCAGGAGAGTTACAGGAGCTGTCCAATCAGCTACAGGAGTTGTTGGATAGGGGTTTCATTCGACCCAGTTCTTCGCCTTGGGGAGCCCCAGTTCTGTTCGTAAAGAAGAAAGACGGGTCATTCCGTATGTGTATCGACTATCGAGAACTCAACAAGGTGACCATTAAGAACCGCTATCCGTTACCACACATCGACGACTTGTTCGACCAGTTGCAAGGGTCAAGTTTCTATTCAAAGATCGACTTAAGGTCGGGTTATCACCAGGTAAGGGTTAGGGAAGAGGATGTTCCCAAGACAGCCTTTCGAACGCGCTACGGACACTATGAGTTTTTGGTCATGCCGTTTGGATTGACCAATGCACCAGCGATTTTCATGGATCTCATGAACCGCATATGCAAGCCATATCTCGACGAGTTTGTTATAGTGTTTATTGACGACATCTTAGTCTATTCCAAGAACAAGGAAGATCACGAGCGTCACCTACGTCTCATCTTGGAACTCTTGAGAAGGGAGCAGTTGTATGCGAAATTTTCTAAGTGCGACTTTTGGATTCGAGAAGTGCACTTCCTTGGGCATGTTGTTAACGAGAAAGCGATACATGTGGATCCTGCGAAGGTGGATGCAGTTAAGAATTGGGCGGCACCAAAGACTCCGTCTGAGGTGCGACAATTTCTTGGTCTCGCAGGGTATTATCGAAGGTTCATTAAAGATTTCTCGAAAATCGCGCAACCTCTCACCTCGCTGACACAGAAGAACACAACGTACTCTTGGGGAACGAAGCAGGAAGAGGCCTTCCAAGTTCTGAAGCAGAAACTTTGCAGTGCACCGATCTTGTCTTTACCAGAGGGCACCGAAGATTTTGTGGTATATTGTGACGCGTCAATTCAGGGTCTCGGTTGCGTGTTGATGCAACGCGAGAAGGTAATAGCTTATGCTTCTCGTCAGCTGAAGGTGCACGAGAAGAACTACACGACACACGACTTGGAGTTAGGAGCGGTAGTATTTGCGTTGAAGATTTGGAGGCACTATCTGTACGGTACCAAATGCACCATCTACACCGACCATAGGAGTCTCCAGCACATCTTCGACCAGAAAGAATTGAATATGCGACAACGACGATGGGTGGAATTTATTGAACGATTATGAATGTGCCATCAAGTATCATCCGGGCAAGGCGAACGTTGTAGCTGACGCCCTCAGCAGAAAGGATAATGCACCTAGGCGTGTACGAGCATTGCAATTCACAATCCAGTCCAACCTTCCTTCCCAGATACGAGACGCTCAGTTAGAAGCGTTGAAACCAGAGAACGTTCGAGCTGAAGCTTTACGCGGCTCGAGGCAACGACTAGAACGTAAGGGAGACGGTGCTTACTACGTAACTGGACGCATTTGGGTCCCATTCTTTGGCAACTTACGGGAACTTGTAATGGAAGAGGCACATAAGTCACGCTACTCTGTACATCCTGGATCAGATAAGATGTACCACGACCTGAAAACTACCTACTGGTGGCCCAGCATGAAGGCTCATATAGCAACCTACGTCAGCAAATGTTTGACTTGTGCTAAAGTCAAAGCAGAACATCAAAAGCCCTCAGGTCTACTGCAGCAACCAGAGATACCCACATGGAAGTGGGAACAGATCGCTATGGATTTCGTGACAGGACTACCAAGAACTCAGGCTGGGAATGACACTATTTGGGTGATTGTTGATCGCCTCACGAAATCAGCACACTTCCTAGCAATCAAGGAAACAGACAAGTTTTCTCAGCTGGCAGCAGTGTATCTTAAGGAAGTGGTTTCTAGGCATGGAGTGCCAACTTCTATCATTTCAGACCGTGATCCGCGTTTCACTTCAGAGTCATGGCAGTCAATGCATAAATCGTTTGGTTCCCAACTCGACATGAGTACCGCTTATCACCCACAGACGGATGGTCAAAGCGAGCGCACCATCCAAACACTCGAAGATATGCTTCGGGCATGCGTACTCGACTTTGGAAAAGGATGGGAGAAGCACCTACCGTTGATAGAATTCTCCTACAACAACAGCTACCATTCAAGTATTAAGGCAGCTCCGTTCGAACGGAAATGTCGTTCACCTCTCTGTTGGCATGAGGTGGGGGATAGTCAGATCACAGGACCTGAATTTGTTCTCGAGGCATCAGAAAGCATTGTGCAGATCCGAAACCGTATGGCCGCAGCTCGTGACCGCCAGAAGAGCTACGCTGACAAGCGTAGTAAACCGTTGGAATTCGAAGTTAATGATCGCGTTATGTTAAAGGTTTCACCCTGGAAGGGTGTGGTGCGTTTTGGGAAACGCGGCAAACTAAACCCTCGCTATGTAGGACCATTCAAAATTCTTGAACGAATTGGAAAGGTGGCCTACAGGTTGGAATTACCTGCTGAGCTGGGTAATGTCCATGATGTATTTCACGTATCACAATTAAAGAAGTGTTTGGTTGATGAAACATTAGTCGTACCATTTCAAGAGCTGAAGATAGACGACAAATTGCAGTTTGTCGAAGAACCAATTGAGATTATGGATCGGGAAGTTAAAGTTCGTAAACACAGTCGTATACCGATTGTGAGAGTTCGTTGGAACTCAAGACGTGGTCCAGAGTTCACGTGGGAACGCGAGGACCAGATGAAACTTAAGTATCCACATTTGTTCCCCGAAGACCAGTCAAAACCCAGTGAGCCTAGTGTTGATGCAACTAGCGAATTTCGGGACGAAATTCCCATTCAAGTTGGGGAGGATGTGACACCCCAGGAAAACCAGCAAACGATGTAACTTACCTAGCTTTAACTTACTGAGCTTCCTCAGTGAGTGCGTACCAAATTTCGGGACGAAATTTCCTTTTAGTTGGGGATACTGTGACAACTCGTAACTCGAACCCACTTCTGTGTAACGTTATGTGCTGATGTGAACTATTACGAATGATTAAACGTTATGATTTTGTGTTTTGTGTAATGTGATGAATGTATGTATATATTGGCTTAAACGCACAATACAAACCGATCGCACAACACACACATAAACTGAACCGCACAAGCCCTTTGGGCCACACCCTGTAATCGAACAATAGGGCAGCCCATGTAAGGGCCGGCCCACCCCTCTAAACCGTGTAAACACCCATGTTGGGGATTAGTAATCTCATTTTGTTACAAACACTATCACACACCAAAAACCCTAGCTTTTCTCTCCTTCTCGCTCAACTTGCGGCAACCGGATCCTCCATCCCGAAGACCTTCCTGTTCGTGGTGTGGATCACTTGCTTTCATTCGGTTAGTGTTAGATGATATATGATTATTGATTTCACATGTCTCAGATGATATATGATTGATGTTGTAAACTAGTTTGTGATAATCTTGTATAATTGGTTTTGCATGAGAATAACCAAGAACCAATTTGATGATGCTTGTTAAACTACTGTGATGTTATTTAAATTCGAATTGTGATAATGTTGTTCATGATAGTTGGCTCAAGTATGTGCATGGGGTTATGTTGATTTCACAGTTACATGTCCATATAAACGGATAGATGGTTGTTCATGTGAATATTGTTCATATGATTGGATTAGGGTTCTTATGAGATAGCTTAAACTTGCCCTGTTTGATCTATATATTACTAATTGATTTGTTGATATTGTGTTAATTGAAAATTTGTAACTAAGGAAACGGTTATTTTGGTCAACCGAGTTAATTGTGATTGTAACAATATTGCTCGAATTATGGAAACAACATAACTGCTTGGTATAAAATCGGATTCACATAAGTCCAACCGTACAAGGTCTCTTGGTCGCACAAGAGGCCCATTCGCACAAGGGAGCCGCTCGTACAAGGCTTCCGATCGTACAAGATCGGATCATATCCGATCGCACAAGCTGATCACTACGCACAAGATCCTCTGATCGCACAAGGCTAGCGGGTTAGCATCACTGTTGGGCCTTAAGCCCAATCCCAATCCCAAACGCACAAACTGATTCGGGCCGGACAGCCCAAGTGTCCAGTCGCACAAATCCAGCGAATCGCACAACTTATACAATTTCATTTTGGGCCGTATGTGTTTGGGCTGTTTATCTATTTGGGCCGATTACCAGTGGGCTTACCTAATCGCACATTGTTTGATTGTTAAAGTGTTGCCATGACCTATACGTGTTTGTAACGTGTTAACTTTGTGTGAAACATACGTGCTTTACCTGAACCAAACCTGACTTGTATGGTAATCCTGTTAGGACGTGTTTGATCACCTTTAAGTCAAGTAACTCTGGTATAATCTGCCGAGCAAACCAAGGTGAGTTCATTGCATTTTCTCAAGAATGCGTCCCGGTGGTTTGGGACAACGGGTAAACATTTGGAAGGGAAACATTGGGTAAACAACTTAATCGGTTTTGGTTACTGCCTGGAGGGCAATGGGGGTAATTAGTTGATAGCGCTATTAGGTGGGAAACCTCACACCGGGCCGTAAGGACGGGCGTGAACTAATTATCTGGATAGGGCTATGGTTGTTAGAGGCACACTCCTCGGATACATATGGGCACACTCCCTAGGGTATCTAACGATGGCAACATAGCAAACGGTCGTTAAGGGGTACCCACTCCCCGGATACACATGGGCACACTCCCTAGGGTATCTAACATGAGCAACATTGTAACGCAACATTGGATCGCATTAACATACATCTGGTAACTCAACACGTTAACAAAACCTTGAACTCACCAGCGTAGTCTGACACACTTGTTTGCATGCTTGTAGGTCGTTAACTTTGGAACATGGACTTGCTATCTGGGCGTGCTGGAGTGGTCATGGATCGAAGCTACTGGATTATTTATAATTGATACATTGGTTTTAAGTTTATTTTGAAACAATTATTAAATGACTTATCATATGCTTCCGTTACATAACTCTTGGGAATTAATATTGTGTTTGACATTCGATCTTGGCTATTAATGACATGTTTTATTTAAGTATTTACTATTGGTTCAATGTGATTGGTGGCTCAGACTCTGATGTGTAACACGCCTCGCGGGGTTTCCGCAGGTGGTATTTTGGGGGTGTTACAATACGCATAAAAGGAGTGGGCTGAACCCATACATGGGCTGCCCTTTTGGGTTTCGAGTACAATAGATGTAAACCGAAATGACTTGTGCGATCGGGTTTGTTGTTGTGCGATCGGTTCATTTTATGTGGTCCTATTACATACATACATGCACAACACATATTCACGTAACATAATAACACATATCTCATTAATCATCATAGTTCACATAATCCCATAGGGTCCACATACGTTACAATAAACACAAAGATGGGTTCTGAAATACGAGTTGTCACATTATCCCCAAGTTGAAAGAAATTTTGTCCCGAAATTTGGTACGTACTCACTGAGGAAGCTAGTTAAGTTGCATGGTTTTCCGGGTTTTCCTGGGGTGTCACATCCTCCCCCCATTGGTTTGGAATTTCGTCCCGAAATTCCGCAGTAGCTTCAGCCTCAGCAGTGGTTGTACTGTTTGCGAACAATTGGGGATACTTTTGCTTCATTTGGTCTTCGCGTTCCCAGGTGAACTCTGGGCCACGACGGGAGTTCCAACGGACTCGAACAAGAGGTATTCTGGTGTGCTTGAGGACCTTAACATCCCGGTCCGTGATTTCGACTGGTTCCTTGACGAATCGCAACTGTTCATCGATAGTGAGTTCCTTCAAAGGAACTATAAGGGTCCATCTGACAGACACTTCTTCAGATTCGACACGTGGAAAATGTTGTGAACTGCAACGAGTTCTGCTGGTAGGTTTAGTTTGTAGGCCGCTTTGCCTATTCTTTCTATGATTTCGAACGGTCCGATATACCGCGGATTGAGCTTGCCTCTTTTGCCAAAACGGACTACACCTTTCCAAGATGAAACTTTGAGTAGCACTCGATCCCCAACCTGGAATTCGAGTGGTTTCCTGCGCTTATCAGCGTAGCTTTTCTGACGGTCACGAGCCATCGCCATTCGTTGCCGTATCTGAGCAATTCTTTCCGTTGCGTCTACCACAAGTTCTGGACCATTAATCTGACTATCACCCACCTCTGCCCAACAAAGAGGTGATCGGCATTTACACTCGTACAATGCCTCAAATGTAGCGGCTTGAATGCTGGTGTGGTAGCTGTTACTATACGAAAATTCTACTAATGGCAGATGCTTTTCCCAGCTGTTGCCAAAGTCGATAACACATGGCCGAAGCATGTCTTCTAGAGTCTGGATAGTGCGCTCAGACTGCCCCTCCGTCTGAGGATGATAAGCTGTGCTCATGTCTAATCGAGACCCAAAAGATTTGTGCATTGCTTGCCACAGTTCTGAAGTAAAACGTGCATCACGATCAGAGATAATAGAGGTCGGCACTCCGTGCCTTGAGACAACTTCCTTAAGATATACGTCTGCTAAAGTGGAGAACTTATCCGTTTCCTTAATAGCTAGGAAGTGTGCAGACTTTGTGAGTCGATCCACGATCACCCAAATAGTATCATTCCCACGCTGAGATCTAGGCAGGCCAGTAACAAAATCCATGGAAATTTCCTCCCATTTCCATTGTGGTATCTTTGGTTGCTGAAGTAGGCCTGATGGTTTCTGGTATTCCGTCTTGACTCTCGCACAGGTCAAACACTTGCTAACGTAAGTTGCTATGTGGGCTTCCATGCTAGGCCACCAATACGTGGTTCTGAGATCGTGGTACATTTTATCCGAACCTGGATGTACCAAGTAGCGAGACTTATGTGCTTCATCCATTACCAGCTCGCGTAAGTTGCCATAAAGTGGGACCCAGATGCGTCCTATTACGTAATAAGCGCCGTCTTCCTTTTGTTCTAATCGTTGCCTTGAGCCGCATAGGGCTTCAGCCCTGACGTTTTCTGGTTTCAATGCTTCCACCTGAGCATCTCGTATCTGTGCCGGAAGACTAGACTGGATGGTAAGTTGTAATGCTCGTACGCGTCTAGGTGCAGTGTCTTTTCGACTGAGAGCGTCAGCCACTACATCGGCCTTGCCTGGATGGTACTTGATGGCACATTCGTAATCGTTTAAAAGTTTGACCCATCGTCGTTGACGCATGTTCAATTCCTTCTGTTTGAAGATATGCTCGAGACTCCTATGATCGGTGTAGATGGTGCACTTGGTACCGTACAGATAATGTCTCCATATCTTAAGCGCGAAATCAACAGCTCCCAGCTCTAAATCGTGCGTAGTATAGTTCCGTTCATGAACCTTAAGTTGACGTGACGCATAAGCAATGACCTTGTCACGTTGCATTAACACACATCCAAGACCTTGAATGGATGCATCGCAATAGACCACAAAATAGTTCGTGCCCTCTGGCAATGAAAGAATAGGCACGCTGCAGAGCCTATATTTTAAGTGCTGAAATGCTGTTTCCTGTGTACTACCCCAACGGTAGGTGACACCCTTCTGTGTCAGTAGTGTAAGCGGCTGCGCAATCTTCGAGAAGTCCCTAATAACCTTCTATAGTACCCTGCCAAACCCAGGAATTGGCATATTACTGTTGGTGTGCGAGGTGCAGGCCTACCAATCTGTCACATCCCCAAAATCCACACGCAGAGTATCACCGCCTATGGGCGTGACCTGACCAGGATCAAGCCACCAATCATATTGAACAATGTAAATAGTAAATGTAATTCAACCCAACAATATGAAAGGTGTTCCAAAACAAAAGTATAGTTTCAATGTTTAGCTGAAGCATAAATGTAAAACCCAAAATAAGTAATAAGTTTGAAATGTCATAAATGTTTAACATGGCATCCACGATCCATGTCCCACAACGACTGCGCCTCCCTATGCAAGCTCCCTGAGTACCTATTGACCTGTAAGACATGTAACAACGAGTCAACAACAAAGTTGAGCGAGTTCACAGTTGGTTGTTTGGTTATAGTATTTGTTTCGTAAAGAATATGTTCGTTTTGTAAACCAAGTATCGTATTTATTTGTATCGCGGCCTTCCAGGCATGTTTGTGAAGATTAGTGGGGGTTTCCCATGTATTCTAGACTAGTTATATTTGTATCGCGGCCCTCCAGGCATGTTTGCGAAGATTAGTATTCGTATCGCGGCCGTTCCAGGCATGTGTGCGAAGATTAGTATTCGTATTGCGGTCTTTCTAGGCATGTGTGCGAAGATTAGTGGGGGCTTCCCATGTGTTACCAGTCTAGCTGTATCTATAAGTGACCTTCCCCTAACGAGGTCAGTGGTACGTTATCTAGTAATGATGAAAGTACAAGAAATCATTCAATCCCATACCCAACCCCGTGAATCCCATGCCTTGGTAAGAGTGTGAACTCACCTTGGTTTGCTCGGCAGATAAACAAAATGGTCACTTGAGTTATATGTGGTCAACCACATCCTAATATGGTTACCATACAAAGTCTGGTCTACGCTCAAGTATTGCACTTAAGCTAACAGGTTACGAACACGTATTGATCATGGCAAACACGTAACAGTCAAGTATATAACATGTCCGACTTGTGCGATTCAAAAGAATGGGCTCGCTCAAGTCTAACAGTCTTGTACGATTCACCCGTTGAAGCCCAATGATACCCGGCCCAATAAAATATAAGCAGTCCAGCATGTAAACGACCCAAACAATAAACATGAGTTTTGTACGATTCTGATAATCTTGTGTGTTTGCTATAGCCCTGTGCGATTACAATGTATCTTGTGCGAATGATATTTGGGCTTTAAGGCCCAATAGTAATACAGTTCAAATAGTTTGTGTGTGGCCCAAGCCTTGTGCGACTGGCACTGTCTTGTGCGGTCCACAAGGTCTTGTGCGATCATGCATAACTAAACAGTACCCTGTGCTTTATCGGTTGTACCAAGCTTGTGCGATCACACTTGTGCGATCAGATCAGATCTTGTCGATCTGATCTTGTGCGATCAAAGGCTTGTGCGATGGGAAGCTTGTACGTTTGGCTCTTGTACGATTGAGGAGCTTGTGCGACTGGTTAACCAATTTCCTTAATTCATGCTATCAGTTATATTGTTTCTATTATCCGATTTAGTCAACAACCAATCAATTATGTGATTATCAATCAACAACTAACAGTTTCCAAACCAAATAATGATCGATCAAACAAAGGTTTTAACATCGATTTCTTATGAACCCTAAAACATAACATCAACATTTATCATAACACTTAGCATATCAATCATGGTTCAAGATCTAAATCACCAGTGTGCATTCTATCATGACCTCGCCACAAATCGTTTAAACATGAACACATCACAGTCGAGTAATATACATTCGATTCTTAAAGTCAATAATCATGCAATCCGAACTATATGAACATTATCAATTTTCACATGTGAACCGAGTTTATGAACACAAATCATAATCACACATAATCTCCCTAGATCATCATGTAAACCACATCATCTATCATGCAACTAATGATTAAAACACTAACCGATTAGAGAAGGGGATGATCCGAATCAAGGCTTCGGGAGAGGGGTTGTGATGCCGTCGACTTCGAGAGAGGAGGAAGGGAGTGTAGGGTTTGTGTGTGTTGGGAGGTTTGCAACTAATGAGAAACAAAAACCCTATCTTAGGTGATAGTATACGCATAAAAGGAGTGGGCCGAACCCATACATGGGCGGCCCTTTTGGGTTTCAAGTACAATAGATGTAAACCGAAATGACTTGTGCGATCGGGTTTGTTGTTGTGCGATCGGTTCATTTTATGTGGTCCTAATACATACATACATGCACAATCTGATTTTGCGGGAGCAATAGCCTAGTCCTCGTATAATACTTTGCAAATGCTTTAATCTTAAAGCCAGCCCTCAGTAAAAAAAATGGTGAAACATTGAAAAATGCTAATCATGTGCTGTTGAAGAAAAGATCCCCAAACGGGACACACCTAAAGTCGAGCCGTCATCTCTCTGTACGAACGGAAGTTCTAGCCTGAGCTCTCATGGTCTCGCATTTACCCGTTTACAGATATCATTAGTGTACATTCACCTGTAAGACTGAATATAGAGATCTGGATACGGGAGTTTATTCTGAGGTGGACCACGTGAATAAATTTAAGTGCTTAAAACACTAATCTCGTTTCTTGAAACAGTTGAACTTTGTGTGAAAATGTAAGTGGATCAGTATAATGTCAATCTAGGTGAATTGTTTAGAACTTAAAATGTTTAAAGCTTAACGGTGTTGGTGATTTGTTTCAAAAAACTGATATGATCCTCTTACACAAACTCACAAAAAGATTGAATGTAAATATTTCTTTACTGCATTTCTTTAAAATCAAAATCCAAAAAGATTTTAGTGTGTTTTAGCATAAATTTTGAAAGATTCAAAAATATTTTCGACAACTGATGTTGGAAGAGCTGATTTTCAAAATTCCAAGTACTAAACATGATGGATATTTCGTGAGGGGGAGTTTGTGTATAATGAAAACAGATTTTGAGTGCTTGGCCTACAATTGGTTCATTAGATATTAATTCCTGCAAGTGATGTATAAATTTGTCAAATGTTAAATTTGTAAAATTTATTGTGAGGTAGAGAATGTGCAGGATAGCCAGGTTTCAAATCCTGATTCTGAGTGATAGAGAGCCAGGTTCCGATACCTGTGGACTCTGTGATTCCAAAAAGCCAGACTGCGATCCCAGTATATCGAATGGGGGAGTCTGAAGACATCCGAGGAGAGGATTTGTTGGCACTGAAGAAAAGAGAAGAGATAAGATTGAAGGAGTTTTACATTGTCAGATACTTCTGAAAGAGTAGTCAGACTGATAAAGACTGAAGACGTTGAAGACTCGACACTGAAGACTCGTCAACATCCGAGGGGGAGTCTGTTGGTGCATACGTCTGTCGACTTTGTCTTGTATCGAGTCTTGTATGTATAGGGTATTTCGCACGAAATTACCAACAGGTAATTCCGTACGAAATTAGCAAGTAATTTCATTTGACATGTTAATTTTACTTGAGTGTAATTTCGCTTGAGCATGTTCAAGCGAAATTACTCAGCCTATAAATAGGGGTCAATAATTTCGTTTGAATCATTCATGTATGTGTGTTTCCGGAGCTGAAGTGCTGCCGAAGTGTCGTCTTGCTGTAAAACTTTGTCAAATCAATCAGAAAGACAGTTAAAGTGAATATCTAGCTGAATCAAACTTGATATGTCTGTTTCCTCCTTTCATATTGAGTAGAACGCCTCTGAACGACTCGTTTCGGTCGGTAAAACGATCCTACACCTCCGTCGGTGATTCAGGGACTTTCCATTTGGTAATCGCCTCAATTTTTGTGGGATCCACATGAATCCTTCATGATTAACTAGCAGTCCAAGAAATTGTACTTCTTGTAACCAAAATTCAGATTTTGAGAATATAGCATATAGCTTTTCTTTCCTTTATAAATTCAAAAGTATAAACAAATGCTCTGCATGATCTTCTTTACTCTTAGAGTAAATAAGAATATCATTTATAAAGACAATTATGAATTTATCCAGATTTGGTTTACATATTCTATTCATCATGTCCATAAATGCGGCTGGGGCATTGGTTAAACCAAATGGCATGACTGTAAATTCATAATGACCATACCTTGTTTTGAAAGCAGTTTTAGGAATGTCCTCTTCCTGTACTTTCAATTGATGATATCCTGAGCGTAAATCGATCTTAGAAAAGAATCGAGCTCCTTGAAGTTGTTCAAACAGATCATCGATTCTCGGTAGTGGGTACCGATTTTTAATTGTGACCTTGTTAAGTTCTCAGTAATCAATGCACATACGCATTGATCCGTCCTTTTTCTTGACAAACAAGATTGGTGCTCCCCATGGCGATGAACTAGGTTGTATGAAACCTTTCTCCAGAAGTTCATCCAATTGTTTCTTCAGTTCTTGCATCTCTGCTGGTGTCAAACGGTAAGGTGCCTTGGCAATCGGTGTTGTCCCTGGTAATAGGTGAATTCTGAATTCAGCCTCTCTATCTGGCAGTAGTCCAGGTAATTCTTATGGAAAAACATCTGAGAATTGAGATACTACGGGAATATCTTTCAATTCTTTTCCTTTAGTGTTAATGATTATGGAAATCATATACACTAGGGATCCTTTCTTTGCATAACTTGCTGTTGTCATCACAGAGATGAATTTTGTGGACCTGATTGGCTTGTCTCCTTTAATTGTGATCTTTTCACCCTTTGGTGAATTTACTTGTACTGACTTTTAATCACATAGAATACTGGCATGGTTGGCTACTAACTAATTCATTCCTAATACGATATCAAATCCAGCCAGATTCATTGGGTAAAGGTTAGCAGTAAATTTATGGTTTAAAATTTCTATTCTTGCTCCCTGCAAGATTTCAGTAATCTTAATGGATTCTCCATTTCCTGTTTCTACCAGACATTCTTGTTGAAGTTTAGTTAATGGTTGATTGAGAAGTTTGTAGAACGTAGTATTAATAAAACTTTGGTTCGCACCAGAGTCAAATAATACTTTAGCAAAAATATCATTAACTAAAAATGTACCGACAATCACATTCGGAATCATCTTGGCTTCTTCAGCAGTCAGAACAAATGCTCTGGCGTTCTTGGTAGTTTTGCTATTCGTTGCTGGAGCTAGTTTCGGACAGTTCGGTTTGATATGCCCCGTCTCTCCGCAGTTGAAGCAAAGCTTATTGCTGGGTTTCTTCCTACAGTCTTCTTCCTTGTGTCCCAATATTTTGCAGAAGTTACAGTATATGGAACATCTCCCTGAATGCTTCTTCTTGCAGTACTTACAGTAAGGTGCAAAAGTAGAACCTGTACTTTTCCCACGGTTGGAATTACCATAGCGAAATTCCTGGGTAAGTTTTTGGGCTACGTTCTTTCTCTGCTTTTCCTCTTGCATACGTACTAATTCATCAGTCAAGGTATTGGTTAATTCTACTGCTTCTTCTATGGTTTCTGGTCTAGCTGCCTTGACTACATGTCTGATCTCACTAATTAATCCCCAGATGTAACGGGAGATTAACACTGGTTCTGGTGAGGCTAGGGTTGGCACTATTCTAGCATATTCGAAGAATACGAGTGTAACCCTTGTAGTCAACTCCAGTCATTCTAAGGTTTACAAATTTATTAGCAATTTGTTCCTTTTCATTGGGAGGATAGAATTTTCTTTCAACCATGTTCTTAAAGTCAGTCCATTCCATATTATAAAGTATGTCACTTCCCCTATATTGGAGAATAGTATTCCACCATTCTAAGGCTTCATTCTTAAATAGATTAGAAGCAAACATAATTTTATCTTCCTCTGCACATTTGCTTATTTCTAAGAATGCTTCTGTTTTTTCTATCCAATGTAGAGCAGCAATGGCTCCTTCATTGCCAGAGAATTCTATTGGTTTGCAAGACCAGAATTCTTTGTAAGAACAACCATATGACATGGTTCTTCTTCTTTTTGGAATAGGCAATTGAAGTAACGGTCCATTATTCACGCTGTGACTGGGTTCGGTAGGTGGTCGTTTACTTCCACTATTAGTTTTATTATTCTCTGCTTCCTTAACAGTCTTGATAATATATTGTCACACCCCGGCCGCGTAAAACAACAAACCGCGGCGGAAACGCCGGGGAGGTGAGTGGCGACAGAATTATTGTTTCAACAACCATGGCAAATAAAGTTATGTATTATTAAAATTTAAAGTTATATTGTCTTTGAGTTCAAACTAAACTAACATAATAACTGTCTTTTAAGTCACTAAGGCCCGAGTCCGCCTAAGTGAAGCACAAGCATCATCATGCATTAGCACCTGAAACACATGTAAAAATAGGTACGTCAGCATAAAAATGCCTGTGAGATACATAGGTTTTGTTTATGCAGATTCATGACTTGTATTTGAAAGGAGAGTTTTAATAAAATGTAGTCATGAACCTTGTAAAATGTTTTCCTTTGTAAAACCATGTGAAAATCAATGAAAATCAAATAATGATGAAATGATAATGCATGGTTAAATGAATAACCAAGTAAAAGTGAATTTGTATAAAATATGTAATTTGTAAAACAATGTCATGTTTATGTATGAAATGTTTCATGTGTTGCCCAAGTGGTTTATATGACGCAACGATGTATAATACGATAAAAGCACTTATATATAGGAAGTACGAGCGGCGTATCCACCATGCTTTTATCATATAACACATAGCCCCGTTACATAAGTCACTTATCAATAACCAACCAAAATGTCTTGTTCCATGTCAATATGTGTATGTGTAAACCATGTACAATGTCATGTGTATCATGTAAAACCAATGAAATGCATAGCAAGTAGGAAATCCCCTACTTAACTATGTAATGATGTCTAATGTGAAAACAAATGTCATGTATGGTGAATAACTAGAAGTTACTCAACCCCATAGAAAATGTACAAAACATGTTTTTGAATAAACCTAAGTTTAAATCAAATGTTATGCTTTGCAGAAAAACAATGCTTTATGATTACAAACATTTATGCAGTAATGTTAATCGCACACATTCAAGCCTTGAGACTGTCGCGACAAACCCTTAAACGAATTAAAGGTTCATCTAAAGTTATGTAGTCGGATTCTGTCATCCCCAACTTCCAAACAAACCCAGGAAGTCGGAAACGGGAGTTGTCAATTCCTATGGTACCATTACATAAGTCCGAGCGGCGTAGCTAATGTTAATGAATGTATTATTGTCCCGATTGAACATACCAAATGTCATAACCAATGTAGCATGTGAAAACCATGTACTAGGAATGCTAAGTAAACATGCCTAGTAGAAATGTTCATGTAAAAGCAATGTGCTAGCATGCTCAGTAAACATACATAGCAGAAACGTCATGTAAAACAATGTGTTACATATGCTAAGTAAACATATGCAACAAATGTGTAACAAATCAATGTGCTAGCATGCTTGACATACATAGCAAAACACAATGGAAAGCATGTACTATATATGTACTAGGTGAAAGTAGCATGTTTATGTCATAAAAGCATGAAATACACAAAAGTAACATGTATGTACATGTGTATCACCCCAAAGTATTTGAAAACGGTAAAAGAGGGGAACTATGTACTCACTTGGGATTGCTAATTAGTCTTGAGAATAAGACCAATTTAAGCTCCAAGGGTCACGGAATCAACCGGCACCTAGTATAGGTAACTATGTTAATAATCGGCTCCTAAATCGAGAGATAGGATAGAATGAGGTTCTATAAATCAAATGAGTAATTGAACTCATATGGTATGATTTATTAGTCCCAACATTCTGATTGGAAGGCCTACCTAAGTGCTTTTGACCCGTTTCGACACATTATGGTAACATAAGCTACTATAAGGCGTCGTTAGCGTAAAACTATGATCGGATGGTTAACTATGTGCTATGTCAAGTCTTACATGCCCAATTATCCCTAAACATGTTACTAAATCAGATTACATGTCAAAATTATGTTCACATAGTCAAAATACGGATTTATGCTTCAAAAGGGCATTTTGGTCATTTCCTATGGGCATACAAGCTATATGACTAACCAATCCTAGGTGATCATAAGGTTATAACCTCAGTGGTTACTCCCTATGAAACTATGATCATTAACTAAACTTGGTTGGATCCTAAAGATCGACCAAACGGGTCGGGTTCGAAAGTCTAAGCGGTTGTTTAGACCGCTTACCTTACGACCCTAAACCAGCACAAACTAATAGTGTCGAGTTAGACATGTCAAAACTTGTCTAACCTACTGATTTGGTATCAAAACAAAGTGTTTTGATACCCTAAAGTAGTTTCGAGGCAAAATGCGTGCTAAAACGCATGTTGACCGAAACTTTGACTCGACACTACAACTAGCTAACGTGGAAATCAGCAGCTATAACCGCGAAGGATTATAACTATCGTGATTACAATCACGTTTCAAAGTTCAATTGAACTTTGACTTGACCAATTGATGGTCAAAACCGAAAGTCAAACTGTTGGCCAAACTGTTTGACTTTCTGCTTAGACATAAAGAACAAGCATGAAAGAAGACTTACAAAGGGTCCTAGCTATCTTTTCTACAAAGAATAAAGTTCCAAGCAGATTAGAAAGCTCCCAAATCAGATAAGAGATGAGAAATGAGAGGAATGAGCAAAGAATTGAGGAGTTTGGCCAACTATTTATACTTGTTGGTGATCAACAAGATCATGACAAGTGGTTTGTTTAGCCATTAAGCAATGAATCACAACCATACAAGTGTTAGGAGCAGGTGCAAAGCCTTGGAGAGGTGGTAACTTGGCTACCACACAAAGAAATTGCAAGATTGGCCCCTGAATTTACAAACTGGTGCTGAAAACAAACTTTCTGCCCAGATGTGATCGTCGCGTAGCGCGACGAAATAGGCAGGGGATGGTCGCGCTACGCTACCATGTGTCTGATTCAGCAAAGTTTCAAAAATGACAGAAATGGTCCCTGCACGTGTTTAAGCTTGTTTTTGACGTTTTTAACCTCCGTAAAGTCATTTTCAAGGCTCCACAAGGTCGTTAAAGTGTAGGGGACCTGAAATATGCTCGAAAACATCTCGGATGTCGGTTCGTTTGGTCTTACGGTCACGTTGTTCGGTTATTTACGACGAAACTCGAACGGACATGTGTACGATCCAAAATGCGCGACGAATGGCGTTTTCGCGTCCGAAACACTAAAATAAAAAATATTTTAGTGTGTACAAAAATTTTGGATGTCCAGATGTGTCCAGAACGTAAGATATGCGCGAAAATGCAAACTTACGCCGTTTTTGACACTTTTAGTCCCTGTAAGATCATGTAAGCATGTTTTTGCACACCGAACCTATCAAAGCTTATTTCTAAGCCATGTTTAGGTTATTTATGGTATGTTTAACTTATGATCAAGTTCCGGACTGTACGTTGCCTTACGAAACGGCAGACTTTCGCAAGTTGACGCAAATAGTCCCTGAGAGCGAATAAACTTGTTTTTGCCATACCAAAGCCTTTAAAACTTATTTCTAAGTTATGTAAAGGTTATTTAAGGTATGTTAAGTTTATGATGATGTTCCGGAGTGTTTGTCGAGTTAAACTGATCGTGTTTACGCATCAGTTTGCGTATAACTTTCCAGAAAACGATATAGAGTTCAAAATCGATCAAAAATCAACATGGGCACAAAACCAAACATAAATGACAAACATTGGGATCAAAACACACTGTTTTATTAATATTGTATTGTTCAGAGTTTGTAAAATGATATCACAAGCACAGATGTCACAGGCTCCCCTACTTCAGGAAATTTCGTCCCGAAATTTATTTAGAGGAAACTTGTGAGAATAGATGCGGATATTTCGCTTTCATCTGATCTTCACGTTCCCAAGTAAACTCTGGGCCACGTTTAGATTCCCAGCAAACTTTGACCAATTTAATCTGCTTGCCTTTCAACTGCTTAAATGAACGGTCCACTATCTCCACAGGTTTCTCAACGAAGTGCATTGTATTATCAACACGAATTTCATCAAGTGGTATGTGGAGGTTCTCATCAGCTAAACACTTTCTGAGATTGGACACGTGGAATGTTGGATGAACATTTCCAAGTTCAGGAGGTAGCTCTAATCTGTAGGCTACTTTTCCGATTCTTTCAACGATCTTGAATGGTCCAACATAACGAGGTGCAAGTTTTCCTTTCTTCCCAAATCTAATCACACCTTTCCAGGGGGATACCTTGAGTAGGACGTGATCACCAACTTGGAATTCCAAGGGCTTGCGTCGTCGATCCGCGTAACACTTCTGACGGCTTCTAGCTGTCTGAAGGTTTTCACGAATCTTCTTGACCTTATCTGTAGTCTCTAGAATGAGTTCAGGTCCAGTAAGCTGAGCTTCACCTATCTCATTCCAGCAGACCGGTGAACGACATTTTCGACCGTATATGTGACACCTCGGATTTTCCCGGATAACCTTTCGATGTAACTTATGTGTATATGTTATTAAATGAAAAGTTGCGTGTTATCTTGATGATACTAATTGATCTTTGTGCTAAGTATGTTGTATGGTATATATATATGATATATATATGTGTGTGTTACTAGTGAGCCGAGACCACAAAACCCGACTCGAGCCCACGGTCTCGAGTGAACAACAACTGATGGGCCGTTTGGGCCTTGTGACCGAGAAACCCAACCCGGAATCACCCTAACCCACTCGCAACCTTATATAAACCAACCCTCCCCTCCCTTAAACCATTTTACAACACTCCTCTCACACTCTCCTCTCTCACACTAGAACCCTAAAAACCCAAAGCATCAACCACCATTTTCTTCCTTGTTCCTTCGGATTCAACCCGACAACAAAGCTTGCGGATTCAAGATCGGAGTCCCACTCGAAAGATCATCTTCATACCCTTCCTTAACCGGTTAGTGTGTATGTGTGTTAATTTGTTAGAGGTTTCATGCTTTCTTGTAATGTTCTTGTTTAGCCGAGAATGAAACCCTTGCCTTGATGAAATGTTGTCTTAGTTGTTACTTTGATCAAATATTGTCACTCCTTAGTTATAGATAGAAACATTTAGCCAAGACTTTGAATATTATGGGTTGAGTGTTCATGTTTCATATGTGCTAGAAATAGAGTCCAAGCATGATACTTAGATTTGGTTGCTTTAACACTTTTCTGATGCTTTCGGTTTATGGTGATGTATGAATCCTAGAATGCATGTTATGGGTGGGTTGTGAGGGTCAAAACCTGATGAACCGGATGAATATTATGATGAACAGTTTGAATGTCACAAAAATATTTTGAATATGCTTGTTTTGATCCATTTTGCTTTGTAATTAGACAACAAAACATGTTTTTGCATTCTGATTGGTCAGTACAAAATTACATGAAAATGCAAGGTCATTGGATCGTACAAAGGACAGGTTCTAGAAGGCTTCAGGTGCACGTAGCTGAGGTTGCGAGTCGGGACCTTCGGTTGCGACTCGTAACCAACGCATGATGAACCGAGACCGCAGTTGCGACTCGCAAGCAGCACGTGATGAGCCGTAACCAAGGTTGCGAGTCGGAAACCCTGGTTGCGACTCGTAACCAATGCATGGTGAGCCGTAACCGAGGTTGCGAGTCAGAATCCCTTGGTTGCGACTCGCAATCGCCTTTGTCGCGACTGGGCTATTATTGGGCCAAATGACTTGTTGTGCTATCTGTTAACTGGACTGCTATGTAACTGTTTGCTGTGTAGATATTAGGGTTGGCCCAATAATCCCACTGTTTGTATGTTGGACTTTCTGTTGACTGGGCTGCATGTATACCTGCTACTGTGGTTGTTTGCATCTATGCTAAGTGTGTTTATACGTGTTTACTTGTACCCAACTTGACCCATACTTGGTAACCATGCTAGGACGTGGTGACCAACATACTTAACCAAGTAACGTATCTACCGAGCAACCCAAGGTGAGTTCACAACTTAAAAGCATGCGTCCCGGTGGTTTGGGACACGAGACTAAAACAACCCTATCCCCTTGTAAAGGGGATACCATTTACATTCCTTCCCTAGTTACTGGGAACAAACTTACTTTTCCTTCCCTTGTATTGGGAAACCTTTTTAGTTAATTACTGTTTATACGGAATGCAACCAAACGGCACTAAACGCAACTCTATCACTCAAGTCCCTACTACATAATACCGATTAGTCGCCGGGGCCAGGCGAACGGGTTATTAGTTGATAGCGCTATTTAGGTCTTACCAGCCTCACACCGTGCCATGGTATGGGATCGGTCGTGAACTAATGTACTCAGGCATCCGTCAATGATGATAGAACATTGACATCGGGGCATCCTGCGGAAACGCAAACGGTTACCTAGTGTTCGGTATTGGAAAAACAGTTTAGTCGCTAACTTTTGGGGTAGCTCCCCATGGAATGTATAAACGGATAAATTAACTGGTGAAACAAGTTTTTGGTAATTAAAACTGGACAACTAGTGAACTCACTCAGCATTATTGTTGACCCCCCTTACTGCATGCTTTGCAGGTAACCAGTGACGAAGGAGCTTGCTGCTTGGGAACGAGTAGTGTCTGTCCACCCTTGTGTTGGGTGTTACCTTATTTTGAACTATGAACCTTGTTTAAACTACCTTACTTATGCTTCCGCTACTTATTACTATTTGAACTTGAAACCTTAAACTCTAAACTTGATATTTGCTAAACTTATGATTAGTAAGTATTACCTTTTGTTATAAATTTAATTAGTCAGTATAATTGGTGGCTGGATCCTGGTCAGTCACGCCCTCGAAGCGGGTGTTATCCGCAGGTGGAATTTAGGGGTGTGACAGATTGGTATCAGAGCCATTGGTTATAGTGAACTTGGTTTTAAAAAGGGGAAAAATCTTTTTGAGAAAAACCAGACTATAACCCGTGACTCGTGACGACACTACACTCCAAGTGCAAGGCTCGACTTATCTAACCTCATAGCTCGGACCCATATTTGCTTGTTTATCTTATGCTTCTGCTTTACTATACGTACTAGTTTGCCTGATTAGATAGATACACCTTCTCTCTTCTATCTCATTCTCGCTATGTTACGACATCACGCTCAAACTATGTTTTCTGGTTATGAAGACAATGAGTGGACGCGGACGAGGAAACGTCAACATGACTCAGGCTCAGTTCACTAACCTGCTCAACACTGTGGCTGCAGCTTTCGCAGCTCACCCTATAGGTCAGCCTGCGCCTGTGCAACCACGTGTTTGTACCTTCAAGACCTTCATGGATTGCAAACCTCTTCCATTCAGTGGCACTGAGGGTGCCATAGGTCTTCTGCACTGGATCGAGAAGGTCGAAGCTGTCTTCGCTGTCTGCGAGTGTCCCCCTGCTAATTGGGTGAAGTTTGCTACTGGTACTCTTGAGGGAAGCGCACTTTCGTGGTGGAAGGCGCAAATTCAAATGCTTGGTTTGGAGACTGCAAATGCTACTGCATGGGAAGATTTTAAGGATATGATCAAGGAAGAGTACTGTCACAGGGATGACATCCACAAACTCGAGGACGAGTACTATGAACTCAAGATGGTTGGGTCAGAGATTGAGACCTACACCAAGCTGTCCAACGACTATGCTGCTCTTTGTCCGAACATGTCCCGACCTATGTACCGAAGGATCGAATTGTACATCAAGGGTTTAGTCCTGGAAATCAGGAGCCATGTAACCTCGGCCAACCTCCCTACCATACAGCCTGTGGTTCGTCTTGCCCACAAACTCACCGACCAGGCTGTGGAGGAGGGCAGGTTGCCCAAAAGGATCAGTGCTGCGGAAGGAAGTTCTAGTGATGGTAAACGAAAGTGGGATGGAAATCAGGGCAAAGATGCTAACTCTACTCAGGCCCCAGCTCAGCAAAGGAAAACTGACAACAACAAAGGCACTCAGCAACAGGGTGGCTACCGGGGAAGCTACCCTAAGTGCAACAAGTGTAACAGGCACCACAATGGGGCATGCAACAAGGGTCAGTGTCAGCGATGCCACAAGATGGGGCACGAAGCCAAGGATTGTAGAAGTCAGTTCCCAGCAAGGCAGAGTCAGCAACAACCCCAACAGCAACAGCAGCAGGGAAACAATCGAGCATGTTTTAAATGCGGGGCAACAGGGCACATGCGAAAGGATTGCCCTGAGCTGAATCAGAATCGCAACCACAATCAGGGAGCTGGGAACAATGAGCAAAACAACAATGCTGGGAATGGTGCAAGGGGAAGAGCTTTCGTGATTGGAGCTGGTGAAGCAAGGAACGATCCCAACGTCGTGGCGGGTAAGTTCCTACTTGATGATCGTTATGTTTCTGTGTTATTTGATTCCGGTGCCGATGCCAGTTATGTATCCCTTCGCATTAGTAAGAAACTTAAGCACTCGCCTGCATTATTAAGTTCTAAGCACATCGTCGAGATAGCTAATGGTAAGAACATCGAGGCCACGCACATGATCCACGCCTGCACACTAGAATTGTCTGGCCACACGTTTAGTATCGATCTTTTCCCTGTCAAACTTGGAAGCTTCGACGTCGTCATTGGTATGGATTGGTTATCCAAACATCGCGCTGAGATCCTCTGTCAAGAGAAAGCAGTTCGTATACCTCGCCGTTCTGGCCAACCCCTCATCGTCAAAGGCAACAAGGGTGGAGAAGTCACAGGCATTATCTCGCTCCTGAAAGCCCAGAAGTGTTTACAAAAAGGGCACACCGCTATCCTCGCACTCGTCACCAACACCCACGATAAGGAAAAGAGGATTGGAGATTTTCCTGTAGTACGAGACTATCCCGAGGTATTTCCTGTAGAACTACCTGGACTCCCTCCCCACCGTCAGGTCGAATTCCAAATCGAGCTAGCTCCCGGAGCAGCACCCATAGCTCGTGCACCGTACCGTTTAGCCCCTGCAGAACTAAAGGAACTCTCCACGCAATTACAGGAACTATTGGATAAAGGATTTATCCGTCCTAGTTCATCACCCTGGGGAGCACCAGTACTCTTTGTCAAGAAGAAGGATGGCACATTCCGAATGTGCATTGACTATCGTGAGCTGAACAAGGTTACCATCAAGAATCGTTACCCTCTCCCACGCATCGACGACCTATTCGATCAGCTGCAAGGATCGAGCTACTATTCTAAGATCGACCTACGGTCAGGTTATCATCAGTTGAGAGTACGTGACGAAGATATTTCCAAGACTGCGTTTAGGACTCGTTATGGTCACTATGAATTCCTCGTTATGCCTTTTGGAATGACTAACGCACCTGCAGTGTTCATGGATCTTATGAACCGCGTATGTAAGCCTTACCTCGACAAATTCGTGATCGTGTTTATCGATGACATCCTGATTTATTCGAAGAGTCAAGAGGAGCATGAACAACACCTACGCCTTATTCTGGAACTCCTTCGCAACGAGCAGCTGTACGCCAAATTCTCTAAATGTGACTTCTGGCTTCGGGAAGTCCATTTCCTCGGCCATGTGGTTAACAAGGATGGAATCCATGTTGACCCAGCTAAGATCGAATCGATAAAGAACTGGCCTACACCTAAGACTCCCACTGAAGTTCGCCAATTCTTGGGTCTGGCAGGCTACTACCGCAGATTCATTCAGGGATTCTCAAAGATTGCACAACCCCTCACTATACTCACTCAGAAAGGCATCGCCTACAAGTGGAATGAAGCACAGGAATCTGCTTTTCAGAGGCTTAAGGACAACCTCTGTAGCGCTCCTATTCTCTCGTTACCTGAAGGCACTGACGACTTTGTGGTTTACTGCGATGCGTCTATTCATGGGCTCGGTTGCGTATTAATGCAACGCGAGAAAGTTATCGCTTACGCCTCTCGACAACTCAAGACGCATGAAAGAAACTACACTACGCATGATTTGGAACTGGGAGCAGTGATCTTTGCTCTTAAGATATGGAGACACTACCTGTACGGTACCAAGTGCACTATTTACACCGATCACAGGAGTCTCGAGCATATCTTTAGGCAAAAGGAATTAAACATGAGACAACGTCGATGGGTCGAACTCTTGAATGACTACGAATGCGCCATCAAATACCATCCGGGCAAGGCCAATGTCGTGGCAGACGCCCTCAGCCGAAAGGACACTATACCAAAGCGCGTGCGAGCATTGCAGCTTACCATCCAGTCTAACCTCCCTACACAGATCCGAAATGCTCAAGTAGAAGCATTAAAGCCGGAAAACATCAGGGCTGAGTCTCTGCGAGGGTCGAGACAGCGATTAGAACAGAAGGAAGATGGCGCTTACTATGTAACAGGGCGCATTTGGGTTCCTCTCTATGGAGATTTACGTGAACTAGTGATGGACGAAGCCCACAAGTCCCGCTACTCAGTACATCCTGGTTCGGACAAGATGTATCACGACTTGAAGACTACATATTGGTGGCCTGGTATGAAGGCCCACATAGCAACATACGTCAGCAAATGTTTGACTTGCGCCAGAGTCAAGACAGAGTACCAGAAGCCAGCAGGTCTACTCCAACAACCAGAAATCCCGAAATGGAAATGGGAACAAATTTCCATGGACTTTGTTACAGGGCTACCTAGATCCCAACGCGGAAATGACACTATTTGGGTAATAGTAGATCGACTTACCAAGTCCGCGCACTTTCTGGCTATTAAGGAAACAGACAAGTTTTCTACCTTGGCGGAGATTTACTTAAAGGAAGTAGTTTCGAGGCACGGGGTGCCAACCTCAATTATTTCCGACCGAGACGCTCGTTTTACTTCGGAACTGTGGCAAGCTGTGCACAAATCCTTTGGCTCACGATTGGACATGAGCACTGCTTATCACCCGCAAACGGATGGACAGTCCGAACGCACCATCCAGACTCTAGAAGACATGCTTAGAGCGTGTGTGATCGATTTTGGCAGGAACTGGGAGAAGCATCTACCGCTAGTAGAATTCCCCTACAACAACAGCTACCACACTAGTATTCAGGCAGCACCTTTTGAGGCATTGTACGGACGTAAATGCCGGTCACCTCTCTGCTGGGCGGAAATCGGTGATAGTCAAATCACGGGCCCAGAGATGGTGGTAGATACAACGGAAAAGATTGCCCAGATCAGACAACGCATGGCGGCAGCTCGTGACCGTCAGAAGAGTTACGCTGATAAGCGTAGGAAACCATTGGAGTTCCAGGTCGGTGACCGGGTTCTACTTAAAGTCTCACCCTGGAAGGGTGTGGTTCGCTTTGGTAAACGGGGCAAGCTTAATCCACGATACATTGGACCATTCGAAATTACCGAGAAGATCGGTAAGGTTGCTTATAGATTGAACCTGCCGGAAGAACTGAGTGCGGTACACAACGTATTTCACGTATCTAACCTGAAGAAGTGTTTGTCGGATGAAACACTTGTGATTCCTTTCAAGGAACTAACTATTGATGAACAGCTACACTTTACTGAGGAACCGATTGAGATCACTGATCGAGAGATCAAAACCCTCAAACGTAGCCAGATACCTCTTGTACGAGTCCGTTGGAACTCGCGACGTGGCCCAGAGTATACCTGGGAGCGGGAAGACCAGATGAAGCACAAGTATCCCCAGTTGTTCCCTAACGAAAACCCCAGCACTGAAGCTACAATCGAATTTCAGGACGAAATTCCAAACTAACGGGGGGATGATGTGACACCCCGTTGAAACGCTTTCACTTACGCTAGCTTGACAGTGGCTGCCTTATCTTTCGGGACGAAAGTTCTTAAAACTTGGGGATAATGTGACACCTCGGATTTTCCCGGATAACCTTTCGATGTAACTTATGTGTATATGTTATTAAATGAAAAGTTGCGTGTTATCTTGATGATACTAATTGATCTTTGTGCTAAGTATGTTGTATGGTATATATATATGATATATATATGTGTGTGTTACTAGTGAGCCGAGACCACAAAACCCGACTCGAGCCCACGGTCTCGAGTGAACAACAACTGATGGGCCGTTTGGGCCTTGTGACCGAGAAACCCAACCCGGAATCACCCTAACCCACTCGCAACCTTATATAAACCAACCCTCCCCTCCCTTAAACCATTTTACAACACTCCTCTCACACTCTCCTCTCTCACACTAGAACCCTAAAAACCCAAAGCATCAACCACCATTTTCTTCCTTGTTCCTTCGGATTCAACCCGACAACAAAGCTTGCGGATTCAAGATCGGAGTCCCACTCGAAAGATCATCTTCATACCCTTCCTTAACCGGTTAGTGTGTATGTGTGTTAATTTGTTAGAGGTTTCATGCTTTCTTGTAATGTTCTTGTTTAGCCGAGAATGAAACCCTTGCCTTGATGAAATGTTGTCTTAGTTGTTACTTTGATCAAATATTGTCACTCCTTAGTTATAGATAGAAACATTTAGCCAAGACTTTGAATATTATGGGTTGAGTGTTCATGTTTCATATGTGCTAGAAATAGAGTCCAAGCATGATACTTAGATTTGGTTGCTTTAACACTTTTCTGATGCTTTCGGTTTATGGTGATGTATGAATCCTAGAATGCATGTTATGGGTGGGTTGTGAGGGTCAAAACCTGATGAACCGGATGAATATTATGATGAACAGTTTGAATGTCACAAAAATATTTTGAATATGCTTGTTTTGATCCATTTTGCTTTGTAATTAGACAACAAAACATGTTTTTGCATTCTGATTGGTCAGTACAAAATTACATGAAAATGCAAGGTCATTGGATCGTACAAAGGACAGGTTCTAGAAGGCTTCAGGTGCACGTAGCTGAGGTTGCGAGTCGGGACCTTCGGTTGCGACTCGTAACCAACGCATGATGAACCGAGACCGCAGTTGCGACTCGCAAGCAGCACGTGATGAGCCGTAACCAAGGTTGTGAGTCGGAAACCCTGGTTGCGACTCGTAACCAATGCATGGTGAGCCGTAACCGAGGTTGCGAGTCAGAATCCCTTGGTTGCGACCCGCAATCGCCTTTGTCACGACTGGGCTATTATTGGGCCAAATGACTTGTTGTGCTATCTGTTAACTGGACTGCTATGTAACTGTTTGCTGTGTAGATATTAGGGTTGGCCCAATAATCCCACTGTTTGTATGTTGGACTTTCTGTTGACTGGGCTGCATGTATACCTGCTACTGTGGTTGTTGCATCTATGCTAAGTGTGTTTATACGTGTTTACTTGTACCCAACTTGACCCATACTTGGTAACCATGCTAGGACGTGGTGACCAACATACTTAACCAAGTAACGTATCTACCGAGCAACCCAAGGTGAGTTCATAACTTAAAAGCATGCGTCCCGGTGGTTTGGGACACGAGACTAAAACAACCCTATCCCCTTGTAAAGGGGATACCATTTACATTCCTTCCCTAGTTACTGGGAACAAACTTACTTTTCCTTCCCTTGTATTGGGAAACCTTTTTAGTTAATTACTGTTTATACGGAATGCAACCAAACGGCACTAAACGCAACTCTATCACTCAAGTCCCTACTACATAATACCGATTAGTCGCCGGGGCCAGGCGAATGGGTTATTAGTTGATAGCGCTATTTAGGTCTTACCAGCCTCACACCGTGCCATGGTATGGGATCGGTCGTGAACTAATGTACTCAGGCATCCGTCAATGATGATAGAACATTGACATCGGGGCATCCTGCGGAAACGCAAACGGTTACCTAGTGTTTGGTATTGGAAAAACAGTTTAGTCGCTAACTTTTGGGGTAGCTCCCCATGGCATGTATAAACGGATAAATTAACTGGTGAAACAAGTTTTTGGTAATTAAAACTGGACAACTAGTGAACTCACTCAGCATTATTGTTGACCCCCCTTACTGCATGCTTTGCAGGTAACCAGTGACGAAGGAGCTTGCTGCTTGGGAACGAGTAGTGTCTGTCCACCCTTGTGTTGGGTGTTACCTTATTTTGAACTATGAACCTTGTTTAAACTACCTTACTTATGCTTCCGCTACTTATTACTATTTGAACTTGAAACCTTAAACTCTGAACTTGATATTTGCTAAATTTATGATTAGTAAGTATTACGTTTTGTTATAAATTTAATTAGTCAGTATAATTGGTGGCTGGATCCTGGTCAGTCACGCCCTCGAAGCGGGTGTTATCCGCAGGTGGAATTTGGGGGTGTGACAGTATAAAGCTTCAAAAGGAGCCATATTGATGCTAGAGTGATAACTGTTGTTGTAAGAGAATTCGATCAAAGGTGGATGCGAATCCCAACTACCACCAAAGTCAATCACACACGCTCTAAGCATATCCTCTAGTGTCTGGATTGTTCTCTCAGATTGACCATCTGTCTGCGGATGGTACGCTGAGCTTAAATGAAGTTGAGTACCCATGGCAGATTGCATGGTTCTCCAAAAGCGAGACGAGAATCGAGCATCTCTGTCTGATATAATGTTCAAAGGAACACCATGTCGAGATACAATCTCATCAACATATATCTTGGCAAGATCGTCAGCAGATAGACTCTCACGGATTGGAAAGAAGTGTGCTGACTTTGTAAGACGATCAACAACAACCCAAATGGCGTCATGACCCTTCTTAGTGCGCGGTAACTTGGTAATGAGATCCATAGAAATGTTTTCCCATTTCCAAACCGGAATCTCTGGTTGCTCTAATAATCCAGAGGGATGTTGATGTTCTGCCTTAACCTTAAGACAAGTAAGGCATTTTGAAACATATAAGGCAATGTCTTTCTTCATACCCGGCCACCAGTACTGGGTTCGAAGATCCTTATACATTTTGTCTGCACCAGGATGAATAGAATAACGAGACTTGTGAGCTTCATCCATAAGCAAGGTGCGAAGATTGTCTATTCTTGGGACCCACAAAAGGCCCATGTAATAGAAAATCCCAAAATCTCTCAGTTCAAGCTCAGGATTAGTATGACAGGGTAACTCTTTACCCATCAAGTCTTGTGCAACACAAGTATGTTGAGCCTGAATTATGCGAGATTGAATGTCAGATCGAACCTGAACACAGTGAAGCTTGACACGTTCCTTACGACTTAATGCGTCAGCCACGACATTCGCTTTACGAGGATGGTAGCGAATTTCGCAATCGTAGTCGTTTAGGAGTTCAACCCAACGTCGTTGCCTCATGTTTAGTTCTTTCTGATTGAAGATATGTTGGAGACTCTTGTGGTCAGTAAACACTACACACTTTGTACCGTAAAGGTAGTGTCTCCAGATTTTGAGAGCAAAGACTACTGCACCTAACTCAAGATCATGAGTTGTGTAGTTTTTCTCGTGCACTTTCAGCTGTCTTGATGCATAGGCTATAACTTTTTTTCTTTGCATAAGAACACAGCCTAGGCCTAAGTTGGATGCATCACAGTACACGACAAAATCGTCGTTACCCTCGGGCAAAGATAGAATAGGTGCATCACAAAGCCTCTGTTTCAAGGTCTGGAAAGCTTCTTCCTGTTTGGATCCCCACTCAAAAGGTTTGCCTTTCTGAGTTAAAGCAGTGAGAGGAACCGCAATCTTGGAGAAGTTTTCTATGAAACGGCGGTAGTAACCCGCTAGACCAAGAAATGAACGAACCTCGGTAGGAGTAGTAGGAGTATCCCAGTCCTTAATCGCACTGATTTTGGCGGGATCTACATGAATACCTTGTTCGTTGACGATGTGCCCCAAAAATTGAACTTCCTTAAGCCAGAATTCGCACTTGGAGAATTTGGCGAAAAGCTGTTCTTTCTTTAGAAGCTCCATTGTAAGACGAAGATGTTGCTCATGATCAGCTCGAGTCTTAGAATAGATCAAAATATCATCAATGAAGACGATAATGAATTTGTCCAAATAAGGCTTATAAACCCTATTCATCAAGTCCATGAAAATAGCAGGAGCATTTGTTAAACCGAAAGGCATAACAGTAAACTCATAATGACCATATCGAGTACGGAAAGCTGTCTTGGGAATATCTTCTTCGAGAACTCGAAGTTGATGATACCCAGAACGTAGATCAATCTTTGAAAAGCAAGTAGCACCCTGTAGCTGATCAAAGAGATCATCAATGCGAGGTAGGGGATATCGATTCTTGATGGTAAGCTTGTTAAGCTCACAGTAATCGATACACATCCTAAAAGATCCATCTTTCTTTTTCACAAATATGACAGGAGCACCCCAAGGTGAAAAGCTTGGACGGATGAATCCTTTGTCAGATAGCTCCTGAAGCTGCTTAGACAACTCTTGCATCTCAGACGGTGCAAGACGATAAGGTGATTTAGCAATGGGATTTGCACCAGGTACAAGATCAAAGCGGAACTCAACTTGGCGCACAGGGGGTAAACCAGGTAATTCTTCAGGAAATACCTCTGGATAATCCCGAACAACAGGGATATCTTGGATTGTCTTACCCTTGCCTTTATCCTCTACGACATGTGCTAAGAAAGCAACATATTTCTTGCGTAGATAATTGCGGGCTTGGGTACATGACATGAGTTTAACGGGTTTCTCCCCATGAACTTCTAAGATCTCACCAGTCGAAAGCGGTATACGAACCAACTTCTCAAAACATACCACCTCAGCATGGTACTTGGATAACCAATCCATTCCAACTATAACATCAAAGCTCCCGAGTTGCATCGGTGTGAGGTCGATAGGGAAAAGATGGTCATTGAGATTCAACTGGCAATTTCGAAGAACAGAGTCGAGGACAACAGGTTCACCACTAGCTACTTCTACTGTCAAGGGCTTTCCTAGTTTTGTTCTAGTCATCGCAAGCAAAGGCTCAAATGCTAAGGACACAAAACTCTTATCGGCACCCGAATCAAATAGAATAGAAGCAGGATGGTTGTTAACAAGGAACGTACCGTTCACCACTTCGTTATCCGCACGCGCCTCATTTGCATTCAGATTAAAAGTTCTACCACGAGCTGGTGCCTGATTTGCATTTGCCAACCTCGGGCAATTGTTCCTATAGTGGGTCAGATCCCCACAGTTGAAACATGAACCAGGCGGAAAGTGAGGTCGTGCAGGATTCTGGGCAGGGTTTTGCACTGCTGGGTTTTGAGCTGCCTGATTCTGATTAGGAGCAAAGCGGCAGGTGTTTGCAAGATGACCAGACTTGCCACAATTCGTGCAGATACGGCATTGCATTTGTGGCTGGTGGTGGCTGTTACATCTGTTGCACAGAGGTGCATTTCCCGCATACTGCCTCTTGGCAGCAGGTTGTGCAGCCTGATTCTGTGCTGCCTGATTGGTAGCAGCCTGGTTAGTCTGGGCAGTGATCGCGAAATTCTTGGAAGCCTTACGCTTCCTAGATTTCTTTGAAGACTCAGCAGCCTTCTTGCCCTTACTCTCCTTGGCGCTATCAGACTGTTTCTGTTTCTTATCACCCTTCCTGTGGAGTTTACCCTTCTTGATTTGGGATTCAGTAAGGGTAGCAGCTAGCTCAATGGCCTGTCGGACGGTAGTAGGGTGACTGCCAGTTACAATATCCTGAACAGGATCTGGCAAACCGTCTATATACCTCTCAATAGCCTTATCCAAAGGCGTGACCATAGTCGGACAGAGCAAGCTTAACTCCTCATATCTGTCAGTGTAAGCCCGGTGTTCACCACTGACTTGCTTCAGATCATTGAACTCTTCTTCGAGTGCCCTCTGCTCATGTCGAGGACAAAATTCTCTCATCATGAGAGTCCTGAGTTCCTCCCAAGTCTGACCCAAAGCAACATCAGCACCTCTATCTCTCATTACCCCATTCCACCAGGTAAGAGCCCTCTTCTGGAATATACTCGAAGCAAACTCGACCTTACGGTTGTTCGGACACTGAACATGGCGAAACGTGCTCTCAAGACTCTCAAACCACTAGAGAAGCCCAGTTGCTCCTTCAGTACCACTAAACTTGAGCGGTTTAGCCGAGTTAAACTGTTTAAAGTTGCACGGAGCAGGTGCATTAACATTGTTATTGGTGGCTTGGTTTATTTGAGTTATGAGACCGGGTAGCATAGCAGCCATCTGCTGTGCTATAATAGCTGCCAGTTCGGCATCAGGTTGGGGAACGTTACGTCGAGGAGGCATTCTAAAAGAGGAAACATGAGAGAAAACGAGTGAGATGATGTGATGAAAATGAGATAACAATAAAATTGACAAAAAGCAAGGAAGGTGGTCATTTGTTTGTTACCACAAAGCAAACAAACAACACACAGTGACAAATCAAAGTAAATGAGTCATAATAATGTATCGCGAAGACATGCTCGCCTATAAGTGAACACTCACCCCAAGAGTTCCCAGGTAAGAGTGACTGGTCCGATACTGCGGATTTGTACGAACACTCTAGCCTTAGACAGAAAACTCAGGGTACAGGCATTCACTCTTCCAGTTTGCACGTGTTCACATTATTTAGACCCAAAACTTTGACGAGATTTTGAAAAATTGGAAGGCACGAGGCCAAAAAGAAATCATCTAAGGATAGATGATTGATTTCAAAATCCTTTTGGAATATTGTGTTCAAGTTTTGGTAATCACCTAAGGATAGGTGACGGGTATTGTTTTAAAATCTAAACACAAGTAAACTTGTGTTAGGGTCCTAGAAAGTTATAGTCTAGGTCAAAGCATTGCTAATAACCTAATTCCCTATAACCATTGGCTCTGATACCAACTCTTCTGTCACACCCCGGCCGCGTAAAACAACAAACCGCGGCGGAAACGCCGGGGAGGTGAGTGGCGACAGAATTATTGTTTCAACAACCATGGCAAATAAAGTTATGTATTATTAAAATTTAAAGTTATATTGTCTTTGAGTTCAAACTAAACTAACATAATAACTGTCTTTTAAGTCACTAAGGCCCGAGTCCGCCTAAGTGAAGCACAAGCATCATCATGCATTAGCACCTGAAACACATGTAAAAATAGGTACGTCAGCATAAAAATGCCTGTGAGATACATAGGTTTTGTTTATGCAGATTCATGACTTGTATTTGAAAGGAGAGTTTTAATAAAATGTAGTCATGAACCTTATAAAATGTTTTCCTTTGTAAAACCATGTGAAAATCAATGAAAATCAAATGATGATGAAATGATAATGCATGGTTAAATGAATAACCAAGTAAAAGTGAATTTGTATAAAATATGTAATTTGTAAAACAATGTCATGTTTATGTATGAAATGTTTCATGTGTTGCCCAAGTGGTTTATATGACGCAACGATGTATAATACGATAAAAGCACTTATATATAGGAAGTACCAGCGGCGTATCCACCATGCTTTTATCATATAACACATAGCCCCGTTACATAAGTCACTTATCAATAACCAACCAAAATGTCTTGTTCCATGTCAATATGTGTATGTGTAAACCATGTACAATGTCATGTGTATCATGTAAAACCAATGAAATGCATAGCAAGTAGGAAATCCCCTACTTAACTATGTAATGATGTCTAATGTGAAAACAAATGTCATGTATGGTGAATAACTAGAAGTTACTCAACCCCATAGAAAATGTACAAAACATGTTTTTGAATAAACCTAAGTTTAAATCAAATGTTATGCTTTGCAGAAAAACAATGCTTTATGATTACAAACATTTATGCAGTAATGTTAATCGCATACATTCAAGCCTTGAGACTGTCGCGACAAACCCTTAAACGAATTAAAGGTTCATCTAAAGTTATGTAGTCGGATTCTGTCATCCCCAACTTCCAAACAAACCCAGGAAGTCGGAAACGGGAGTTGTCAATTCCTATGGTACCATTACATAAGTCCGAGCGGCGTAGCTAATGTTAATGAATGTATTATTGTCCCGATTGAACATACCAAATGTCATAACCAATGTAGCATGTGAAAACCATGTACTAGGAATGCTAAGTAAACATGCCTAGTAGAAATGTTCATGTAAAAGCAATGTGCTAGCATGCTCAGTAAACATACATAGCAGAAACGTCATGTAAAACAATGTGTTACATATGCTAAGTAAACATATGCAACAAATGTGTAACAAATCAATGTGCTAGCATGCTTGACATACATAGCAAAACACAATGGAAAGCATGTACTATATATGTACTAGGTGAAAGTAGCATGTTTATGTCATAAAAGCATGAAATACACAAAAGTAACATGTATGTACATGTGTATCACCCCAAAGTATTTGAAAATGTTTAAAGAGGGGAACTATGTACTCACTTGGGATTGCTAATTAGTCTTGAGAATAAAAGCAATTTAAGCTCCAAGGGTCACGGAATCAACCGGCACCTAGTATAGGTAACTATGTTAATAATCGGCTCCTAAATCGGGAGATAGGATAGAATGAGGTTCTATAAATCAAATGAGTAATTGAACTCATATGGTATGATTTATTAGTCCCAACATTCTGATTGGAAGGCCTACCTAAGTGCTTTTGACCCGTTTCGACACATTATGGTAACATAAGCTACTATAAGGCGTCGTTAGCGTAAAACTATGATCAGATGGTTAACTATGTGCTATGTCAAGTCTTACATGCCCAATTATCCCTAAACATGTTACTAAATCAGATTACATGTCAAAATTATGTTCACATAGTCAAAATACGGATTTATGCTTCAAAAGGGCATTTTGGTCATTTCCTATGGGCATACAAGCTATATGACTAACCAATCCTAGGTGATCATAAGGTTATAACCTCAGTGGTTATTCCCTATGAAACTATGATCATTAACTAAACTTGGTCGGATCCTAAAGATCGACCAAACGGGTCGGGTTCGAAAGTCTAAGCGGTTGTTTAGACCGCTTACCTTACGACCCTAAACAAGCACAAACTAATAGTGTCGAGTTAGACATGTCAAAACATGTCTAACCTACTGATTTGGTATCAAAACAAAGTGTTTTGATACCCTAAAGTAGTTTCGAGGCAAAATGCGTGCTAAAACGCATGTTGACCGAAACTTTGACTCGACACTACAACTAGCTAACGTGGAAATCAGCAGCTATAACCGCGAAGGATTATAACTATCGTGATTACAATCACGTTTCAAAGTTCAATTGAACTTTGACTTGACCAATTGATGGTCAAAACCGAAAGTCAAACTGTTGGCCAAACTGTTTGACTTTCTGCTTAAACATAAAGAACAAGCATGAAAGAAGACTTACAAAGGGTCCTAGCTATCTTTTCTACAAAGAATAAAGTTCCAAGCAGATTAGAAAGCTCCCAAATCAGATAAGAGATGAGAAATGAGAGGAATGAGCAAAGAATTGAGGAGTTTGGCCAACTATTTATACTTGTTGGTGATCAACAAGATCATGACAAGTGGTTTGTTTAGCCATTAAGTAATGAATCACAACCATACAAGTGTTAGGAGCAGGTGCAAAGCCTTGGAGAGGTGGTAACTTGGCTACCACACAAAGAAATTGCAAGATTGGCCCCTGAATTTACAAACTGGTGCTCAAAACAAACTTTCTGCCCAGATGTGATCGTCGCGTAGCGCGACGAAATAAGCAGGGGATGGTCGCGCTACGCTACCATGTGTCTGATTCAGCAAAGTTTCAAAAATGACAGAAATGGTCCCTGCACGTGTTTAAGCTTGTTTTTGACGTTTTTAACCTCCGTAAAGTCATTTTCAAGGCTCCACAAGGTCGTTAAAGTGTAGGGGACCTGAAATATGCTCGAAAACATCTCGGATGTCGGTTCGTTTGGTCTTACGGTCACGTTGTTCGGTTATTTACGACGAAACTCGAACGGACATGTGTACGATCCAAAATGCGCGACGAATGGCGTTTTCGCGTCCGAAACACTAAAATAAAAAATATTTTAGTGTGTACAAAAATTTTGGATGTCCAGATGTGTCCAGAACGTAAGATATGCGCGAAAATGCAAACTTACGCCGTTTTTGACACTTTTAGTCCCTGTAAGATCATGTAAGCATGTTTTTGCACACCGAACCTATCAAAGCTTATTTCTAAGCCATGTTTAGGTTATTTATGGTATGTTTAACTTATGATCAAGTTCCGGACTGTACGTTGCCTTACGAAACGGCAGACTTTCGCAAGTTGACGTAAATAGTCCCTGAGAGCGAATAAACTTGTTTTTGCCATACCAAAGCCTTTAAAACTTATTTCTAAGTTATGTAAAGGTTATTTAAGGTATGTTAAGTTTATGATGATGTTCCGGAGTGTTTGTCGCGTTAAACTGATCGTGTTTACGCATCAGTTTGCGTATAACTTTCTAGAAAACGATATAGAGTTCAAAATCGATCAAAAATCAACATGGGCACAAAACCAAACATAAATGACAAACATTGGGATCAAAACACACTGTTTTATTAATATTGTATTGTTCAGAGTTTGTAAAATGATATCACAAGCACAGATGTCACATATATGGCATAGCGTCTATAATCCCTTGTGCTACTATGTGTTGGATGACACTGTTATCTATTTGGTTCCCATTATTATCGTTATTCTGGTTTTCCTGATTTACTTCGTCGTCCATCTGAATTACAAACATTTATCAGGTATTAATATCAGAGAATAAGATTTTAATGCAAACAATCACGCAAATAATTTGATCAAAATCGTCGAGCATTGCGACATTTACTCTTTTTCATATATATATATATATATCCATTACAATCTACAACTGGAATTGAAACACACTACTAGTTATGCATCAATAGGTATTAGGTTATCTATTTTAGTTAATTTGATTTGTTTTTTTTCAAACTACACACATTTATATATATATATATATATATATATATATATATATATATATATATATATATATATATATATATATATATATATATATATATATATATATATATATATATATATATATATATATATATATATATTAGTAGGGGTTGTTCCAGAAATGCATCTCTCGCTCGTCGTATTTCCACACGAGCTTTTCTCCTATTTGTTTTATCCTCTCTCCTTCCTCAACTAACTCTTCACCAAATGTACGGAGTTCCTGCACATTCTCCTCACTCATGGTTGGCAGTGGTGCAGGTATTGGGTCAGGGTACTGAGGTATAGGTTCTCCGTATGGGTATGGGTCGCCTAACACACTTTGAAAATACGGGTCGTTATTCCAAAATGGATCTGCGGGATTAAGGTGGGTATACTGTGCTATGGGATCTGGCATCGGTTCTCCCTGTGGATAAAGTTCCTGATATCCTCTATGGTCATCTTCCCATGGATCATAGGCTAAAGAATTGGGTGCCGGGATTCTAGGTATCTCGTTAGGGTCAAATGCTGGTATGGGAATTTGGTTTCCTTGGGTAAGTTCTATCTCCATTGGCTGGGTCGGGAATAGTGGCAGTGGTTGTGGTGCAATTATCTGATCTAGGTTTGGATCGGCTGCAGTGGTGGGTAATATATGAAAGTTTGCCAATCGTCTATTCACTACTTCTTGAGTCTGGGCATTCATTTCCCTATTGGCTGCTGCTAATGCCCTTTGTTGTTGTAACTTTCTCATTCGCTTTCTCCTCTCATGTGCTCCCCGACTGAACCATCCTCTTTTTCGAAGGGAATGGGACCTCGGATTGCGCCTTAAAAATGAAGATTCCCTCTTCCGTCTCAGCAGAATATCCCGAAGGAGTAGGCTGTGATGAAGTTCCTTCACTTTTGGGAGAACTAGCTAGGTGACGATAGGCGTCAGACGTACATTGATCACTCATACTGTAAACTAACAGATTGTCAAATAACACAAAAGAATAATATACAGATATACACATAATTACATAGATTATTTCCTAACACAATTGATAAAATTTTGGTGTCAGCAGAACACTTCTGTGGCTTAAATTAGTGGCTGTATCTCTGATACCACTCTCTGTCGCAACCCTCGACCCCTACCCTAGGAGCGGGCGGCCGCGAGGACAATATTAGTGGTATCGGTGTTTATTAATTTGGCAGCAAGGACAATATTAGTGGTATCAGTGTTTATTTATTATTTATAAAACACCACACTTTTATAAATAATAAATACATGGGAAAAACCCAAGTTTCCATTAAAAATATGTTTATAGGGATAAATTCCAATTTATTGAAATAAAACTTCTTTCTTGTTTAGGTAACTTTTATAGCCACTTTTCCAAGCCAGTGCTCTCCAGCTGGTTTCTATTTGACTTTCACATTTTGTTACCCGAAACACGTTTTAAAAAGTTTTATCAGCAAGAAATACTGGCGAGTGCATCCCAGTTTAATCAAAATAGAATTTTATATCTTTACAGTATTGAGAGCGATTACAATGTTTTTATCTACCCAATTACCACCCATGGTACTGTCCATCCTGACTTGTGGTTATGCTACTACTCACAGTGTAGTAATAAGTAATGTATAGAAACCCCAACATACCGACAGTAATTGTAGAATACATAGACTCAATCACTGATCATTATACTTTAAAATAATTGAGGTTTTGTAAAAACAGTTTACAAAAGTAAGATGTACTCACATTGCTATTTTAGATAATACTACCGCTTGCTGGTGACATCCTGGTTATAATCTATTAAATTAAACAATGCACACGTGTTAGTAAGATAACCCAATTTACATTAGATATACCCTCCTCCCGAGATAAAACTCCAATGACTGAGTCAGGCAGAGCCTTGACATGAGATCAATCGGGCAGAGTAACTAATACGTAACCGGGGGTTATATTACTTACAACGAGGCAGAGCTTCGCTTTTTAGGGGTATAATACCCGAGTATATTAGCTTTAGAGAGGTAGAGAGAAAGAAAAGATTTTTGAACAATTTGAAACTGAGGCCAGAGGCCCCCTTTTATAGTGCTGATCGGACAGCGGGTCGTGGCCCGCGACCTAGTTTGCTTCGGCCATCGCGGCCCGCGAGCGACATACGGGTAGGCTCTAGCCTTGATGAATCAACGGCCTAGATCTCGCACGTATGTGGACACATGGCAGCACCGGTTGCGACCTGGTGTCGAGCTGTCGCGGCTCGCGACGGACACACCTAAGGGTGTCGCGCCCCGCTAGAGACCATTATTATTTGTTTTATTTGATTTTTGTAAATATAAGGGTATTTTGGGTCCGGTTTTTGTATACGGGGTGTAATTTAGGACGTATAGGACATGTTTAAGGGTTTTGGGAGAGTTGTTATATACAAGGTTCATCGTTTGCGAGCACCTAATCAGAAAGGGTAAGGTCAGTGTTCCACCATATCAGGTTTAGCATATGTTGAACCACATATATGTTGTCGTATACTTGAGGTAGTCTGAGCCTACATACAATTGATCCAACTCGATATGGGCTCTTGAAAGTATCTAATCTCATGAGCTCATTTTCTTCCCCTTTCACATCTAATTCGAATATCTACTCTCCACAAATTGTACAATCAACAGATCGCATATACCGTTAGGAATCTGTAATCGTCTTTCTGGTTATCAACATAGCTCTTCTAACCAATCTATAATTTCTTTGAACGCCTTCATGTTGGGTTTTTCACATGTTTATCAAAGTAATTTTATCCGTATAAAATAAAAAGCAGCGGAAATATTATTTAAAACAAGTTACTTTACAAGATATAAAACCAATTTTATATGTAAAACCCAATACCCGGATTCATATACGAACATGCATGCTATCAAAATAAAACACAACTATAGGGTGTTTCAAGAATACTACCTTCTAAGGAGTAAAAGATATGAAGAAGATGATGCTTCTTGAATAGTAATCTTCAAGTGTAGAAGACCTCAAGCTTGTATACCCCAAGCCTTCCAACAAACACTTTAAGTTTAGCTAGGATTTTACACTTGTAACTTGCTTGAAAATTCCATCTTGATCAATCATACATGGCCGAAAATTAGAGAGAGCTTTCTTGAGTTTCTTGCACTTGAAAAATCAAACTTGAAAAATCTCTTAGATGGCACACCCTTGGCCGATTTCTAGAGAGCATTCTCTAGAGTTTTTCAAGTTCATCTTAATTAATTTTTGTCATACAAAAATCCTTAAAAGATGTAAGAGAATATGCCACCCATTTTACCCAATCAAAAGTCATCTAGTTATGACAATTGCATGTAATGTTATTGGACCAAAACATGATCTTGGGAAGACCATGGGGGGGGGGCACATGGATTTTTATAAAAAAAAATTCAAAATTCTTTTAACATTTTAAGTCTTATTTAACTTTTTAACTTTTATAAATTATAACATCACATGTTATAAGACTTTTACAATCTTTAAAAATGTTATTTAACCCATTAAATAACAAAATAAAATATTCACTCAAAATAAATTATCATATAATTTATTAGTTTGTCAAGTGCAATTATTTAGAAAACCAATTTCTAAATATTCTAAGTGTTAATATTTATTTGTTTGATTATATCATAAATAAATATTATAAGTGTTTGTCTAGCTTGTTATTAGGTATGACTCGACTTGGATCATAACATACTAGCCACATCAATTTAATATGTATCTTGGGCATACAGAATCCAACAATCTTCCACTTGCACAAGATACATAGAAGATTGACGCAAGTAGTAAAGACCACCTAACTACAATTTACTACCCCTAATACGTATGACTATATGTGCCATTCAATAACACCATCCCTTCAAGTCCCTTACTTGAACATGATTTAGGTGAATCAATCATTTATCCTTTCGTTACAGATGTCATGTTAAATCCAAAGACATAGAGTGATCACTCTCTGTTGATTTAACTTTAGCAGGCCTTAGACATCTTACTCTCAACGGATAAGAGGAACAAATACCTTCTTGACTACATACGTCTCTCATAATCATCTTGTATCATACCTGAGCTTAGCCTTATGTACTATCTTATTACAGACAGCGAAGAACTAAGTCAAGGTATAATATTTGGTGAATATCAAGACCCAATATGTATCTCAGGTCAGAGGATACTATGATATTCTCCTTTACTCAAATTTACTTATGATCAATCACAAATGATTCCATGTAGTAACATTTGAGAGCGAGTCAGTCCAATGTTTGTATCTTACAAATATCTATGAACTTTGGCTGCAACACTTTGCTCTATATTCATACCTAATGAATATCCACCAATCCAAGTTCATAATAGTCTTACATTCATATTTGTTCCCACAAGTATGATCGACTACGGACATTTAGAATTAGTAACTTATTCATGGATTTAAACATGCTAAAAATGGAACATAACTCAACATACCATAAAAGAGTTAAAATAATAATTGTTCCATATCCAAATACAAAATAGATCAAATCCAATCACTAGAATATCAAAGTCCTAAGGCACAAGTATGACCCTTCATGTTTTGCCCGTTCAAGGAGCTTCGTGAATGGATCCGCAATATTTTGATCAGTGTGAACTTTGCCAATACATATCTTTCCTTTTTCAACTTCATCCCTTATGTAGTTGAAACTCCGCTCAATGTGCCTAGATTTTTTATGTGCACGAGGTTCCTTGATTTGAGCAATCACACCATCGTTGTCACAAAAGATCTCTAGGGGTCCTGAATGGTAGGGACTACCCCTAGATCGGCAATAATTCAAGTGGCAGATCCACATGAATCATCTCGATCAATGAAGCGGCGACGTATTCTGATTCTGTAGTGGATAATGCTACCCCGATTGTGATCGAGAATCATCTCGATCAGTTTGGAAACTCGTATCCGTGTAACCCTTTACAACGAGTTCCGGAACTCGCATCCTTGTAACCCTTTACAACGAATTCCTCTTCACCAGATCCATATATTAGAAATATATCCTTAGTCCTCCTAAGGTATTTCAATATGCCCTTAACAGCCATCGAATGATTGTTACCTGGATTTTGCTGGTATCTACTCGTCATGCTTAAAGCGCATGACACATCCGGTCTAGTGCATATCATTGCATACATGATGCATCCTATAGCAGATGCATATGGGATTCCTTTCATTCTTTCTTGCTCATCCTTTGAGCTTGGGCATTGAGACACATTCAATATTGTCCCCTTTTGAATAGGTACCAGACCTCTCTTAGAGTTCTCCATCTGGAACCTTTTCAAGATTTTGTCAATGAATGCACTTTGGTTTAAACCAATCAAGCGCCTTGATCTATCCCTATAGATCTTTATTCCCAAAATATAGGCGGCTTCTCCAAGATCTTTAATGGAAAAATAACTTCCAAGCCAGACTTTTACACCTTCCATGGTTGGAATGTCATTTCCAAATAGTAGAATGTCATCGACATATAATACTAAGAAAGTGATGGTGCTCCCACTAGCTTTCTTATACACACAAGCTTCATAGTCGTTCTTGGTGAATCCAAAATTCTTAATTTCTTCATCAAAATGGTAATTCCAACTTCTAGATGCTTGTTTCAATCCATAGATTGATTTCTTTAACTTGCATACTTTGTTAGGATGTTTTGGATACCATCAGGCTGAACCATATAAACATCTTCATCAAGATATCCATTAAGGAAAGACGTTTTGACATCCATTTGCCAGATCTCATAATCATAATATGCAGCTATGGCAAATAATATCCTAATTGACTTTAGCATCGCCACGGGCGAGAAGGTCTCATCATAATCAACCCCTTGAGTTTGAGTGAAACCTTTTGCTACAAGTCTCGCTTTATAAGTATCCAAGTTACCATGCATATCGGTTTTCTTCTTGAAAACCCACTTACTTCCAACTACTTTGGAGTTAAGAGGTGACACAACCAATTCCCAAACTTGGTTGTCATACATGGATTGCATCTCTACGTTCATGGCTTCAAGCCATTTGTCGCAATCAGATTTTGACATTGTATCATGGTATGTGGTAGGTTCACCCGAATCTACCACGTAGCATCCATCCATGAAAAATCCATATCTTTCAGGTGGACTACTAATTCTACCAGATCTGCGAATGTTTTTTAGTGTATTGATCAACCACTTGATCGTTTTCAACAACCTCTTGTTGAGTGCTAGTATCAACCAAATGTGTATCGGCTTGTGGTTCTCGATCCTCATCAAGTTCCACTGTTCTATTAGTTCCTTCCATAAGGAACTTAGCTTTCAATAACTTTAGCCTTTCGAGCAACAAATACCTTTTGTTCTGTTGGATCGTAGAAATAATATCCTATATCATCTTTAGGATATCCTACGAAGATACACTTAGTGGATCGTACTTCCAATTTGTTTGGGGTGTATTGCTTCACATAAGCTTCACAACCTCATACCTTCAAATATGATAATGATGGAGCCCTTCCATGCCATATTTCAAAATGGTGTCTTATCCACTTTCTTGGTTTGGGCCATATTTAATACACGGGCCACAGAGAGCAAAGTGTAACCCCAAAATGATAGAGGTAATGTGCTTCTAGCCATCATAGATCGAACCAAATCCAATAGAGTTCGATTCCTCCGTTCAGATACACCATTATGTTGTGGTGTTCCAGGTGGAGTAAGTTGTGAGATGATCCCACAACTCCTAAGATGATCTTGAAAAGCATCACTAAGGTATTCACCTCCTCTATCAGAACGAAGAACTTTGATTGTCTTGGTGAGTTGATTCTCTACTTCACTTTGGAAGATTTTGAACGTTTCAAAAACTTCATCTTTGTGTCTTAGCAAGTACACATAACCATAACTACTATAGTTGTCGGTAAAAGTAATGAAGTATCTTTCACCATTCCTAGTCATTTGCTTAAAAGGACCACATATATCCGAATGTATGATACCTAATAAATCTTTTGCCCTTTGGTTGGCACCACTAAAGGGTTTCTTAGTCATTTTACCTTGTAAACAAGATTCGCATGTATCAAATGAACCAATTTCATTTGTTTCCAAAAGACCATTCTTTCGAAGTGTTTACATGCGACTTCTGTTTATATGACCAAGGTGATAATGCCAAAGATAGGTCTCACTCAAATCCATTTTGAGTTTCTTGGTGATTGCTTAGTACATTGAACTATCAAATGATGTATTATCATGAACCAATTCATAAATACCATTTGAAAGCATAGCTTTAAAGTAAAACATGTCATTCATCGAAATATAAATGTCATTGTTTACAAACTTTAAGTCAAAACCATATTGTCTCAGAAAGGGAAAATGAAATTATGTTCCTAGTCAAACTAGGAGCATACAAGACATTTTTCAAAATGATTTCCAAACCACATGGAAGTATCAAAACATAGTCTCCTAGGGCTTCAACTTGAACTTTCGCTCTATTGCCCATGAAGAGACTAATGTCTCCCTTCTTGTAATGCTTATGTCTTTTGAACTCTTGAAACAAATTGCAAACATGAGTTCCACATCCGGCATCTAATACCCATGTGTTTGAAGAAATTGTAGGTCCCGTAATCCCGTATGGATCGTAACATGACTGTTAATCTACCAAGGGTGCGGAATCCCCTTGATAAACCTTCGAACACAGAATCAGAAACGTGTAGATGAATAAGAACTCGAACACACAAACTTTCAAACTGATCTTCTGTGATTATCAAACCTTAGAAACGTTTTACAATCACTCAAGATCTCCAAGAACCTAACAGCCGATTTCTGTTTGTTCTAAAACTCTCACAAACTCGAATGCTCTCACACAATGTCTAAAAGTCTAACCCTAAAACTCTAGCATAAGGTTGTTTATATACACACAACCATACCACTTGAATTTGGCTTTGCCCATATTACATTTATTACATAAACTTGGGCCTAATAGACTTGATACAAACTTGGACTTGATTGGGCTTCAATATCTCGAAATCTTTAAGTCTTCATGATCCAATCTTCTGTTTAATATCTAAAGACCAATCCATAGCTGTTGTCACATAACATGCACCAACAAACTCCCCCTTGACAATAGCTTGAAAAGGTAACTTTAGTCTTCAGAATCTTATAGTCTTTGGTCTTTGGATTGCGTCAGCTTCAACATGAATTATGTCAGCAACAGACTCCCCTCTAAGCTGATGTATCCAATCACCAAATCTTCCAAGTTTTAATTCAGCATTCCAAGTAAGTCTTCACAGCATTCATTCTGCATTGTAGAAGGAGGACTCTACCAAGCAGCAACCAACTCCTCATCACTTCACAACAACACTTCAGCAACATACTGCTTCAATCTGTATACTATAAAGCAAACATCTTGAGAAACCATAAGAATTTTTCAACATAGTTAAATAATTATTATTATTCAAGAGATAGTTCAACTGTATCACAGATTAAGCACCAACACGCACAATTTTTAAACAAACACCCATAACCTACATGATTTAAAATTTTGAACCCACTTTCTAACACCGTCTCCCCATATAAGTAACAATTCCTCCAAGAATAACAGTTTTCCGTACGTTAAGAATTTTAACAGAAAAAAACACTATTTTTGGATTTTTGTATTTTGTAAAAGCAAATAAATACTAAAAACAATAAACACTCTATTTTTGTGAGAATCACTGGTAAGAAGATCATATCAGCACAATCAAACTGTTTCACACCATTAAATTCTTTATGTAATTTTCGTGAAAAGCAGTCCAAGACGATTACCAGTATATTTATCCACCTAAACAAAATGCATGAACATTTCAAGTACCATTACCATATGATACGTTAAGGTAATATTATTACTGATATACTAGTGTATCCCACTTCAGGATGTACCCCCGCGATCAAGGTATGCACAAAGATTCATCATAGCAGGTGAGTATACTGAATTCATCCGTTTTATTTTTCAATGATAGATAATTGGTGATCAGGTCAGTACTTCCATACAGTAAAGAGACCAAAATATCTAACGAGGGCTACGACAAATACCATTTTTGGTACGATTTATGCTTTTTGCACATTTGAATGCCTCTCTAGGAGAGCTTATTCATTTATAGGTTTTTGGCATTTTGAGCTCTTTTAAGATATTCTGGTTGTGCCAAGGTCAGCATGTATCTGGATGCAGCAGAAGGACAACCCTGATATCCCCATATGAAATAATAGTATAAAGACCCAAAACCTCAGATTTTGGCATTCCATCAATGCAAGATTTAAGGTCATTAAACCATACACCACTGATGTGTTCCCCACTCATACTCAGTTCATTTAGGTTTATATCACATTGGTAAGTTGATTATTTCATGCTTTTGCCTACTGGTACATCATATGATGAAGCTGCTATCACACTTAAGCAATTTAATTCAGTTTGAGTGTGACAGTCTAACTTGCTGATGTACTATCATTTCTTCTTTTTCACACAGTGATAACTTATTTTTGAGTTTCTATTTTTTATGTTTTTGATTTTTCAATGCTTTTGTATTTTTGATTTTTTAAGAAAGCAGTAAACTATTTACAAAAATTCTTATGAAAAACCAGTTATTCAGGATTTCTCAGCCCGTTGAGTTCGACTAAATGTTCAAAGCGAGCTCTATAAAAAGCTTTAGTGTAAAGATCAGCAAGGTTATCTAGTGTGTCGACTCGGTGTAGTTCAATTAGTCTCTTTTCAGCACAATCCCATATAAAATGATGACGTATGTCAATATGTTTAGTTCTACTGTGCTTTACGGGATTGTTTGTGATTAATATAATGGCATTATTGTCTATCATAATAGGAGTACGAGTAAAATCCAAACCGTAATCGCGCATCTGCTGTTGAATCCAGAGAACCTGAGAGCAACAGCTACCCGCAACAATATATTCAGCTTCACACGTAGAGGTAGACACACCAGATTGCTTCTTGCATTGCCAAGACACAATCCTACCTCCTAAGAACTGACAACCACATATTGTAGACTTTCTGTTCGACTTGCATCCTCCAAAGTCTGAATCAGTGTAAGCAACAAAATTCAAATCACTATCAGCTGGATACCACAACCCGAGTTCAGGTTTCCCTTTCAAGTAACGAAGAATATGCTTCACTGCTTTCATGTGTGACTCTTTCGGATTAGCCTGATATCTGGCACACAAGCATACAACAAACATGATGTCAGGTCTTGAAGCAGTCAAGTACATTAGAGAACCAATCATCACCCTATATTGAGTAAGATCAACATCTTCAGTACTTTCATGATCTGGGCCAAGATTGTGATTTTCGCAAATGGGTGTGTTGAAAGTAGAGCAATCATTCATTTTGAACCGATTCAAAATGTCATACACATACTTTGTTTGATGAATAAACATCCAATCCTCCTTCTGATCAACTTGTAATCCTAGATGTAGGTCCCCTTGAGTCTTATGGATCTTCACAGAATTGTCAATCCAATCAAGAGTGCGGAATCCTCTTGATCAGAATATAGCAGAAATCGTGTAGAAACAGAAACAGCAAATCACTTTCAAACTGGGTTTCTATTGATTATCAATCAAGATGAATTACAATCAATCAAACCCTAACCACACTCAAATTTCGTCCAAGCCCTAATCTGCTCTTACAGAATTCTAATGCCTCTCAAACTCTGTTTTGGCTGATTAACTGATCAACCTCAAACCCTAATGTCTAACCTTGTTTATATAACACAAGGTTTACAACTGGGCTAGGTCAAACATCATGGGCTGCGAATTGGACAGGCCCAATTCGCCCCCCATCACCCAATTCTTTGGGTTTAGTTAGCCCAAACATTACAACTAACTATTACAAAGCTAAACCCGCTAACTGTTTATCGTTTAACCAATTACAAGATATCTAAAGACCAGATCCAAGCTGTTGTCACAAACATGCACCAACAAACTCCCCCTTGACAATAGCTTCATAAAAACTTTGTCTTCGGTCTTCTTGCAATCTTCAAGTAATCTTGCACTGTCTTTGGTCTTTGGATAGCTTCAGCTTCAATAGCTTCTGTCAGCAACAGACTCCCCCTAAGCTGATGCATCCAATCACCAAATCTTCAACACGTTAGCACTTGAGTAAACTCCAGTTCAGCATTTGCAAAGCAATCTTCAAACTCTTCAACTTTGTCTGCAATATAGAAAGGAGGTTCTACCATGCATCCAATCAAACTCTCATCTTCACACTTCACAGCAACTTCTCAGCAATATCTCAGCAACATATCAGCAACATATTGCTTCAATCTGTATACTATAAAACAAACATCTCGAGAAACCATAAGAATTTTTCAACAAAGTTAAATAAATTATTATTTTTCAAGAGATAGTTAAACTGTATCACAGATTAAGCATTTTCAATCTATCACCAGCACGCAAAACTTTTGTTCAACACACAAGATCCTGCAAGATTTAAAAATTTTGAACTCACTTTCTAACACCGTCTCCCCCTATCAGTAACAATTCCTCCACGAATAACAGTTTTCCGTACGTTAAGAATTTTAAACAGAAAATGACACTATTTTTGGATTTTTGTATTTTCTGAAAGCAAGTAAATAACAAAAGCAATAAACACTCTATTTTTGTGAGAATCACTGGTAAGAAGATCATATCAGCAAAATCAAACTATTTCACACAATTAGATAATTCTTTATTTAATTTCTCGTGAAAAACAGTTCAAGACGATTACCAGTATGTTTGTCCTCTTAGACAAAATGCATGAACATTTCAAGTACCATTACCGTATGATACTTTAAGGTAATTTTATTACTGATATACTAGTGTGTCCCACTTCAGGATATACCCCCGCGATCAAGGTATGCACAAAGATTCATCGTAGTAGGTGAGTATACTGATGTCATACTTTAAGATATCCTGACTGTGTCTAGTTCTGCATATAAACTGTTTTATCATGTTTTAATTGCTTAACTATGAACACCCAAATAAATACTAACCAAATCCTGGAAATATAAATAGCACACTCTATCATGCAAGTATCTTCCCTACCACATATTTCACAAGTCCAATCCAGATTTCTGAAATCTTAACTGGGAATAGGTTGAGAAGAGAACATAATAGATCTTTTGTAGAGATGGTATAATATACAGATCAAATGAGATTTTCTCAGTTTGATATAGGTTTATTGGGTTTCTTTTGGGCACTAGAGGGCCTCTTTCGGGTGTATTAGATCTATAGCGCGACAACGTATAGCTAGGTCAGCATGTATCTGGATGCAGCAGAAGCTGTCGTTGCCTAGCACCTCCAGGTCAGCATATATCTGGATGCAGCAGAGGAGGTACACGACTTTTTTCAGAAAAGATTTCAGAATCAGATCAAAATTGTGTGTATCGGGACACATACAGACATTCAAACAGAAATGAGCTAATTCCAAGTGACTTTCTTTCCTGAGGTCATGTACAATTTTAGTTCTAACAGACAGACATCCAAGATATCCCTAGATGAAATAACAGTATAAAGACCCAAAACTTCAGATTTTGGCAATCTATCAACGCAAGAATTAAGGTCATTAAACCATACACCAAATAATGTGTTCCCCACTCATACTCAGTGCATTTAGGTTTATATCACATTGGTAAGTTGATTATTTCATGCTTTTGCCTACTGGTACATCATTTAATGAAGCTGCTATCACACTTAAGCAATTTATGTTCAATTTCAGTGTGACGGTCTAACTTGCTGATGTACTATCATTTCTCTTTTTTCACACAGTGATAACTCATTTTTAATTTTCTATTTTTTTATGTTTTTGATTTTTCAATTTTTTTTGTATTTTTGATTTTTTTTTAGAAAAAGCAGTAAACTATTTACAAAATTCTTATGAAAAACCAGTTATTCAGGATTTCTCATCCCGTTGAGTTCGACTAAGTGTTCAAAGCGAGCCCTGTCAAATGCTTTAGTATAAAGATCTGCCAGGTTATCTTCTGTGTCGTCTCAGCACTTTGAACTTCAATTTAAATCATTTAATATACATATATATCAACAATCTCACATCCCCGTCCTGTGCCTGAAGCAGCCACTATCAACATAAGTTGATAATCCTCCTTAGCAGCTCCTGCACACACTAACTTAAAAATTAGTTAGATTGGGGGATCCAAGCCTTAATGGTCTTGGGTCGTCCAAATTCACCAACCACTGGAACATCCATCCAATATCCATTACTCCTAACTGGAGTCTTGGATCTTAGACCTGTTGATGGAATTTGATTTTGATTTCCATAAGGTCTCTGGTCCTGATGGTTCCTATATACATTTGGACCATTTGACCTTTGAAAATTTTGATTTCGATTCCAAGAAGCATTATTGTTGTAATTTCTAAAGCCATTGTTATAAAAATTTCGACCACCATTATTCTGGTATCGATTTTGATATTGACCTTGACTTCAGAAATTATTTTTATTTTGATTGTTCATTCTTGGTGAACTGCTTCTAGGTCTCTCAAATCTGCCTGGTGGAGATCTAGGCTGAAATCTTGGTTGATTTCTTTGAAAACGAGGAACTTGTGGAGTTCCTTTTTCAGCCTTATCCACACCAACATCAACTTTCTCTGGTTGCTTAGGAGCAGATTTCTTTGGAGAATTTGAACCTTTCTCCTCACTGTCACCACTCTTCTCTGGTAATTTCCCTCTCTGTTTGTCACTCATTTGTGCTTCACCATTTTTGTTAGGATAGCAGCTGGCTACATGTCCCTTTATGTGACACCTAAAGCATGATCTCCTTTTCAAAGACTTCTTAGCTGGAGTCTCTGAGGTAGATCCCTTATCTGATGGTGATGATGCCTTGGAAGAATTTTGTTCAGTTTGCTTAAGTTCAGATTTTTCTATGTTCTTATTTTTAGCAAACTCTACATTTGATTCTTTTTCAATAACAGCAGTTTTATCTTTCATATCACTACCTTGAACAAAATTAATTTTTTTAACAAAAGTTTGATTTTTGCTCTTAGGAGGTGAATTTTTCTTTTTCAAAGATTCCCTGTTATTGTTCTTCCTAGCATCACCATTCTCAGACCCTTCACCTTGACTTGATGTCGATCCGAAACTACTTGGTGCAGTTGACATATAGGTTGCTAGCTCATTTTCATCAGGGAGGAAAGAATAGTCATGACTAAGAGGAGGTGGGACTTCATTAAAGCCCTGGAAGCCCACAGTGGTCTTGTCATTACTTTTCTTTAACCCACCCATCATGTGTTTCATAACAAAAGACGAATCTCTGAATTGACTTAATTTTTGTTCAAGTTCAATAATTTTGAGTTGTGCATCTGACAACTCTTTGCATTTTTCAGAATTCTCTTTTGTTTTCTCAGCCATCATTTCATGAGCTAAGTCTATTACTTGAAGTTTTTCGTTTAATTTGCATGTTAAAGCTTCGATTTCACTTTCGTAACCTTTTATCTTCTTCAAGTATAGAGATTCATTTCTTTTAGCAAAAAAATTTGACTCTTTTATGCTAGACATCTCGCTCACCAGACTTTGATTTTGAGTTGACAACCTGTCAACCTCACCCTGTAGTTCACGACACCTCAAACACACAAAATTAGATTGTACCTCTTTCTCATGAGCTTCTGTGGTTTGATCAGCAACAACCTGTTCAGCTTCACTCTCTTTCTCTACTTCAGCATCCACTTTTGCTTCAGTATTCTTCACTTGAGATTCAGCATCACTCACAGTAGTTTCAGCCTCATGCACTATCTCTGCCATGAATGCCTGAGTAGCATTCTTATTATCTTCCAGATGAACACTACTATCATTTGAGCCTTCTTCTTTCACAGCATCTGCTTCTTCATCTAAAGCACGACCTCCTACATGCTGTTTTGATGAACTCTGATAACGTTTTTCTAAAGCTTTCCACAGCTCATAAGAAGTCCCACAGTGCTTGATGGTATGTTTAATTCCCTCAGGCAAGGACATCTTGATCACTGCTAAAGCTTTCTTCTCACCATGAACCATAAGTTTCTCAGATTCATCCATCTTGTCATAAGAGATCACTTTCACTCTTCCTTCAACATGACGTGTAGGAGCAACATATCCATCTATCATACAAGTCCACATCCTTGCATCCTGAGATTTAATGAAGGATTTGAAGCTGTCCTTCCATGTAAGATAGTTCTCCACCTTCATCATCTTAGGAGCAGTCAAGTTGGTCATGTTTGACATTTTAAACGAAACAGACTGACAAAAACCATACAAAATATCTTCGAAAACAGTGGTTACCAAATTACACCTTTAGAATCGTCTCGAAAAGACGAATCCAATGATATATAATGTCAAAAACCGATTTCGGGATTTTCCAGAGTCTTTTTTTTTTCTAAAAATCACACGAATTCAACGGTGCAAACGGTTCTGTCAAACGAGCTACAGATCAATTTCTATTTGCAAAACACTGAAAATTTTCCGACGCTTGCCAACTGAAATTCCAACCCTCCTTTTAATTTCGCTAGGTTTAAATTTGCTAGGTTAATTTTGCTGGTTTTAATTCGCAGGTCAAATTCGCTGACAAATCTGTTAATTTTGCTGGTCTATTTCGCTGTTAAGTTCACAAATTCGCTGGTCAACTTCGCTCCAAATTCGCCAAATTCGCTGGTCAAATTCGCTATTACGACGACCAGTAAATTCGCCGAAACCGAGATAATTTCGCTGTGGAAAATTATTCGGTTACCAAAGTCGCCTTTGGATTTAAGTTCGCCGATGACCGAGTTATTTCGTCCCAAATTCGCCGTGTGTTAATTTCCCTGGTCAGTCAGCAAAATTAATCAAATTCGCCAGATCAGTATGGAAATCCAATCTTTTCAAAATTTTGAAGATCTTCCTGATTCTCCTAACAACTTTCTGCAAAATCAAAACAAGCAAATCAGTAACGTAAAACCGAAAATTATGAAGAACTGATTGAATAAACACGAAGAACACGAAGAACAGTCTTCGAATCTTCAAGTCTATCAGCCGAAAACTTTTCCAGAATCAACCGAATCTTTCCAGAAATCCTGCAAACCACCAAACAAACAAACCAGAAGATCAAACAGCCAAAAAATTCCGAAAATCAGTATCAAACACACAAAAATTTCGAAAATTTCAAAACCCTAATTTTTCAGGTTTCACAAATTTCGAAAAATCTCCCTGTTTCTGCAGCAAACAATTCTGAACCGAGTCTTCAAGAGCCTAATGCTCTGATACCAATTGTAGGTCCCCTTGAGTCTTATGGATCTTCACAGAATTGTCAATCCAATCAAGAGTGCGGAATCCTCTTGATCAGAATATAGCAGAAATCGTGTAGAAACAGAAACAGCAAATCACTTTCAAACTGGGTTTCTATTGATTATCAATCAAGATGAATTACAATCAATCAAACCCTAACCACACTCAAATTTCGTCCAAGCCCTAATCTGCTCTCACGAAATTCTAATGCCTCTCAAACTCTGTTTTAGCTGATTAACTGATCAACCTCAAACCCTAATGTCTAACCTTGTTTATATAACACAAGGTTTACAACTGGGCTAGGTCAAACATCATGGGCTGCGAATTGGACAGGCCCAATTCGCCCCCCATCACCCAATTCTTTGGGTTTAGTTAGCCCAAACATTACAACTAACTATTACAAAGCTAAACCCGCTAACTGTTTATCGTTTAACCAATTACAAGATATCCAAAGACCAAATCCAAGCTGTTGTCACAAACATGCACCAACACTAGAAAGTAAGACAGCTCACCCATATCACTCATTTCAAACTTGCTCTTCATCACCTACTCAAATTCTTTACACATGTTCTCATCTAATGACCCAAAGATGATGTCATCCACGTATACCTGTACCAGCAGAAAATCTTCCTTTTTCCTCTTGATGAATAGTGTACTGTCAATCTGACCTCTTTCAAAACCATTCTTGATCAGATGTGTAGACAGTGTCTCGTACCACGCCCTAGGAGCTTGATGTAATCCATACAAAGCCTTATCAAGTTTGTAAACCCGATCTGGATAGTCTGGATCAACGAACTCATCTGGTTGTGAGACATACACCACTTCTTGGACTTTCCCGTAAAGAAATGCATTCTTCACGTCTAGTTGATAAACTTTAAAACCCTTGAAAGAAGCGAAAGCCAGAAACAACCGAATTGCCTCCAACCTTGCCACTGGTGCAAACACCTCATTGTAATCAATCCCTTCTTACTGATTGAAACCTTTAACCACCAATAGAGCCTTGTTGCACGTGACTATTCCTCTTTCATCCTTCTTGCACCTAAACACCCATTTAGTGCCAATCTCTCTTTCACCTTTAGGAAGGTCAACTAACTCCCAAACCTTCAACTTTGCAAACTGAGCCAGTTCCTCTTACATAGCTTCAACCCATGAATTGTCTTTAAGAGCCATATGAATGTTCTTCGGCTCCTCTTGGGAAATAAAGCAACTATACAAGCATTCGTTAAAAATCACAGTCTTCTCAATCGAAACAAATAACCCAGAATTCGCTGCTATGCTTCTTCTCGTCTGAACACCTGCAGTAGGATCTCGGATCTCTATTTGCTCGTGTAGTAGCAACAATATCGACTTATAGATTGTCACCAAGGTTTGATCCAACCTCCCCCTGAATGTTCTGATCTGCAAATGGATTAATGAAATCCTCCCCCTGAATGGGTTCAGAGTCACTATCGCTTGAATCAGGATCAGCAGTACCTTGGGAAGTTTCCGGAGCATCTGTCATATCAACATTCGATCTAGGCATGAACTCGCCTTCATCGTCTTCACTGATCAGTGTTTGAATCAATTGAGAATCATCTGCATTAGGAAACTCAGGAATATTAAATGATTTAAAAACACTTTCATAATCATATAATATAGCTGGTCCATTCGTTGACTGTTGAGGTTTGTAGGTAGTGATTTCTACATTAAAAACAACCTCAATTTTACCAGTTTTTAGATTAAAAACCCTTTTATTCGGCGTGCCAGGCACATAACCTAGAAAGTAGCCTTCGTCAGCTACCTCACCGAATTTTTGTTTATCTTTATTTCGCACAATGGTGCAGGGTAATCCAAATGGTTCAAAGCCTTCCAAGTTTGGACAAGTTTTGTTAAAATGTTTAACAGTTAAAACTTTGTTTAGGACGTAGCAAGCTGTATTCACAGCTTCTCCCCAAAAAAGAACTGGTAGCTTCGAATCTGAAAGCATCGTCCTAGCGGCTTCAATCAACGTCCTGTTTTTCCTCTCAGCGACTCCATTCTATTGAGGCGTATAAGGAGCTGAATATTGATGTTCAACTCCCTTGCGCAGACAGTAGAGATCTAGAATCTGATTCTTGAACTCCGTGCCATTATCACTCCTTATCCTCTTGATCCTTGCATCATGGACGTTTTCCAATTTTGTAAAAAGATCTATCAGCATCTCCGCTGTCTCATCTTTTGTACCTAAAAAGAAAACCCATGAATATCGTGAGTAATCATTAGTGACAACAAGACAGTAGTACTTTCCACCTATGCTCCTCATGTTCACTGGACCGAATAAATCCATGTGAAGTAATTCATAAGGGGCATCTATGGAATTTACTGTTTTAGACTTATGAGGTTTTTGTGTTGTTTTCCCTTTTGACATGGAAGACATTTATCTTCCACTTGAAACCTCTGCATTGGAACCCCTTTCACTAGCTCATTTTTAACAAGGTAATTCATTTTTCAATAGTGAATATGGGCCATGCGTCTGTGCCACAACATCGATTCAGTTTCAGATGCTTTTGACAGTAAACACGCCACCACAGTAGATGGATGTAGGATCGTGAAACGACCTAACGAGTCGATCAGAAGAGTGCTCAGACAGAATCAGAGGCGGAATTTATTGATTCGGTCTTCGTTTAGCTTGGATTCACTATTAACTGTCTCGTATATTAATCTCTGAACAATTTACAATCTGGATACACTTCGACAACACCTCGGCGTCGGAAACTAGAACGTTACAACTGAGATCGTTTGAAGGGTATTTATAGGCCAAGCCCTTCCGTTTGAAGGAGTCATGGCACCCTTCAAACAGACACGGTTTCAAAAGAACATCACTTCAAACGGTCAACAATTCAAACGAATACAATTTCAAACGGTTAACATAATCCAACTTCCACGTGCATTCTGACTTCACATGCATGTTTGTAATGATGAGAACTTGTGATGTCATATATGTGATGTCACTTGTGATGTCACATATATGATGTCATGCTTGATCGGATCCGCAACGAACCCGAGACACGATATAAGACGAAGTCGAAAGATGTATGCACCAACAGACTCCCCCTCAGATGTTGACGAGTCTTAAGTGTCGAGTCTTCGCATCTTCAGTCTTTATCAGTCTCTTTTCTTTCTTAGCATTTACCAGGATCTTCTCTTTGGCTCTAGCCTCGTCAGACTCCCCCTTTCATCATGACGAGATCGCTATATGGAATTTGCTATCACCTTAAGATCAAATCCTAGCTTTTTCAGTTTAAGCTCTTCTCAGGTTCTGAATTGCATCCTGGCTTTCCGTAGCAACAGGATCAGAAACCTACACAACTCAAACACACGATTATAACAAACAATATTGTGATTCAACTAAATGAATCAACTAAACATTTGAGAGTCTTCTCGTTAAAGAACTTTTCAAAATTTGAAACATTCTAAATTCTGATTCAATTTAATGAATCATTTTAAACATTTCAAAATAATTATCCAACCCAACTATTCATCATGTTTAGCCTTTGGAATTTTGAAAATCAGCTCTTCAACATCAGTTGTCGAAAATCTTTTTGAAATTTTTAAGACTAACAGAAATTTAAATGCAGAAATGAAATATGTACAAACATCATTTTTGTGAGTTTGCGAAAGAGGATCATATTAGTTTTTTAGACAAATCACTAGCACCGTTTAATCATTTTAAGTTCTAAACAATTCACGTAGATTGACGATATTGTTGTCCACTTAATCTCAATCTAAAAACTTTCGAAATGCTTACCGATATGTTAAGATATATTAATTTTGCACTAAGCTCTTATGGACCCCACAATCTCAGCATATCCCCTCATCATGCAATACACTATCTCAAGTAATGCCTTTAAACTTTTATCAACTGTGAATTGTGTGAAAACAAAGCAGAATGTTTAAACATTAACAATCAGGTCGATACTTCCGTATACGCAGAGAAAGTCCAATGTTTAAACAAAATAAGAAAAATAAAACAAGTTGAAGTTGTTTAGGCTTTAACCACCAGGTCGATACTTCCGTATACGCAGAGGTGATCCAAAGGTTAAACGAAACACAAGAAAATAAAGCAGAATGTTTAGGCAATAACGTCCAGGTCGATACTCACGTATACGCAGAGGATGTCCAATGCTTAAACAAAATAAAGAAATAAAACAAGTTTAAATCTTTGCAAAATGAAATGCACAATCACAGCGACTTTTTAGCAAAGTTGTGAAAGTTCACAAATTTAACCAGTTTTATGTCTTTCGACAATCAGCGATTACTGAGTAGGCACACAATCAAGAAGGACAAAACTAAGTACTATGCTTTCAATCATGTTTCCCACTACAACTAGGCTTTTTCATTTAGGTTTGTATCGTTATCGCAAATCTACTAGTCTAGCTGAGCCTACCGTCACATCTTTAGTGAGACCGCTTGTCACATTTTATCTCTCCAATTCTTTAGCATGTTGTGACAGTCCAACAGATCTACTATCATTTCCTCTTGTTTCAGCAAAACTCATTTTGAATTTTTTAATGTTTTTGACATTTTCAAATTTTCTATTTTTTTTTAAATTTTACTCCCCCTAAAATAAAAATATGTTTCAATTTTGATTTTCTGGGAAAATTTGAAACAAACTGTACAAAAATTGACAACTTGATGAGAATCGCATCAATTCTCCATCCACATGGCGTAAACAATCAGAACTCCCCCTAACAACAAACTATTTACCAAACATTTGTAGGTTCGGGGTTACTTCATCACCTTGTTTTCTTCATAGACATGACAGATTTTACAATTTCAGTTTTAGATCTCAAACACCACTTGTAGAAAATCAAGTACAACTTAATGTCCCTGATTTACCACATGTAAAACGAAAAATCACCAGAGTGAAATTTCTCAAGAAATGTGCCGATTCATGTTCCACGCTTACCAACCTGGGAACTCCGGCAAGTCAGGTTTTTCTATTTAAACAGATTCACCCAAGCCTGACGATCCTTGGGTGATTTTGAATTCTTGTTCAACAATGGTGGAAAGTTTGCATCATCCATTGTTAAACCTGAATTCTCCATTTTTACCTCAACCAATGGCTCATCTGGCTTTGACGAACCAGAATCATTGCCTGAATGTGGCTTGTCTGACTTTGACCTGTCAGATTCATCGCCGACATGTAGCTCCTTTGTTTCCGAAGAAACAAATTCATCGCCAAGAAGTGAAAATTTCACTTTCTTTGTTTTGTTAATCTTTTGATTAACAACTTTGTCTTTCTTCAAAATTCCTTTCTCTTCTGTCCTCAGATTTGTATCTGTTGAATTCGTTTTGCTTGATTTGTTGTTCTTTGGAGAGCAAGACGATTTATCAGAACTGCTATTAGGTTTTCCTGAAGTACCCGAGGACAAAATCTTCTCCAAATACTCTCGTGCTTTCTTCCTCTTCTTCCTCAGTCTGTCTTTCTGCCCCTGTGAAAGTTTAACTTTCTTTTCTTGAGCTTTCTGTTCTTGAACTTTCTGTTCTTTGGGCTTGATATTGACTGGAATCTTTGCCAATTTTTGAGAATTTGCCCTCGATCTTTAATTTGATCTCCTTGGGCAATCTCTGGCAATGTGACCTTTGATGTTACAATCAAAGCATCTTCTCATCTCAGAACTCCTTCTCTGGCAATCAACAGCGATGTGTCCTTGATAGCCACAATTGTAACACACTCTGTTGTCGTACTGTTTTTCTTTTTCAACCCAAATACTCAAATCATAGCATTGATTTGATTTGTAGTACTGATCATTTCTCAATTTGCTATCATCGAAATGATTAGTCTTGGGTGAATTCCTATTCCATCTTCTCCTTTGAGCTGAATTTTGCACTTGAGCACTGTGGTCCAACCTGCACCACTTTTCACCAAATATTTTTGAGTTTTTATTTTCTGATTTTTGTAATTTTTGATTGTGATTGGATGATTGATCTGATGAACTTTTATTCTCTTTTTGAACAATTTTCTCATTTTTAACTTTTTGTTTCTATTCCGCTTTCTTCTTCAAAGATTTTTGCTTAGAGCATTCTCCTTTTTCAGTTGATTGCAGAATAGTTTCTTGAAATTTTTCTTTTAATTTCAAAAATAATTTTTGTTTTTCATTTTCATCATCAGCTCCTTCATCACAATCTTCAACTTTGACATTGTCAAAGTTTGTGACATTGTCACTTATTGGAACTGAATTGATCGGTTTTGGACAGGGGATATTCAAAAACTCAGATGATGTCACAAAACCTTTCAATTTCTTTTCAAGTTCATCAATTTTGTTCCTTGAATTCTCAGCTTCATTTTCAAGCTGAGATATTCTTTCAAGATGAGACTTGATAATTTTTTTCATTTTCAATTTTAATGTTTTCAAGAACAGATTTTTCATTGTCCAAAACTTTTAACTGTTCTTGAAATTTTGTTTCATTTGCTTTCAGATTCTTGTTTTCCAGCTTTATCCAGAAATCTTCATTTTCTGAGGATTTCTTTTTGCTTTCAAAATCTTTTTCCTTTTCTTTCAAAATCTTGTTTTCTGATGTCAAACTGTTCAAATTACCCAACAGTTTGTCATTTTCAGTTTTCAACTTCTCACAATTTTCTTTCAAAATAAGAATCTGCTTATCATTAGCTTGCTTCTCATCTCTCAACTTCTTGACTTCCAATGTCAAACTTTCCGCATCCTTCAAGAGTTTGCCATTGTCAGCTTCAAGTTTATCACATTTAGAGCACACTGATACGGAACTTGAAGATCCAATCTGTAGGATCGTTTGCTGACCCGAACGAGTCGTTCAGAGGTTGTCTCTTGCGTTTCAGATGCGGAATAATAAGAAATGCAAGTAGATATAGCTTGTTCTTCCTTCTAACTGCTTGTTTTATTGATTTGAAACGTTTTACAGCTCAATCTTCACACTGGCAGAGCCTCGGCGTGGAATCCAACCATCTCCTACTGAGGATCGCTCAAACTACTCTATATATAGGCAGTTGGGTCCGCTTATGTGTCACATGACCATAAGAGCGGACCAGCTTAGTCCACATAAGCGGACCAGCATGCACCTATGAGCGAACCAATATTCTAATGACCATATAAGCGAACCTAGCTCAAAAAACCTATACAGACTCCTGTTTTCTCGTAAAACGTGCCCTATGCTATACAATACGATGTAAGACCTGATCCTAGACACCTAGACGCAATCAACAGATGTAGTGCACTAACAGACTCCCCCTTAGATGTTGATGGAGTCGCCAATACACCTTGACTCCAAAACTTTGTTTTCATATCTTCAGTCTAGATCAGTCTCTGGGCTTTATCTTCTTTCAATCTTCAGACTCCCCCTCTCGATTTACTGGTATTCTTTTGTTCTTCAGTAACATTTTCAGGATCGTTGTCTGGCTTTAAAACACTCTAATTCTCTTGATCAGATCTCTTGATTCCTTAAGTTCATCAGCATCAACGATAGACGTGTTCTTCAGAATCAGAATCTGACTCTACTCATTCTTTCAGAATTGTTTTCCAGGATTTAAACTTGGCTCTCTTCCATCAGAGATCTTCAGGAATCGAAACCTAGCTACCTGCACAATCTCAACCCCGAGATAAATTTTCTTTCATAAACATTCCAAACAATTTTGCACCAACACATGACTTCTCTCATATGCATTAAACAAACATATAATCACAACAACTCAGACTTTCTCTCAAATATCTATGATGAACCACTTGAAGAAGGTTAGATTTAACAAACACAGTTAGATTTACACAAACACTCCCCCTCAAATGCTGCTCATCATGTTTAGCACTCAGAATTTTGAAAATCAGTTTTCCAACATCAGTTGCCGAAAATCTTTTTGTCATTTTCAAAATTTAGCTAAAACACACTAAAATCTTTTTGGATTTTCTGAGAGATATTACCTGACACTACTAGTAAACACAAACATACAAAAATGAAATATTTACAAACAAGTTTTTGTGAGTTCGTGTAAGAGGATCATATCAGTTTATGAGACAAATCACCAACACCGTTAAGCTTGATTTCATTTTAAGCTTTAAACAATTTACCTAGATTGTCAGTATGTTTGTCCTCTTAAATTCTCAACACAAATTTCAATTGATTCGAGATACGATATTAATGTTTTAGAGACTTAAACTTAATTGTGTATCACTCCACTTGAATATACTCCTGTATCCAGATCCCAAATATTCAGTCTTACAGGTGAGTATACCACAGCTGATATCTGTAAAGGGATTAGGTGCGAAACCGTGAGAGCTCAGGTCAGAACTTCCGTTCAGCAGAGAGATGACGGCTCGACTTTTGGTGGGTCCCCTTTAGAGGATCTTTTTTACAACAACAATGACTATCAATTTTATTGTTTAATCAGATTGCTGAGGGCGGCGCTTTTTCAAGCATTTGCAGAAAGTATTATCCGGGGACTAGGTCAGTACTTCCATACAGCAGAAGTCCTGGGATAATACCCCAGATATCACTGAGCATAAAGACCTAGTATCTCAGAATATGGGATCTTTCAAACAAGATTTCGGGGGTTACCCATATATCCAAGAATAGTTACCCACGAATCAAGCAAGTTTGAATTAGGTTTATATCTCGTTTCAACTTACTAAATGTGCGAAAATCTACTGACACATCCGCAGTAAGATTGTTTATCACAATTTAACGTTACATTTCTTTAGCGTGCCGTAATAGTCCACTGATGTACTATCATTTCCTCTTTTCACAACAAAACTCATTTTTGGATTTTATCATGTTTTTGTCTTTTTCAAATTTTCTAATGTTTTTGGATTTTCTAAAATTTCTTACTCCCCCTAAAATACAAACACATTTCAAAGAAAATTTGAAAATAAAAGACTCTTGACCCACTTGAAAAATATAGAAAACAATACAAACTGTACAGAAACTTGACAACTGACACTGAATCACATCAAATCGCCATTCACTCGGCACAAACAATCAGAACTCCCCCTATCACAAACCATTTTCTCATTTAGATCTCAAAACACTTAAGTTTGTTTTAATCGAGATGATTTTTCCGGAAAATGAGTTTGTGTTGATAAAAACCACTTGTAGGTCTATCATTTTAAAAACAGGGATGTGGTTCATCATCTTGTCTATCTTTTGCCATGAATAGTAAATCAAGTACAATTTAATGTCCCTGATTTACCATTTGCATTTCAGAACCTTCTGTACCACTTGTAAAAATACAAACATCTCAAAATATAACCACAAATACCACTTGTAAGATCAAGTTTACCACTTGTAGGAATGTTACGTCTACATCACCATTTTACCAATCAAGATGCCGATTCCTGCTTCGCACTTACCAACCTGGAAGCTCCGGCATAGTCCTTTCACCTGCAAAATCCAAACCACTATTCAAATTCTTTGAAACAAACTATTCAAACACTAGAAAGATGCCAATTCCTGATCCACGATATAAACTTGGGATCTCCGGCATAGTCCTTCGACTATCATGGGAAGCAGACTTCCATCCAAGTCTTCTCAGACTTGATGGCTTTCTACTCTTGAGCAGTAGGGTTGTATGTTGCCTTTTTAGTCGCGTAAAAATCTTTTACCCCCTTAGCTCTCCCACTCAACATTTTCTCAAATATCTTTTTAACATTCCCGTTGAATGTTTTCTCGACATCAAATTCATCTTTTTCTTTATAAAACTGATTTGAAATCTCAGTTTTTCCCACTTTCTTCTTTACTTCTTCAAACTTCAATGATGGAAACTTTTCATCATTCACTGAAATTTTCTCCTCAACCTGTGGCTCTTCTGGCTTTGTGGAACCAGATTCATCGCCGACATTCACTTCACCTTTCTTCGCAACCCACACCTGGTTGTCTTTTCCTTTCTTTTTGTAAAAATTCTTTTCCGAACACTCACCAACCTCAAATTTTGAATTCTCAAAAATTTTAGGTCTATTGGTTGGTGTTTCAACATCAACAACTTTCTCTTTCAATTTCTGAGAAACTCCCTGTTTTGATTGGACACTTTTTGAGCAATTCCATGCAATGTGACCAGCTTCATTGCATCTATAACAGGTTCTAGTCTCTCTTAGATAACATATATCAGCTCCATTCTTCTTTCTCTCAGCAAGAAACTCTTTATTAGACTGTCTCCAGAACGGTTTCTGCTGTTCCTCCTCAGCACTTCCACCTGACACAAATTCAGATTTTGTTTTAGAATTTTTCATATTTTTATCATTTTCTGGTGGAACAAAACCAAGGCCTTTCTTTTTGTAGCTACGATTCTGGTTAGATTTCTTTTGAAAACCAGAACCAGAATTGTTGCCCTTTTTTCTTATTTAAACGTTGCTGAACTCTAGAAGTGTATTTTTTAGATTTTTCAAAACTTTTCAAAACTTTTAATTCTGGAATATTAACTTCTATAAGTTTGAAGGTTTTGTTTATTAGTTCCGTTTTAATACTTATTATTGGGAACTCTTTATTGTAATATAATTTGTCCGAACCATTCAAAGTATACACAACTTCGAATGTTTCATCATTCAAATCTGCCTTTGACAATAAAAATTCTTTACTGTAAGACCGTTTATCCGACGAATTTTGACTGTTGACTGACGACTTTGACTTTCCAGACCCAGATTTCGACTCAAAGTCCTCATCAGTATCCAACACCTGATCGACCACCTTTTTGATTAATTCAGACTCATGATCAGTATCGGACGAGGTATACGTGCCATCAATATTATCTGGTAAAACGTCAGTTGTGTCGGTTTTAAGCTTTATATTGACTGCTTTTTCCAATTGCTCCTCATTTGGTCTCCTAGGTGAATAACCATCCCAAATCAGAGGCGGACATTTGTTGTAACTAACAGTCGATTTCTTACCACAGTCTTTCTTGTCTTTTAGCTTCTCATCTTTGAAAGCTTCCATACCTGCAACAGTTGGGTAAATACGATCAATGAGATAATCAGAACTAGCATAACTTTGCAATAAGCGTCTAATTCTCTCATTCTCTATCTTTTCCATCTCCAACTCTTGCTTCCACTTAGCACTCTCTTCGATGTAGAAGTTTATCGCTTTTTGTTTTGTCATTAAAACTGCATTCAACATCGTCAATGCTTGCTCTCTTTCTGAGTTTGTCTTTTGAAGACCAGTTACTGTTTTGTTCAGAACATCATATGATTCTTTCACATAGTTGAGGTTGAACAGTAACTGCTCCTTCTTCTTCTCATACTCAGCTAAGATGTCGTCTTTAGCTGCACAATTCTTGCAAGCTTCCAAGCACTTCTCACACGGCTTGACAACTTCAACAATCTTCTCAACTTCGATTGTTTTGACAACTTCAACCACCTTTTCTACTTCTTTCACAACCTCAGTAATCTTCTCAGCTGTCACACCCTGGCTTTGCGGAAGCGTGGTTAATTTGGTGTGACTTCTTAATACCATAGCTTAATCATAACAAAGCTATATGAATTAAAAATATGCAAGATCATCCAATAGATTTAAAAACCAAAATGCCATAACATTGTCTTAACGGGATAACACCCTAACAACATAACCTTGTTCAACAAATATTACAACTCAAACATAACATAAACATGGTTTAAGGACTGTGACTTGTCCAGGAAAGAGTCACATTCCCCAAACCCCGGATGACCCTGGAAACTAGTGCAGCGGGAAAACGTGCCATACCGTGCCAGATCTTTTAGTTCCCTGAAATACATGTAAGTTGAAAAATCAACAATAATGTTGAGCGAGTTCATGTGTAAGTGAGTAAATAAACCTTTGTATTTATCAAAACCCTGGTATGTAGCAAATAAGGAAAAAGAGATCACCAATGGTTTGCAAGGCCATTGATATGTGTGTAGTGCAAGTAGGAAGACTCAAACCTAGCGGATTTATGCGTTGGGCACAAAGTCACCCCGAGGTCCGTTATGCTGGGCCTGGGGCTGGGCTCGCTACACCCAGATAGATCTACTGCTACTGTCCCTCGGTCCTACAATGAGGATTAATGGCCTCAAGTTGCGCCTACCCACTCACATGATCTAAGTAGTAACCCTCCTTACGCTAACCATACCATGTATAAAGTACTCGTAAATAGTAACATGTATTTCACCCCCGCAGTTTAGAAAACCGAAAACAGTTAAGAGAAAAGGGGGGCATGAACTCACAGTCAATGCGTCTCTACCAAGTACTCCGAATGTCAGCTGCGCGACGACCTACATGTACTAATTCTATTAGACGGATGGCCGTGCCTTAGCTTTATAGTTTAGGTTTTTGGGAAATAGTTAGACAACTATTTCGTGTTTATGTTTTGCATGTACTTGGTAGTTAATCTCCTTCCCAAGGATGGGGGATTTAATACATGTGCGTTTGGATTATACCATTAAGTCCCACTTAATATATTCTTACTTCCAATTCCCAAAATATAAATATTTTTCTCAAAAATATTATATTTTTATTTCACATAATTTTCCCCAAAAATAATACGTTGACAAAATACGCGTTCATAAATATTTCCGTATAATGTGTAAGTTACGTTTTAACGATTAAGTGGTAATAATAATTACCGGTGTAACTTATATGTTTGTCGTGTAAGCGTTTGTATTATTTTGGGTCTTGTTATCGTTCGAAATATTATTTTTACTCTTAAAAATAATATTTATGTATTTTCACAAAATAATCATAAACAGTGTGGTGAAAATATATATTTACCGAATAAATATTTATCACGTTTAGTTTTGTGAAAATCCCACCTCCGATTATTTAGTAAATAAAGTCATGGCGAAATATATTTTGAAAACATATCAAAATAATTCTAACGCTTGTAAATAATTCTAAGTGTTAGGTTTTTAGAAAAATTTCGCCAGAGTTTCCCCTGTAACTGGCGGTGGCCACGCTTTCAAGCGTATCATTTTCTTTTACAAAATCATTTCAACAACTTCTTGATTCAATCAAACAATTTCCGACACATCAAACTAGTCGACAAGTATGTAAATCGCATGATCACATGAACTTGTAGTTTTTCCGAAAACTACAGTGTAGATCCCGTTATATTTGGTGGGTCTTTATATAGGGTAGCTTAATCTCGTAAAAACCTCGTTTTTAGAATAAATTTATCTTTACAACTTCTCGTCATCTTTTACAAGGTTTGTTATTTTGTCGAAACTTTTCCTTTCACAAGTGTTTACACACTTGTGGTTTATAAAATCATACTTGTTAGTGTGTCATCCGACTTTTAGAAAACATGATTTTCTCGACACTTGGTTCTACGAAAATACCACTTGTACATACGTAGATCCGCTAGTTTTAAATACTATTTTACAAGTAAAAATACTTTTACACAAGTTCATGTTTCTCGTGTGGTAGAGTTTCACCTTTTAACCCTTGTATCGTTCAAGACAAGCTTATGTCAAGATCCATGATCTTAACAAAGTCGGGTTAAACGATGATTCGAGCTACCACAACGTAGATCGGGCCTAAATAATCACACAAAATCAATACTACAACTTTTACACAATTATTATGCTTTTAACCAACAATATTCATGTTTTAGTAGACTTTAAAGCTTCAAAAGATAAGTTTCCGCATTTTAACCGTTACAAATCTTATTAATCACCTTAGATTAGTTCGAGTATGAGTTTTAAGTGTTATACCTCTAGCTCGGGACGAGGGAAGAATCTATGCGAAGAAGTGGTGGATAAAAGCAAGATAACGAGGTCCTTCGCCTTCCGTTAGCTCCAAGACTCCTTATGCGTGACCCGTAAGACTTGTATAACCTTGGAATGTGGAAGATGGAAGCCGAAAATGGATGGATGGGGAGAGGGGGGTTCGGCCGTGAGCTATGGGGAGCAAGGGAGAGAGTTTTGGTTGTGATGAATGGTGTGTTATGATCTCTTGTGTTTAGACATGACACTTATAGACAATGTTAAAGATAATTATCCAATGGTTATGGTGTCTTCAAGATATTAAGCACTACCATTATTTTAATCAAGCAAAGGACAAGGGTGTCCCCCAAGGGGACCGAATTCGGATCAAGGGGGGGGGGGTACTAGTTTGATTTCAACTAGAAGTTAAGTTGTAGTTAGGTTAAACCAAGTTAGTTTGGAGATTAACTCGGTTAGTGGTGTGATGAGCTTTAATGCGGGTGTTAGGGTATTCAGGGACCCTAACTGGCTCAGAAAGAGATAAATAATGTTATTGTCAATATTTTCATGTTCCGGGTATAGTCCGGTTGTTCGGTTGGATAGAAATCCGTTGAAGTGCTTAAATAAGCTTTAAAGTGTCGTTAATAATATTTTTAGTGACACAACTTATTTTTCAAAGTGTCAGGAATATTTCCTCATGTTTTGGCACTTTACTAGTTAGCCAGAAGCTGATATGTTAATTAAAGTGCTGTGTTTTGTGCTTAGAGTACGTTTTAGGCACATCCAATCATTATATCTTATTCCTAGAGACGCAGTTCTACAACCCTTGTATCCCTACACTCACTATGGGTGTAGTAAAATATTTCTGGCTCATACAGGCCCTTAGAGGCAGTGTCTGCCTGATGCTGGCTTTATCAGCATGTTCAATAGGTTATCCGCTCATGGTGCTACTGTGCTTTTGTGCATCATGTTTGTCACTAAGGTTCAACATGTAAATAGTGTAGGGACGGAAATCAAAGTATGATGTAGATATGTACAAGTATCAACAGTCAGGTAGCAGTTCATCAATAATTTCAGTTAAGCACAGTAATTAAGCAGTATTTAATTATTAATTAAGTCATACGGATACCTGGTTTAGTGAGGGTTGTCACATTCTCCCCCCGTTAAAGAAATTTCGTCCCGAAATTTTAAGTTCTGCTTGTAGAAGCAAGGTTCTCAGGAAATAGGTGGGGGTATTTCTCTTTCATTCGGTCCTCACGCTCCCAGGTGAATTCAGGACCATGTCTAGCATTCCAACGAACTTTGACGAGCTTGACACTGCTCCGGCGGGTCTTGTTTACTTTCCAATCCGTGACCTCAACAGGTTCTTCAACGAAATGGAGCGTGTCGTCAACATGAATTTCGTCGGTGGGAATGGCAACGGTAACTTGTGTTGGACTCTTCTTTAGATTGGATACATGGAATGTATCGTGAACACCATGTAGTTCAGCAGGTAAGTCCAACTTGTATGCTACTAACCCGATTCTTTCCAAGATCTTGAACGGTCCAATATACCTTGGATTCAACTTCCCACGCTTCCCAAAGCGTGCCACCCCCTTCCAGGGTGATACCTTCAACAAAACCATATCACCAACCTCAAACTCTAGAGGTTTCCTGCTTCGATCCGCGTAGGCTTTCTGCCGGTCACGAGCCGCACTGATGCGATCTCGTATCTGTGCGATCTTATCTGTGGTTTCCTGTACCATGTCAGGACCAACCAACTGTCTATCACCGGCGTCAGACCAACAGAGCGGTGATCTGCACTTGCGCCCATATAAAGCTTCGAATGGCGCGGCACCAATACTGGTGTGGTAGCTGTTGTTGTATGAAAACTCAACCAGAGGCAAATGTTTATCCCAACTACCGCCCAAATCCATCACACATGCTCTCAGCATGTCTTCTAGCGTCTGTATCGTCCGCTCACTTTGGCCGTCGGTCTGCGGGTGAAAAGCAGTGCTCAGATTCAACTTTGAGCCAAAAGCTTCCTGGAAGGATTGCCATATAGCCTCGATACGAACCTTCCGTCTCTATCGGAGATGATTAAGAGAGGTACTCCATGGCGTGTAACAATCTCTCTCATGTAAATTTCGGCCAGTTTGCTCGTATTATCCTTCTCTCGGATAGGTAGGAAGTGTGCTGACTTCGTTAAGCGATCCACTATTACCCAAATAGTGTCATGGCCTCTTGGCGTTCTTGGCAACTTCATAATAAAATCCATAGAGATTTGTTCCCATTTCCACTTGGGAATCTCTGGTTGCTGCAGAAGTCCCGAAGGCTTCTGGTATTCCGCTTTTACCTTAGCGCACGTTAGACACTTGCTCACATAAACAACAACATCGCCTTTCATCCTAGGCCACCAATAGTAATCTTTAAGATCCTGGTACATCTTATCCGCTTCAGGGTGGATAGAGTACCGCGACTTGTGAGCTTCATCGAAAATAACCTTCCTTAAGCCACCAAACAGAGGAACCCAAATCCTTTTCTCAAAACACAACGTTCCTTCCTTGTTTGGTACCAATAACTTCTCCATCCCACGGAGATACTCTTCTTCAAGGTTTCTTTCCTTGAGAGCTTCTTTCTGCGCGGCACGAATGCGCAGAGGAAAATCGGTTCGAATAACCATCTCCAAAGCCCTAACCCTTATGGGCTTGATTCTCTCCTTTCGACTTAGGGCATCGGCGACCACATTCGCCTTCCCTGGATGATACTTAATCTCGCAGTCGTAGTCATTCAACAGTTCTACCCATCGTCTTTGCCTCATGTTCAACTCCTTCTGGTTGAATATGTGTTGGAGGCTCTTGTGATCTGTGAAGATTGTGCACTTCATACCATAGAGGTAGTGTCTCCAGATCTTTAATGCAAAAACCACTGCGCCTAGTTCCAAATCATGTGTGGTATAGTTCTTCTCATGTACCTTCAGCTGGCGTGACGCGTAGGCAATAACCTTTTGGCGTTGCATCAACACACAACCCAATCCTTGACGCGATGCGTCGCAGTATACCACAAAATCATCTGTACCTTCTGGTAGGGCTAAGATTGGCGCGTTGCAAAGCTTATCTTTCAATATCTGAAATGCTTCCTCATGTTTGATTCCCCAATCAAACTTCTTGTCCTTCTGAGTGAGGAGCGTCAATGGTTGAGCGATCTTTGAAAAGTTCTCGATGAACCTCCGATAATAGCCAGCCAAACCCAAGAATTGCCGAATCTCGGTTGGCGTCTTTGGCGTTTCCCAATCTTTGATCGCCTCGATCTTGGTTGGATCCACGTGGATTCCATCTCCGTTTACCACGTGCCCAAGGAATTGCACTTCTCTTAGCCAAAACTCGCACTTAGAGAATTTGGCATACAACTGTTCCTTCTTTAGCAGCTCCAGAATAGCTCTTAAGTGCTGCTCGTGCTCAGCCTTAGTCCTTGAATAAATCAAAATATCATCGATGAACACAATCACGAACTTATCCAAGTACGGCTTACAAACTCGATTCATCAAATCCATGAACACTGCAGGTGCGTTTGTCAAACCAAACGGCATAACGAGAAACTCGTAGTGTCCATATCGAGTTCTGAAGGCTGTCTTTGGGATACTCTCCTCCTGTATCCTTAACTGATGGTATCCAGATCGGAGATCGATCTTTGAATAAAAGCTTGAACCTTGTAGTTGGTCAAACAGATCATCGATTCTTGGCAGGGGATACCTGTTCTTGATCGTCAGCTTGTTCAACTCTCTGTAGTCAATGCACATACGGAAACTACCGTCCTTCTTCTTGACAAACAAAACTGGAGCTCCCCAAGGCGAGAAGCTCGGTCGGATAAATCCCTTGTCTAACAACTCTTGAAGTTGCGTCGACAGTTCTTGCATCTCAGACGGAGCAAGTCTGTAGGGTGCCTTAGCCACAGGCGCGGCGCCTGGAACTAAGTCAATGCGGAATTCCACTTGCCTTTGAGGCGGCAAGCCAGGCAAATCTTCTGGGAAGACTTCTGGGTACTCCCTCACTGCAGGGATGTCTTCGATCTTTGGTTCTTCAGCTTTCTTATCTACAATGTGTGCCAGAAAGGCAGCACATCCCTTTTGCAAACACTTCCTTGCCTTCAGGCAGCTAATAATCCTCAACGGCGTCTCACGCTTTTCTCCGTGAACAACAATGGTCTCACCATCTTCGGTCGGGATACGAACGACCTTCTCATGACAAACCATCTCGGCCTTGTTACTCGATAACCAATCCATCCCTACTACCACGTCGAAGCTTCCCAACTGGACTGGTAGTAGATCTAGAGCGAACTCGCGCTCTCCCAATTCGATTACGCAGCCTCGAATCACCTCATTAGCTTCTACTAACTTCCCATTCGCCAATTCGATCGAGTACGGAGTATCTAACTTACTAGCGGCTAAACCAAGCATGTTCTTAAATTCTAACGACGCGAAGCTATAATCGGCACCAGTATCAAATAAAACAGATGCATAGCGTTGGTTTACAGGGAACGTACCAGTGACAACATTGGGATCCTGGCGCGCTTCCCTTGCTTCTATGTTGAAAACCCTTCCGCGGGCTTGGTTCAACTCCGGGCAATTTCTTTTGTAATGCCCCATATCACCGCAATTGAAACATCCGGGCCTCTGCCCGTTTCCACCATCGTTTCCAGCTTGGTTGTTCCTCTGATTACGATTCATGGCGCCCGCTTGGTTTGCGTTATTGACCTGATTCCCATCACCTCCATTGTTTCCTTGTAGGCGGTTCCCAGTACCACCACGGTTATTTCTATTCCCAAATCCTCCTTGGCCTCCCCGGCCAGCACTAGCCCAACAAGAATCCTTTGAATGGCCAGTCTTTCCACAAGCTTCACATACTTTTAGCCCGCAACGACCAAAGTGATGTCGTTGGCATGAGTTGCACTTGGGATGTGTACCCATATATCCCTTACCTTTCCTCCTACCACCAGCTGTATCCTGTGCTGGCGCATTTGATTCCCCTTTCTTAACCACCACCCCGGTGCCCTGCTTGAAGTTTGAAAACTTTCGCTTGTTTCCTCCAGATGACTCCACATGAGTCTCCTTCTTCTTTGGCTCAACTTCATCAAACTTGTTCAAACGAATCGCCTCCTCGGTGAGAGCCACGCTCAAATCAATGGCTTCAGTGATAGTCGCAGGTTTGGAGGAGGTCACCATGCTTATGATTTGAGGAGCTAGTCCCCAAATGAAGCGTTCAATTCTCTTGAACTCAGGAGTGACCATGTAAGGTACCACGTGCGACAAGTCGTGGAATCTCTGAACATACTCTGCTATCTTTGGGCCTTCCATTTTCAGATGCCAGAACTCGGTCTCCAATCTCTGGATTTCAGCGCGGGAACAGTACTTTTTGCGCATGAGTTCTTTCAATTCGGTCCAGGTCAGCGCGTAAGCAGCAGCTTCGCCAAGGGTCTGTACTTGCAAGTTCCACCAGGATAGGGCTCCATCCAAAAATAGCCCAGAGATATAAGTGACTTGCTGATCCAATGCGCATTTACTCATGCGAAGAACGGATTCTGTTTTCTCAGCCCAGCGGACAAAGGCGACAGCACCTCCTGTGCCATCAAAGTTTACGGGCTTGCAGTCCAAGAACTGCTTGTAGGTGCACCCATGAGGTGGATTGTTGTTGTTGCCAGTGTTGCCAGAGTTGCTTCCACTCATTCCTCCTTGAGAGGCAGCATATTGAGCAATAGCAGCGGCAATGACTTGCTGTAGTTCGGCCTGGGTTGTAGGCATTTGCTGTTGTTGACGTCTCGGCGGCATCTTCTAAAGATGTGTTTACGTCGGTCAGGCCATAATATAACGTACGTATATAGTAATAGTAATAGCGCATAACATCTCATGTTATCAATACTTCACAATTACTAATCACACAACATCCCATGTCACAAATATTATACACACAACATCCCATGTCATAAAAAAAATATAAATAAGTAATCAAGCGAATCAAATATGATGAGAATACTGCGATTGCCATATATATCGAGACCACGACGTAAGTGTATCAGTACATCACTGTGTCATATAATCATCAATCAACTAGGGGCTACATCACCCCTGTCCAAAAGCTATATCATATCAGTGTCAAATACATCAAATACATCAAGTATGTGTCAAAAGTCAGTATCATCATGTAGTCTCCAACATGCTGTGCAATCAAAAGCAATCGCGGTCCTCTCACCAATGTCTACACAAGCAGTACTGATGAGCTCTATACAGATGGCGGTGGAGGAGGGGGAAGGTAAGTGTAAAGCAAGCGACGTAACTGGAGCCAATCCTCCTCCATAGCTTGCTGAGTACGAATGATAGAAGCAATCTGCTGCTCCAGTGTAAAGAGTCGGGCAGCATAATCTGGGGGTAATGATCGAAATGGCTGCAGAGGTGAGGGTGTCTGACCATGGCACTGGCATGGTGGCAGCTGAGCTCTCTCAAGCTCCTGGAGACGCTGCGTGTGTGACTCGTGCTGATAAACGAAGGACATCAAGACGTCCTCTATAGTGTGTACCACATGAATGGATGGTAAGGATCAGTAGGTGGCATGACTGGTGGTGAAGACCAGAGCAAAGGCTCACTGGTGGGGTCAAACGGTGCCACATGAAACGGTGAAGTAGAAGGTAACACAGGTGGAAACTGTGGCACGAAAGGAACAGACAACGGTACATGCCCAAAAGGATGGGCTGAAGAACCCTCTCCAGGCCTCGCTGGAGGTACAAACTGAGGAACCTGAAAGGAAAAATCAACATGTCATGTAACAGGGATCTGAGGGAGCAAAGGTGGAACATCCTCATCAGCAGGTATCCGACCGTGCTGTGCATGCTCATCCGGTGGATCCATGTGGTCTGCAAACAGTGCGTGCTCAGGCTCAAGTGGAACGGGATCAAATGGGGGAGCAACAACAGGATCAACTGGTGCAATGTGATCGACAGGATGGTCAACAGGTATATCAACAATAGGTGGGGGAACAACAGGATCGACAGCAATAACATGATCATCCTCCAGATGATCATCGACAGGCGGGTCAGCTAGAACAGGGATGCCGGCATGTACGGGGTCATGCTCAGGCATAGGGTCTAGAGCAGCTGCCTGCTCAGGAGCCAAGGCAGGCTCAGGGTTATCAAAAGCCATCTCGAAATTGAACTCGGGATCAATAGGATCAACTGGATCAGCGGGATCCTCCATGGGCTGGTCCATCGGGATAAACTCAATATCATGATCCGGGTCGAATCCCGGAGGAAAGATGGGATCAGAATCCTCTATGTCATCATGGTCAAACGCAAAGCTCGGAATAGGTGCAGCAGAGGATGCCTGGTCAGGATCCGAGTCATGTGCAAAGTGCTGTGCGCTCACCTCGTGAGATGGTGCGGATGCCACAGACTCAAAGGAGTCTGGGACCGGTGAATGTGCGGGTGAGTCCTCGGCAGGGGTGTGACCACTACTGAGGCTGAAGCTACGACTACTGAATTTCGGGACGAAATTCCAAATCAACGGGGGGATGATGTGACACCCCAGGGAAAAACCAGTGAATAATACAGCTTACCTAGCTTCCTCAGTGAGTGCGTACCAAATTTCGGGACGAAATTTCTTTCAAGTTGGGGATAATGTGACAACTCGAAATTCCAAGATTTGACTTCATATGTATTACATGGACATGTATTGACTAATTGCTTAATTGCACATTTGATTACCATGAAAGTATATATATGTTTGATTGCTTGATTGTGCATAATTGTTTAATGGTGTACAATGGTTTACCGTGTTGTGAAACTTGTATTGTATGTTAATTAGTTAGGGTGATACATGGCCTAACCTTCGAAAGATCATCCTTCGGATGGATGAAGCTCGAAGCATATCCTTCGACATTGTTCGACTTGTGTTCGGGCCGAAGGATCACGAAACATATCCTTCGATATGTTTCGGCCCAGTTGTTCTGATGGGCTTGGCCCATTACTGTGATACGTATATATAGGAGTGCATGTAAACTGATGGTTATTTTTCAAAGAAAAACCCTAGAACACTTTCACTTGTGACGGCAACCACAACTTACGGAGACCTTGCTGATCAATTCTTTGTCTTCTACCCCGGTTAGTATCCATATCGGTTTGGTGATTATGTGTTTGATTTATCATATATGTATGTGCTTAACCGGTCGGATCGTTGTATGATGATAACCCGATTTAATCGGTTGTGTGTGATTTATTATTTACCAATTGTCTCGCAATATGTGGTTGGTATAGACATCGGATATAGGTTAATCGGATTGATCAAAATTGTAATCGGTTGGTATATACGTTTTGAATGATAGTTATGTTGATCGGATTGTTACTCCATGGATTCACACATTGATATTGATTAGTGTAAACTTGATGTGTTTCAAGGTTAAACTGATTATATGTAAATAGGATTGTGTTCATTAGGGTTCTTGAGAAACAACTTGAATTCAGCCTGTTTGATCGATGATGTATTGTTGAAACTGTTAGGATGTTATGTTAACCGAAGGATAGATTTGGTCGAACCATTGTTATGTTGGATCGAAACATAGTTGACCGAAGGATAGCAGTTGGACCAAAGCATAGTTGACCGAAAGATGGCTTTGACCGAACCACATCTTTGACCGAAAGATAACTTTGGTCGAAAGATAGTATTAGTTCGAAACATAACCTTCGGACCGAAGGATCATTTTGATAATTGTGTTAACTGATGTGTAATCAAAAGATAATGGCTGGATTCGAAGGATGATAGGGTTTATGAATATACTTTGACTGATTGAATATATATGCTGGACTTAATTGGCATGCCATGCTTTGTGATGACTGTTAACATCTGTATTCGTACAAGGTGAATTAATACATGTGTGCTGATATGCAAACTGACTGTTATGTGAACGTTAAACTGCATACGTGTCACTATGAACATGAACTGATTTGCTATACGTGTATACATAGGACGTGATTAATTAACTGTGAGCACTTATTTAGCATACCGAGCAAACCAAGGTGAGTTCACACAGCCAAGGCATGGGTTCCCAGGGTGGGAATGGGTTGGATGATTTCTTGTGCATACTTTGATACTGTAACGAACGATTAAACTGTTGATGCTTACGAACTACTCAACTGCCTTCGCACCCACCCTGGTCGGTAAAGACTATGGTCGCGGACGAACTGATAAATTGCCTTCGCACACACCCTGGTCGGTAAAGACTATGGTCGCGAACTAACAGGAAAACGTGGAACACCACCACAGGAAAACGTGGAACACCACCACAGGAAAACGTGGAACACCACCACAGGAAAACGTGGAACACCACCACAGGAAAACGTGGAACACCACCACAGTAAAATATACAAACGGCCCAGTAGAGCCACCTATTACAAATGAACTTACTATTACGCATTTTCTTTATGTGAACTCGCTCAACTAGTTTGTTGATCATTCTGTTACATGCCTTGCAGATCGCTAGGTACTTGGAGCTTGCACTGGAGAAGCGGGTCGTTGTGGACAAGGATCGTGGCTCTTCCGCTTTACTATTGTGATACTTAAAACTATTGATACTGGTTTATTTACTATGCTTCCGCAACACTTTTGAAACGATTTAATGTTTGAACACCTTTTGTATTGAATGGATGGTTTTCATTTACTTTATTTAATATTAAATGCATGTTCAATATGATTGGTGGCTTGATCCTGGTCAGTCACGCCCCCAAGCGGTGGTATTCCGCGGGTGGATTTTGGGGGTGTGACAGATTGGTATCAGAGCCATTGGTTATAGAGAACTTGGTTTTAATATGGGAAAACGTTTTTATTAAAACCAGACTATAACCAGAACAGTGCTCTCAACGATCCACAACGACGCTTCGCTCCACGTGCAAGACTCGACATCCTAGGTAATAAGGTTTATGTTTATTGCCTACATGCTAGAATTACATAGAACTTTGCTCGTAGTATGCTTACATTACTTTGCTCACAACTTGTCATTGCATGAGAATACTTATGTGCTTACACTCTTCTGTCATCGCACTATTCGCGAACCTTTCTCACTTATGTTGCCTTTGATGTGAAGATCAATGGCCGCACGAATTACCATGACTCAAGCCCAGCTAGAGGCTCTCGTTGCTGCGGCAGTTGCAGCCGCCCAAGCAGGTAGTATATCCTGCGGTATAGATTCATACAAGGATCTTTAGATCCTACAATAATTCTCGTATTTAACCTTGTCCTATTCGTACACAATAGGTCAACCCGCTCAGCAACAACCTGCGTGTACCTTCAAGAATTTCATGGACTGTCGTCCTAGCTCGTTCAGTGGCACGGAGGGGGCAGTTGGACTCCTCCACTGGTTTGAAAAACTCGAGTCGGTTTTTGAAATGTGTGAATGCCCTGAGGCTCGCAGGGTGAAGTTCGCCACTGGCACACTTGAAGGGATTGCGCTCACTTGGTGGAACGCACAAGTGCAGATCTTAGGGTTGGCAGCTGCTAACGCCACACCCTGGAATGAATTCAAAGAACTGATCAAGAGGGAATACTGCACTAGAGAAGACATTCACAAGTTGGAGGATGAGTTGTACAACTTGAAGATGGTGGGTTCAGAGATTGAAGCTTACACCAAGAGGTCGAACGAGTTGGCTGTGCTATGTCCAACCATGGTAGACCCACCATACAAGCGCATTGAGTTGTATCTCAAGGGGCTTGTACCAGAGATTCAGAGCCACGTTACCTCGGCTAACCTCAACAACATTCAGGAGATCCAGCGTCTCGCTCATCGCATCACCGATCAGGCAGTGGATCAGAACAAACTGCCAAAGCGTATCAGTGCTACTGCTACCGCTACTGCTTCTACTACACTTGCTACTCCCAGTGAAAGTAAAAGAAAATGGGAGGGGGATTCTAGCAAGGGGTCAGCTTCAGTGCAGGCGCAGTCTCAGCAGCGAAAGACGGACAGCTACCAGAGTCCAAGTCAGCACTCCTCTAGTAGCCATAAACAAGGAGGGTATCGAGGAAACCTTCCAAAGTGTAACACCTGCAACAAACATCACAGTGGTCAGTGTAATAGGGTTCGTTGTCAAAGATGCCTCAAGATGGGTCACGAGGCTAAAGATTGTAGAAGCGCTCACCCTGCAAATCAGAATCAGCAGCCTCAGCAACCAGCTCCACAGAATCAGCAGAATCAGCAACAGGGCAACAGGGGATGTTTCCAGTGTGGGGCAGAAGGTCATTACAAGCGCGATTGCCCACAGTTGAACCAGAATCAGAACAACAACAATAACCAGGGCAATGGAAACAACAACAACAATGGCAACGAGGCAAGGGGTCGAGCTTTCATGCTAGGACAAGGAGACGCTGTTTGAACTTATACCTCGTTTTGGGATTTCCTTTATTATGTTTCTGTTACTCGAACAAAGTTTGGTGTGAACATGAATCGTACTGGGTTTTATGGACTATTTTAATTCCTATATTTTATGATTGATGTGATAAATGGTTTGATATTATTGAACACACCCGCCGTATTTATGGACATTACGAACAGAGTGTGCAAACCCTACCTAGACAAAATGTTCTTGACTCCATCAACGACATTCTGATCTACTCCTAGAGTCAGGAGGAGCACGAGCAGCATCTTCGTCTTATTTTGGAACTCCGTCGGAAGGAACAGTTGTACGCCAAGCTTTCTAAATGCGACTTCTGGTATTCGTGAAGTCCACTTCTTAGGCCGCGTAGTGAACAAGGATGGGATCCGTGTCGATCCATCCAAGGTAGACTCAACCAGAAACTGGCCTGCACCACGTACTACAGACGGTTTACCAGGGATTTCTCGAAGATTGCTCAGCCACTTACGCTACTGACACGGAAGGGTGTTACCTATCGCTGGGGAGAGCCCCAGGAGACTGCTTTTCAGCACCTAAAGGATAGACTTTGCAGTGCACCTATCCTCTCATTGCCAGAGGGCACAGACGACTTCGTGGTTTATTGTGATGCATCCATTCGGGGACTGGGATGTGTGTTAATGCAGCGCGACAAGGTTATCGCTTACGCCTCTCGTCAACTCAAGGTTCACGAGCGCAACTACACGACGCACGATTTAGAGCTGGGAGCTGTTGTTTTCGCGCTTAAGATATGGCGACACTACCTGTACGGTACCAGGTGCACGATTCACACCGATCATAGGAGTCTCGAGCATATCCTTAAGCAGAAGGATTTGAATATGCGTCAACGACGATGGGTCGAGTTACTTAACGATTACGAATGCGCTATCAAGTATCATCCAGGCAAAGCCAATGTTGTGGCGGATGCCCTTAGTCGAAAGGACACTTTACTACGGCGCGTGCGAGCGCTACAGCTTACGATTCAGTCTAGTCTTCCTGCACAGATACGAAATGCTCAGGTAGAATCATTGAAGCCCGAAAACGTCAAGGCTGAAGCCTTACGCGGCTCACGACAACAGATGGAACAGAAGGCAGACGGCGCCTATTATGTAACGGGCCGGGTTTGGGTCCCTCTTTATGGCGGTTTACGCGAACTTGTAATGGATGAAGCTCACAAGTCTCGCTATTCGGTACATCCAGGGTCGGATAAAATGTACCACGACATCAGCACTACTTATTGGTGGCCTAGTATGAAGGCCCACATCGCTACGTACGTTGGAAAGTGCTTGACTTGTGCGAGAGTCAAGGTTGAATACCAGAAACCAGCTGGCCTACTTCAGCAGCCTAAGATACCTCAATGGAAATGGGAAGAAATTTCCATGGATTTTGTTACAGGCCTACCTAGATCTCAGCGTGGGAACGATACAATATGGGTCATAGTTGATCGACTCACCAAGTCTGCACATTTCCTGCCGATTAAGGAAACGGACAAGTTCTCCACTCTCGCAGACGTATACCTCAAAGAAGTTGTCTCGAGGCACGGGGTGCCCACATCTATCATTTCGGATCGCGACGCACGATTCACGTCAGAACTCTGGCAAGCAATGCATAAATCCTTTGGCTCACGATTAGACATGAGCACAGCATATCATCCTCAGACGGATGGGCAGTCTGAGCGTACGATTCAAACACTTGAAGACATGCTTCGGGCATGCGTTATCGATTTCGGCAACGGCTGGGAAAAAACACCTCCCTTTAGTGGAGTTCTCATACAATAACAGTTACCATACCAGCATTCAAGCCGCTCCATTCGAGGCATTGTACGGGCGTAAATGCCGGTCACCTCTCTGTTGGGCAGAGGTGGGGGATAGTCAAATTACGGGTCCAGAGATTGTTGTGGACGCCACAGAAAAGATTGCACAAATAAGACAACGCATGGCGGCAGCACGCGACCGTCAGAAAGCCTACGCGGACAAGCGTAGAAAGCCATTGGAATTTGAGGTCGGGGACCGGGTTTTATTGAAAGTTTCACCCTGGAAGGGTGTGGTTCGATTTGGCAAACGAGGCAAACTGAATCCGCGGTACGTCGGACCATTCGAAATCTTAGAAAAGATTGGCAAAGTAGCCTACAGATTGAATCTACCAGCTGAACTCGGTGCAGTTCACAATGTATTTCACGTGTCGAATCTGAAGAAGTGCCTGTCAGATGAGACCCTCATAGTTCCTTTTAAGGAACTCACTATCGACGAGCGGTTGCAGTTCGTCGAGGAACCAGTTGAAATCACGGACCGGGATGTTAAGGTCCTCAAACACAAGAGAATCCCTCTTGTTCGAGTTCGTTGGAACTCCCAGCGTGGCCCGGAGTATACATGGGAACGCGAAGACCAGATGACAGAAAAGTATCCCCAGTTATTCGAAAACCATGCAACCACTACTGAGGCTGAAGCTACGACTACTGAATTTCGGGACGAAATTCCAAATCAACGGGGGGATGATGTGACACCCCAGGGAAAAACCAGTGAATAATACAGCTTACCTAGCTTCCTCAGTGAGTGCGTACCAAATTTCGGGACGAAATTTCTTTCAAGTTGGGGATAATGTGACAACTCGAAATTCCAAGATTTGACTTCATATGTATTACATGGACATGTATTGACTAATTGCTTAATTGCACATTTGATTACCATGAAAGTATATATATGTTTGATTGCTTGATTGTGCATAATTGTTTAATGGTGTACAATGGTTTACCGTGTTGTGAAACTTGTATTGTATGTTAATTAGTTAGGGTGATACATGGCCTAACCTTCGAAAGATCATCCTTCGGATGGATGAAGCTCGAAGCATATCCTTCGACATTGTTCGACTTGTGTTCGGGCCGAAGGATCACGAAACATATCCTTCGATATGTTTCGGCCCAGTTGTTCTGATGGGCTTGGCCCATTACTGTGATACGTATATATAGGAGTGCATGTAAACTGATGGTTATTTTTCAAAGAAAAACCCTAGAACACTTTCACTTGTGACGGCAACCACAACTTACGGAGACCTTGCTGATCAATTCTTTGTCTTCTACCCCGGTTAGTATCCATATCGGTTTGGTGATTATGTGTTTGATTTATCATATATGTATGTGCTTAACCGGTCGGATCGTTGTATGATGATAACCCGATTTAATCGGTTGTGTGTGATTTATTATTTACCAATTGTCTCGCAATATGTGGTTGGTATAGACATCGGATATAGGTTAATCGGATTGATCAAAATTGTAATCGGTTGGTATATACGTTTTGAATGATAGTTATGTTGATCGGATTGTTACTCCATGGATTCACACATTGATATTGATTAGTGTAAACTTGATGTGTTTCAAGGTTAAACTGATTATATGTAAATAGGATTGTGTTCATTAGGGTTCTTGAGAAACAACTTGAATTCAGCCTGTTTGATCGATGATGTATTGTTGAAACTGTTAGGATGTTATGTTAACCGAAGGATAGATTTGGTCGAACCATTGTTATGTTGGATCGAAACATAGTTGACCGAAGGATAGCAGTTGGACCAAAGCATAGTTGACCGAAAGATGGCTTTGACCGAACCACATCTTTGACCGAAAGATAACTTTGGTCGAAAGATAGTATTAGTTCGAAACATAACCTTCGGACCGAAGGATCATTTTGATAATTGTGTTAACTGATGTGTAATCAAAAGATAATGGCTGGATTCGAAGGATGATAGGGTTTATGAATATACTTTGACTGATTGAATATATATGCTGGACTTAATTGGCATGCCATGCTTTGTGATGACTGTTAACATCTGTATTCGTACAAGGTGAATTAATACATGTGTGCTGATATGCAAACTGACTGTTATGTGAACGTTAAACTGCATACGTGTCACTATGAACATGAACTGATTTGCTATACGTGTATACATAGGACGTGATTAATTAACTGTGAGCACTTATTTAGCATACCGAGCAAACCAAGGTGAGTTCACACAGCCAAGGCATGGGTTCCCAGGGTGGGAATGGGTTGGATGATTTCTTGTGCATACTTTGATACTGTAACGAACGATTAAACTGTTGATGCTTACGAACTACTCAACTGCCTTCGCACCCACCCTGGTCGGTAAAGACTATGGTCGCGGACGAACTGATAAATTGCCTTCGCACACACCCTGGTCGGTAAAGACTATGGTCGCGAACTAACAGGAAAACGTGGAACACCACCACAGGAAAACGTGGAACACCACCACAGGAAAACGTGGAACACCACCACAGGAAAACGTGGAACACCACCACAGGAAAACGTGGAACACCACCACAGTAAAATATACAAACGGCCCAGTAGAGCCACCTATTACAAATGAACTTACTATTACGCATTTTCTTTATGTGAACTCGCTCAACTAGTTTGTTGATCATTCTGTTACATGCCTTGCAGATCGCTAGGTACTTGGAGCTTGCACTGGAGAAGCGGGTCGTTGTGGACAAGGATCGTGGCTCTTCCGCTTTACTATTGTGATACTTAAAACTATTGATACTGGTTTATTTACTATGCTTCCGCAACACTTTTGAAACGATTTAATGTTTGAACACCTTTTGTATTGAATGGATGGTTTTCATTTACTTTATTTAATATTAAATGCATGTTCAATATGATTGGTGGCTTGATCCTGGTCAGTCACGCCCCCAAGCGGTGGTATTCCGCGGGTGGATTTTGGGGGTGTGACAAGGGGCATCAGCGATCATCAGAAGATCGCCAGCAGGAAGTAGGGCTGCGTCCGGGATCTCATCCTCGATAGGCTCATCCTCAAACAGGTCAACATCGCCGTCAGCCTCGGCGTCAAGAAGTAAGTCGTATGCGGGATAGACGGCTAAAGGTATAGGAGCCGGAATCACTACTAGAGGTAGGTACTCAGCAGGAGGGCCATCTACAGGCTCATCAGCACCCTCGGGTAGTGCGAAGGGCTGGAAATCGTCATCGTCCGTGCTGGTGTAGTCAGAAGTGTGCACCTCGTGCTCTGAGGATACGAGGTCATCAGATACTACAGGTATGGGTCCGGTGGTGTCCGAGTCGCCAGTACCAGGCGAGTCCATGAGTCTGTAACATAAACATAAATATGCACAAATAATCAGTCATACTATCAGGTAATCACACAAGTCACCAAGTAAAAATCACATAATCCTCCTAGTCCCACTAGCCACCCAGCCTCCCAGACTGCTCTTCCTAGTCCCACTAGCCAATTCTCCCAGCCTCCCAGACTGACTCCCTAGTCCCACTAGCTAACTTTTCCCAGCCTCCCAGACTGACTCCCTAGTCCCACTAGACAACTACCTCGATCTATTAGATCGAGCCTCGGCCTCCCAGACCGAGCCTCAGTCTCCCAGACCGAGCCTCAGCCTCCCAGACTGAGCCAAAAAATAATAAATAAAATGTGCTCAACATTTGTTTGTAAAAAGGTTTTGGATCTGGACTTAAGTGGTATGCAGTAAAAATGTTTTCGTGAGAGCCCTAGTGATCATAGTCTAGACTCGAGAAGGAATCCTAGTTCGCTATGATCAGAGCTCTGATACCAAGCTGTCACACCCTGGCTTTGCGGAAGCGTGGTTAATTTGGTGTGACTTCTTAATACCATAGCTTAATCATAACAAAGCTATATGAATTAAAAATATGCAAGATCATCCAATAGATTTAAAAACCAAAATACCATAACATTGTCTTAACGGGATAACACCCTAACAACATAACCTTGTTCAACAAATATTACAACTCAAACATAACATAAACATGGTTTAAGGACTGTGACTTGTCCAGGAAAGAGTCACATTCCCCAAACCCCGGATGACCCTGGAAACTAGTGCAGCGGGAAAACGTGCCATACCGTGCCAGATCTTTTAGTTCCCTGAAATACATGTAAGTTGAAAAATCAACAATAATGTTGAGCGAGTTCATGTGTAAGTGAGTAAATAAACCTTTGTATTTATCAAAACCCTGGTATGTAGCAAATAAGGAAAAAGAGATCACCAATGGTTTGCAAGGCCATTGATATGTGTGAAGTGCAAGTAGGAAGACTCAAACCTAGCGGATTTATGCGTTGGGCACAAAGTCACCCCGAGGTCCGTTATGCTGGGCCTGGGGCTGGGCTCGCTACACCCAGATAGATCTACCGCTACTGTCCCTCGGTCCTACAATGAGGATTAATGGCCTCAAGTTGCGCCTACCCACTCACATGATCTAAGTAGTAACCCTCCTTACGCTAACCATACCATGTATAAAGTACTCGTAAATAGTAACATGTATTTCACCCCCGCAGTTTAGAAAACCGAAAACAGTTAAGAGAAAAGGGGGGCATGAACTCACAGTCAGTGCGTCTCTACCAAGTACTCCGAATGTCAGCTGCGCGACGACCTACATGTACTAATTCTATTAGACGGATGGCCGTGCCTTAGCTTTATAGTTTAGGTTTTTGGGAAATAGTTAGACAACTATTTCGTGTTTATGTTTTGCATGTACTTGGTAGTTAATCTCCTTCCCAAGGATAGGGGATTTAATACATGTGCATTTGGATTATACCATTAAGTCCCACTTAATATATTCTTACTTCCAATTCCCAAAATATAAATATTTTTCTCAAAAATATTATATTTTTATTTCACATAATTTTCCCCAAAAATAATACGTTGACAAAATACGCGTTCATAAATATTTCCGTATAATGTGTAAGTTACGTTTTAACGATTAAGTGGTAATAATAATTACCGGTGTAACTTATATGTTTGTCGTGTAAGCGTTTGTATTATTTTGGGTCTTGTTATCGTTCGAAATATTATTTTTACTCTTAAAAATAATATTTATGTATTTTCACAAAATAATCATAAACAGTGTGGTGAAAATATATATTTACCGAATAAATATTTATCACGTTTAGTTTTGTGAAAATCCCACCTCCGATTATTTAGTAAATAAAGTCATGGCGAAATATATTTTGAAAACATATCAAAATAATTCTAACGCTTGTAAATAATTCTAAGTGTTAGGTTTTTAGAAAAATTTCGCCAGAGTTTCCCCTGTAACTGGCGGTGGCCACGCTTTTAAGCGTATCATTTTCTTTTACAAAATCATTTCAACAACTTCTTGATTCAATCAAACAATTTCTGACACATCAAACTAGTCGACAAGTATGTAAATCGCATGATCACATGAACTTGTAGTTTTTCCGAAAACTATAGTGTAGATCCCGTTATATTTGGTGGATCTTTATATAAGGTAGCTTAATCTCGTAAAAACCTCGTTTTTAGAATAAATTTATCTTTACAACTTCTCGTCATCTTTTACAAGGTTTGTTATTTTGTCGAAACTTTTCCTTTCACAAGTGTTTACACACTTGTGGTTTATAAAATCATACTTGTTAGTGTGTCATCCGACTTTTAGAAAACATGATTTTCTCGACACTTGGTTCTACGAAAATACCACTTGTACATACGTAGATCCGCTAGTTTTAAATACTATTTTACAAGTAAAAATACTTTTACACAAGTTCATGTTTCTCGTGTGGTAGAGTTTCACCTTTTAACCCTTGTATCGTTCAAGACAAGCTTATGTCAAGATCCATGATCTTAACAAAGTCGGGTTAAACGATGATTCGAGCTACCACAACGTAGATCGGGCCTAAATAATCACACAAAATCAATACTACAACTTTTACACAATTATTATGCTTTTAACCAACAATATTCATGTTTTAGTAGACTTTAAAGCTTCAAAAGATAAGTTTCCGCATTTTAACCGTTACAAATCTTATTAACCACCTTAGATTAGTTCGAGTATGAGTTTTAAGTGTTATACCTCTAGCTCGGGGCTAGGGAAGAATCTATGCGAAGAAGTGGTGGATAAAAGCAAGATAACGAGGTCCTTCGCCTTCCATTAGCTCCAAGACTCCTTATGCGTGACCCGTAAGACTTGTATAACCTTGGAATGTGGAAGATGGAAGCCGAAAATGGATGGATGGGGAGAGGGGGGTTCGGCCGTGAGCTATGGGGAGCAAGGGAGAGAGTTTTGGTTGTGATGAATGGTGTGTTATGATCTCTTGTGTTTAGACATGATACTTATAGACAATGTTAAAGATAATTATCCAATGGTTATGGTGTCTTCAAGATATTAAGCACTACCATTATTTTAATCAAGCAAAGGACAAGGGTGTCCCCCAAGGGGACCGAATTCGGACCAGGGGGGGGGTACTAGTTTGATTTCAACTAGAAGTTAAGTTGTAGTTAGGTTAAACCAAGTTAGTTTGGAGATTAACTCGGTTAGTGGTGTGGTGAGCTTTAATGCGGGTGTTAGGGTATTCAGGGACCCTAACTGGCTCAGAAAGAGATAAATAATGTTATTGTCAATATTTTCATGTTCCGGGTATAGTCCGGTTGTTCGGTTGGACAGAAATCCGTTGAAGTGCTTAAATAAGCTTTAAAGTGTCGTTAATAATATTTTTAGTGACACAACTTATTTTTCAAAGTGTCAGGAATATTTCCTCATGTTTTGGCACTTTACTAGTTAGCCAGAAGCTGATATGTTAATTAAAGTGCTGTGTTTTGTGCTTAGAGTACGTTTTAGGCACATCCAATCATTATATCTTATTCCTAGAGACGCAGTTCTACAACCCTTGTATCCCTACACTCACTATGTGTGTAGTAAAATATTTCTGGCTCATACAGGCCCTTAGAGGCAGTGTCTGCCTGATGCTGGCTTTATCAGCATGTTCAATAGGTTATCCGCTCATGGTGCTACTGTGCTTTTGTGCATCATGTTTGTCACTAAGGTTCAACATGTAAATAGTGTAGTGACGGAAATCAAAGTATGATGCAGATATGTACAAGTATCAACAGTCAGGTAGCAGTTCATCAATAATTTCAGTTAAGCACAGTAATTAAGCAGTAATTAATTATTAATTAAGTCGTACGGATACCTGGTTTAGTGAGGGTTGTCACATCAGCAACATTCTCAGCGTTTTGAGTATCATCTTCAGATTCAGATTGTTGTTCTTTAGCAGCTCGTTTCTCTTTCAGTTTCTCCATTCTTTCTGCAAAATAGAAATGAAAACTTTCAGGAGAAAGATGAGTTTTTGCAATATTTATGTGTTTTTCTTCCTCATCATCACTGCTGCTGTGATCAGGTGATTGATCAAATTGTACAAACTTATCAGAATCACCATCTGATACATCAGAATCAGACGGTGTTTTATCAAAAACAACTTCTTTTTCTTGAACATTTTCATTTTGTACACTTTTATCAGAACTCTGTAAATCTTCATCTGAACCCTGTAAACCTTCGTCTGAACTTTCTGAAACCTCCCCAGAATGTTCTGAAAGTTTATCAGTACTGTCTGAATTTTCATCAGATGACACAGACTTTTCATCTTCGCTTTTCACAGTCTCTCCAATAGATTTCATCCAAGTAGCAAACAAATCTGGCTCTCGGACAATCTTGGCAATGAAGGCTTTGAACTCTCCCTTCTTATCCACAAACATATCCCAACTGAAACCATCTGGAAGTTTCTCATCATCTTGATCACTAATGCGTGCTGCTGTGGCTTCAAATGATATGTAATTACTCCAGCTGAAATCTACCAAACATGCTCTTTTGGGATCTTCAATCTTTCTTCCTTGAGCTGTCTGCAGTTCTTGGGATTGACCAACTTGTTGATAGATAGCTTTGCGGTAGTAATCATCTTTCCCGAATGGATTCTGTGCTCCGCTAGCTTCTCTTCCTTTGCACTCCCGCTTGAAATGGCCTTTCTCCCTGCATCGAAAACAAGTAACTTTAGATTTATCAAAACCTAAAGTAGAGACATGTGCATCAAGAAAGTCATTTCTCCCGGTAATGGTTTTGAATTTTTCAGCTCGTCGAAGAACACTAGCAAGACACCATTTAATATCCATGAGTTCCATTTCTTCAGCGTCTATCTGATCGTAATCCTCTTTGGTAAGCATAGGATTTCCGATCCGACCAGCAACAAGACCTTCATAGGATAACATAACTGATCCCAGAAGTGCCATGTGGTCTTTAGCAGTGTCTTCAGAGAAACTTTGGCCTTCTGGAAGGTTAAGAGCTATGTTGCACTGAATCATATATCCGTTTCCGGTTTTTGTACTCTGAGACTGAAAACTCGTGTTAGTCTCTTTCGGATTCACACTCGGAAACGATGAAAACCCGCTGCTACTCTTGTTTGAACCCTGATCAGCTTTCTCCGATGAATCACCAGCACTGAATGCAGTTTGAATCTTCTGACTTCTTTCAGACTCAGTAACTGGAACACTACCCCGGTAATACATCTTCACATCCTGTTGACCACTCGGACTATTCATCCTTGCGATCTTTTGCTGCTCAAGATCCTGACTTTCTATTTTCTCAATGAACTGTGAAATAGTCAGCCCGTCATACACACCAGTATTCTTTAAAATCATCAAATATGTTCCCCACTCTTTCTGAGGTAACGCGTCAGCCAATTTAACCACCCATTCCTCACGACCTTTTTCTACTCCCAACATCGATAGTGATCGCACCAAGTGACAGTATCTCTCGATTAGCTTTTTAGTATCCTCTCCCGGCAAACTGCTAAACAAATCGAACTCTTTCTTTAACAATTCTTTCTTGCTTTTGATCATGTTTTCACTTCCCTCGAATTTAACCTTAAGAGCATCCCATATAGACTTAGCAGTTTTGTCGTGCTGTAACAAGATGAATATATCTTCCTTTATCGCCTGCTGCAACAAACTGATCATCATTTTCTCGGCTCTATACATTGCTCTTTCTTGATCAGTAAACTCGGATATCTCTTTAATAACTTGCAAATCTGTTCGAGGCAAAGTGTACTTCTCCAATATGCACTCCCACGATCTGAGATGGTTTGCTTGAACCCGGTTTTCAAACCGATCCTTCCACCCATAATACTCCTCAATGCTCATCAATCTAGGGGGCTTTTGAGTCGTTCCCGTCTCGTTTTCCGAATTCATTGCTTGAGCAATTGCGGATGGAGTAGTCGATGTAGCAAAAGCGTTGTAGAACTCGGAATCCATATTAACTTGGCACGTTTTTCAAAGCAAGTGACAGAAAAGCGAACTGACAGATAAGCGAACCAGATGTTCACAAGGGCGAACCGTACTTTGGAGCAAACCTAATTTGGACACAAAAGCGATCCGACAATGTACATTGGAGCGGACCCTAAAGACTTCCTTAGAGCGAACCAAATTTGACAAATAAGCGGTCCTGTCTTGATTTTTGGAGCGAACCAGAAGCAAAAATGTACACTCAGGCGAACCAGACTACTAATTTGGAGCGAACCAGACTTAAACGTGTACAAATGAGCGAACCAGACAATGATCTATGAGCGGATCATGATGACGTCATTACGAGCGAACCACATAACGAACATGTTTTGACCCATTAAAACTTCGAATTTTGACACGAAACTTTCCAGGGTTTGTCTAAGTATGATTTTACACAATCTGTGAACTTTTGAATGAAATTCAACCGTGAAATCTCCCGGAAATGAGAAAAGAAGGTGTAGAAGTAAGAAAAATCGATGAAATCCGGCTATAATCTGCAGAAAACCTCCTCCCAAGCTCTGATACCACTTGTAGGATCGTTTGCTGACCCGAACGAGTCGTTCAGAGGTTGTTTCTTGCGTTTCAGATGCGGAATAATAAGAAATGCAAGTAGATATAGCTTGTTCTTCCTTCTAACTGGTTGTTTTATTGATTTGAAACGTTTTACAGCTCAATCTTCACACCGACAGAGCTTCGGCGTGGAATCCAACCATCTCCTACTGAGGATCGCTCAAACTACTCTATATATAGGCAGTTGGGTCCGCTTATGTGTCACATGACCATAAGAGCGGACCAGCTTAGTCCACATAAGCGGACCGGCATGCACCTATGAGCGAACCGATATTCTAATGACCATATAAGCGAACCTAGCTCATAAAACCTATACAGACTCCTGTTTTCTCGTAAAACGTGCCTTATGCTATACAATACGATGTAAGACCTGATCCTAGACACCTAGACGCAATCAACAGATGTAGTGTACTAACACAATCTTCACAGATTCTTCATCTTTTGAAACTTCTTTTGTCCCTGTCTCGAATGAACCTGCACAAAATATTTTAACAAAATTAAGAGGGTTCGCATTCTTATCAATATAACAACCTCTCTTGATACCGTATTTCATCACATATTTTGCCCTAACACATTCAACAATCCTTTTGTTCATCTCATCAATCACATCTAATCCCATCTCCACCAAATGATTTTCTAAGACCTTTATCATTTCATCACATATTTTGCCCTAACACATTCAACAATCCTTTTGTTCATCTCATCAATCACATCTAATCCCATATCCACCAAATGATTTTCTAAGACCTTTATCATTTCTTTCCTTTTCTTTCCGTTTTCAAATTCATGAGTTTTAAGTATGCTGACGAATCTTGTTAGATGTAATTTTGAAAAATTTGAATCCTTTCTTAAATTTTTCAAAAATTCACTCCATTCAATAGGTAATGCATCTGCAAACTTTTCTATCTTTTCAGCATCTGATAGAAATATCTCATGATTTTTTTAAGTAACCAAGTAAGACTCCATATCGGTTTTCTAGATCTTCCAATGTTTCATTTTTCAAACATACAAAATATTTAAACCTTTTGACCCAACCATCCTTTTTTACACTTCTATAACTATCATCTATAAGCCCTTGATGCCAATCATTAAATCTCTCAAAATAATAATTTTCATTCTCATCAAACGTTTCTCCCATATTTCCAACACAATCTGTTTAAACGAAATACCAATCACTTAAATCTGATTAGGCCAATCAATTAGTGAATATGTTTAACGAATGAGTGGGCCATTCAAGACAAATGGGCCGTTCAAGATCAAACAATTATTGCCGACAATTTTGAGAACATCGCATGCAAACTTGAATGTTTCACATGGGCCGCTTGTTTTTAAAACCAGCTTTCAATGTATTACCGATTTAAATTGGATAAAGTAAAAATGAGCCCTTCTCAATTTATTCTAAAAATTAGTGGTCAACAACTTTTTAACTCTCAACACAATCCTATTGGACCAATATCATTGAACAGATCACTTAAGACCAATTCACATGCAAATCACACCAATCAAATAAAATGGGCGGCACATGCAATCTAGATATCCACAAATGTAATTGTCCAACAATTCCACAGATCAATTCACGTGCAATATGTTTGCCGATTGGACCAATTAATCTTGTTTGCACTAAAGAAGCCGACAATTTTAAAACACAACAACAATTTCCAATAAAATGAATGAATCGGTGCACCAGTTCACGTGATTTGTAAGTTCAAGACAACCTCTTTTTAATGTTTCAATATCTCGATCACATGCAATTCTTGAACTAATCACTCACATGCAAACCGACAATCTCGATATATGTATCACACAACACGATGCACTTTAACTACGAATTTCAAATGATCGATGTTTTCAAACGGGATGACTAGCTTTCAAACGGTGTCAATTTCAAACCGAATAGGCAATTTTCAAACAAAATGAACAGTTTCAAACGATAGTTCAAACGAGATGGCCAATTTCAAACGGAAGGTTCAGTTTTCAAATGACAACTTCACGTTTTCAAACGGAAAGGTCAGTTTTCAAACAGAACACTAGGCCTCGTTCAAACGGACACCAGTTTTCAAGCCATTTTTACCAGTTTTACGTCGAATTTAGATCTGAAATTCTCAAGGGTTTGTTAAAACACAATTACGCGCACATCGTGAAAATTTCAGCCGATTTTAACCGTGAAAAGTATCAATTTTGAAAGAAGGTGTAGAAAATCAGAATTTGCTAGCGAAAATGAGCTAAACGATAAGAACTCTTCCTCCTGAGCTCTGATACCACTTGTAGGATCGTGAAACGACCTAACGAGTCGATCAGAAGAGTGCTCAGACAGAATCAGAGGCGGAATTCATTGATTCGGTCTTCGTTTAGCTTGGATTCACTATTAACTGTCTCGTATATTAATCTCTGAACAATTTACAATCTGGATACACTTCGACAGCACCTCGGAGTCGGAAACTAGAACTTTACAACTGAGATCGTTTGAAGGGTATTTATAGGCCAAGCCCTTCCGTTTGAAGGAGTCATGGCACCCTTCAAACGGACACGGTTTTAAACGAACATCACTTCAAACGGTCAACAATTCAAACGAATACAATTTCAAACGGTCAACATAATCCAACTTCCATGTGCATTCTGACTTCACATGCATGTTTGTAATGATGAGAACTTGTGATGTCATATATGTGATGTCACTTGTGATGTCACATATATGATGTCATGCTTGATCGGATCCGCAACGAACCCGAGACTCGATATAAGACGAAGTCGACAGATGTATGCACCAACAACGGATCCTTGGCACCCATGTCCATGACATAAGTATAATTTTTCCTTGGTGCACGCATCACTATCCAGTCGTCCGGAATAACCAATCCCGGTTTCAACAGCAATGCCTCAGACTTGGTAAAGTGGACCGAGTGACCCTTGTCGCAGACTTGTGACACACTCATGAGATTGTGTTTAAGCTGCTCAACATAGTTCACTTTATCCAAAGTGATCTTCCCATTCGTCACTTTTTCTCGTCCGGTAATTCTTCCACCTTTAGCACTAGCAAAATTCACATGTCCACCATCATATTCTTCAAATTCAGAAAACAATCTCGCATCCCACGTCATGTGCCTCGAGCAGCCACTACCAACATACCATAAGTTGATAATCCTCCTTAGCAGCTCCTACACACACCAACCAAAAGATTAGTTAGATTGGGGAACCCAAGCCTTAATGGTCTTGGGTCGTCCAAATTCACCAACTACTTGAACATCCATCCAATATCCATTACTCCTAACTGGAGTCTTGAATCTCAGACCTGTTGATGGAAATGGGGTTTGATTTCCACTTGGTCTATGGTCCTGAGGGTTCCTATATGTGTTTGGACTATTTAACCTTTGAAACCTTAAGTTTTGATTTCTAGAAGCTTGATTATTGTAATTTCTAAAGCCATTGTTATAAAAAGTTCCACCACCATTATTTTGGTATCGATTTTGATATGGACATTGACTTATGAAATTATTTGAGTTATAATTGTTCATTCTTGGTGAACTACTTCTAGGTCTCTCATATCTGCCTGATGTAGATTCAGGCTGAAATCTTGGTTGATTTCTTTGAAAACGAGGAACTTGTGTAGTTCCTTTTTCAGCCCTATCTACACCATCGGCAACACCCTCTTGTTGCTTTGGAGCAGATTTCTTTGGAGAATTTGAGACTTTCTCCTAATCATCACCTTTCTTCTCTGGTGATTTTCCTCTTTGTTTCTCACTCACTTGTGCTTCAGTGTTTTTGTTAGGACAGCAGCTAGCTACATGTCCCTTGGTGTGACACTTGAAGCACGATCTCTGTTTCAAAGACTTCTTATCTGAAACCTTTGAACTAGATTCTGGTTTTGATGATGATGCCTTAGAGGGATTTGGTTTAGTTTGCTTAGTTTCAGAATTTTCTTTGTTTTTGTTTTTGTTTTTGTTTTTAGCAAACTCTACATTTGATTCGTTTTCATTAACAGCTGTTTCGTTTTTCATGTCGCTTCCTTGAACAAAATTTACCTTTTTAACAAAAGTTGGATTTTTATTCTTAGGATGTGAAGTTTTCTTTTTCAAAACAGGTTTACTGTTATTATCCTTCTTAGCATCATCATTCTCAGACACATCACCTTGACTTGATGTAGAACTACTAGGTGATGTTGACAGAAAGTCGGTTAACTCATCTTCGTCAGGTAAGAACGAATAGTCGTGACTAAGAGGAGGTGGGACTTCATTAAAGCCCTTTAAGCCCACACTAGTCTTGTCATTACTTTTCTTCAACCCACCCATCATGTGTTTCATAACAAAAGTAGAGTCCTGAATTGACTTAATTTCTTTTCAAGTTCAACAATTTTGAGTTGTGCATCTGACAACTCTTTGCATTTTTCAGAAATCTCTTTTGTTTTCTCACCCATCATGTCATGAGCCAAGTCCATGACTTGAAGTTTTTCGTTTAGTTTGCAGGTTAAAGCTTCAATTTCAACTTCATAGCCTTTTATCTTATTCAAATATAACGACTCATTTCTTTTGGCAAAAAAATTGATTCTTTTATGTTAGACATCTCGTTTACCAGACTTTGGTTTTGTGTTGACAACCTGTCAAGCTCACCCTGTAATTCACGACATTTTAAACAAACAGAAGTAGTAGAGTTACTTACCTCTCCTGTTGATTTGTTTGAGTTGGCCATGAGAGCAGCAATTTGAGCTTCCATTCTTTTGTATTTTGCCTCTTTCTCTTCTGCTTCCCTTTCATGGTCAGACTTTGGCTTTTCTTCTTCAGCATTTGTTGTCTGATCAGCCTTATCTACCTCAGCTTCACTTTCCTTCTCAACTTCAGCATCATCTACTGCAGCTTCACCATCATCAACTGGCAAAATTTCTGCCATGAATGCCTGAGTGACATTCTCATCGTTTTCCAAGTGAACACTCCAGTCATATGAACCTTCTCTTGCTGTAGAGATCAAAGCTCTTGAGTTAGAGTTGTTTGACGTATTCCTATTGTTTGAACTCTGACTCGAAGTCTCCTGCTTTTGTTTTTGACATTCCCTAGTGAAATGCCCATAACTTTGACAGTTAAAGCATCTCACTTTGGTCTTGTCGAAACCAACACTCTTCCCTACAAACTTCCTTCCTGTCTGGTTCATAAATCTCTTCACTCGTCTAGAAATCACGGACATTTGCCATTGCAAATCCATCTCTTCTAGATCATCAGGGTCAATCTGATCATAATCTTAATCTAAAGTGGCAGGATCAGATATCTTCCCCTGAATGTAGTTCTCATAAGAAGCAACGAATGAAGCAAGTAGAGCAAGATGCTCTTCTGCAGACTTAACACTCATAGGCATCGACTTTGTACTACCACTCTGCTTAGAAGCTGATATTCTCTTGGCTCTTGTTGATCCTCCTGAGGCAGCTACAAAACATACATCACCATCCTCATTCACTGTGACCTGCTCATTCTCACACAATAGAAACGCAGTAGCAGAGTCGCTAGAAGCGTGGTGAGACGAAGAAGATGTAAGCCCATTGTAAATCCCTGGATCTTGAACCTGATCATATCCAGTTTCTTTCTTCTTCATATTGAGCTCATAAGCTCTTAGCTTTCCTACCACTTCTTCAAGCTCTTTTGTCTCATAATCTGGTTCCCCTTTAATCATAAGAGTGTAGATATCCCACTTTGCAGGTAGAGCATCAAACAGCTTGTAATTGATCTCTATGTCAGTATAACTATCTATGTCATAGTTGTCCATCTCTAACATGAGATGATAGTATCTAGTGATGATATCTTCAAGTGACTCATTTCTCATGCACTTGAAAACAGTAAACTACTTCTTCAGTAGATCAACTTTGTTCTTCTTAACATATGTATTTCCCTCGTATCTTTTCTCTAATGCATCCCACATATCCTTTGAAGTAGTGTACTTCTTGAAGGTATGCTTGATGCCATCAGGTAATGACATTTTTATTGCAGCCAAGGCTCTCTTTTCAGCCTCATACATCTTTTTATCATCCTCTTGCATGTTCACATAGGCTGTTCTACGTGGTCTGCCCTCAAAGTCGTGTGTTGGGTTTGTGTACCCATCGACAATACATATCCACATGCGTGTATCCTGATATTCAGTGAAAGATTGAAATCGGTCCTTCCATGTCAAATAATTTTCCACCTTCATCATCTTAGGCGTTTTGTTGGTAGTGCCAACCTCGTGCTCCATTCTCAAAAGCTCATTCAAATTAGACATGTTTGACATTTTAACGTTGCAGACTGGTAAAACCGTACAAAATTTTTCCGAAACCTGTTTTTACCAAATTATACCATTAGATTCGTCTCGAAAATACGATTCCAATGATATATAATGTCGAAGACCTTTTTCGGGATTTTCCAGAGTTTTTTTTTTAATCCCACGAATTCAACGGTGCAAACGGTTTGTCCAGATGAGCTATAGATAGTTCTCTAAACAAGAAATATTGAAAAATTTCCTACGCTTGCCTTGGAAAATTCCACCACTAGTAAATCGCACAAGAACTAATCACACAAGTTAGTCCAAATCGCACAAGAATAATTGGATCCCACAATCCACTAAAATTGGGCTGAACAGTTAACTTAATGGGCCTGGACTTGATCGCACAAGTTTCAAAATCGCACAAGCTGACTTCTAATCGCACAAGTTTGACCAAATGCACAAGTTTGACCAATCGCACAAGTATGTCCAGTCGCACAAGTTCTTCAAATGCACAAGTTTTTCAACTTTTGAATCCCACTAATGTCACACCCCGAAATTATCAGAGTTGGTGTGACTGGACTGGTATCTTCATTGCACAGCGGAAGCAAATAAAGCTAAGACTTCTAGAAATTGAACGCCCACTAAGTACTCGATTCTTCATGGTTCTCCTATTCCAACCGTGCCATAACTTTGAAATGCAACCAGAGAAAGAAACATGCGAAAAATCAACATAAGGTTGAGCGAGTTCATAGTTTGTTGGTAAAAGATTTGAAATAAATCTTTTTGAATAACCGGTTTTTGAAATTTTGTTGAGAAAACGAATTTAAAAATCATTTTCTGGTCATGTGATATGGAAACTTTGTATTTGTAACGCTTTATGTTCGTAAAACCATGTATTTGTAAACTCTTGTATTGGTAAAATTTGTATAACCGTCAATGGCCACCCTGACTTTGACTTCATGCCCGCATAATCCCTATGCCTTGAATTTGTATAAAACATGGTATTTAGTTTATATAAATCAAGTATTTTTGTAAGTGTGTATGATAAAAATCCCTGGTATGTAGCAATAAGGAAAAAGAGATCACCAATGGGTTGCAAAGCCACTGGTATGTGTGAGAAAGTGCAGGGAAACTCAAACCTAGCAAATTTGTACCGGGCTTCCGGCTGTAAGACACAGTCACCTCTATGGGCCGCCCCCTGGCCTCACGGGTGTGGGCTCGCTACACCCAAATAGATCTATCACTCTTGTGTCTCTCGGTCCTACAACGAGGATTAATGGCCTCAAGTGTTGTACCCACCCCTCACATGATCTGAACGTCCTAACCCTCCTTAAGCTAACCCATACCATGTAAATAAATGTTTTTAATAATTGTATCATGTATTTTACCCCAGCCCCTAAGGATGAACCTCACATTTCGATAATCCGTAATTGTTTTGTAAAAACCAGTATGTTTAGTATAAACCTTTCGTAAATCATTTGAGTTCCTCGAAGTCCATTCGTGATATGATTTAGAAATACGAGTTTTGCATTTGTTCAAAACTTTGTATGTTCTTGCAAAATGTGCTTTGTCTAAAAATATACAGTCTTTGTTTATCGAAAACTTTTATGTTTCTGAAAATCGTGCATGTCTTTCCACCCCGAAAACATTTACAAAAATGTAAAGTCGTAAAAAAAAGTGGGGTTATGAACTCACCTGAATTGCCTTGTGCAAAGCTAGCTAATTAAGACTTCGTGATGTCGTTTCCAAGACGTGGCTTGCTAGCGTGCATTCTACAATATCCCTAACACGGAATATCTTATAAGTTTCTAAATAAACGCAGTAACTCAACTACGTGTCATCGAGCTCTACCGAATTATTATCCGAATGATTTAACGGTAAGTTGTGAAGTAAATGGAAATGATTAGGTCGTATTTGATAAGTGTTGCTTATCATCGATAGTAACTAACAAGTCTTGAAGAGACTTGATTCTCGAGATATTTAAAAATAGGTAAATATCTATATGAAATATATAATTATATCGTTAAGATCGCTTGACGTCCCGAGGTGTCGTGTGTGTTTGACAGAATATTTACGCGAAAATAGTATATAAAAACTTGTATTATAAGTCGCCTTTCGTATGATTTTTGTCAAAATATTTGTAGAAGTCGTTTAGGCGTTTTTAAAATAAATATAAAAAGTTATATTTATTTAGTAACAGAATCGTTGAGTTATTTGAAGTCTGAAATAAATAGATAAACTATTATCTATTTTATAAAAGGATTCGTGATGTACTCGTTTAATATTTCGAATAAATATATAACTATATTTATTTTTATGAAAGAAGTCGTGTTGTTCGTTAACAGAAATAAATTTATAACTATATTTATTTTTATAAAACGAATCCGTGTTGTTGATATTCGAAATAACATATAAACTATATTTAAGTTTATAAAAGAATGTCTTTTTGTTTGTTGTTCGAAATAAATATATAATTATATTTATTTTTATAAAAGAATTGTCGAGACTTCGTAGTTTAGAATAAATATAATAATTATATTTATTTGTTGTGAATAGTTTCCGAATCGTTGCTTTTAAAAACCGTAAAGTGTTGTCGTTCGAAACAAATATAAACTATTTATTTTCGCAAAGAAAAGAAGTCGGGTTATTTGATGTTAAAACAAGTATGTATATAATTTATTCATTTCATAAAAAAAAATCGTATTGTTGTACATTCGAAATAAATATAGAAACTATATTTATTTTATAAAAATAAACCATTCATCGTAGTTTCTTGTATGTTATAAGGTGTCGTCGAAAGCAAAATTACATTTGTGTATGTACTCATTTGACAGTTTTGTTTTATAATAAGACTCGCTTTATTTTACGGATTTTCTCGAAAAACGGGCAGAGTTTCCTCTGTTTTTGGACGCCCCGACAACACAAGTTGCCGTTAATCTCTAAAAATTCATTCAATGTTCAATAACCAACATAAATATTACTTGTCAAAGCGGCAAAATTATAAGGTAAATACTAGTCTGTTTGGTTGGAGCTCGATATCGCGTATTTAACAGAAATAAAACAACGTTAATAGTCGCTACTTAAACATTTACCATCTTTAGTGTCGAAAAGTCGAATCGCCTAGCCAAGTTGACCGAGTCAACTCACTGTTGACCTGCGTTTGACCGAGTTGACTCGGTTTGACCGAGTCAACTCAAACCGAAACTGAGCCGTCTGAACGAACCGATTCACCCGAACCGAACCATCTGAGCTGACTAGCTACCGTTGACCGAGTTGACTCGGTTGAGTTGATCGAGTCAACTTGCTGAGTGAATCGAGTCAACCCGAACTACTTCTGACGCGGACAAATCTGACCGAACCGGACCTGAGACCCGAACCGTCTGACCTGAGAAACCCGTGAGTGACCCGAAGCTTGACCCGACAACTCTGACCAGGGATAAAACCCGAAACAACCCGAACAAAGCTGAAGCCGTCCTCACCATTATGAAGAAACTCGTCGGATATGACTTGGACCACCGGACAAATGAACTGATCGGCGGTCCGAATCTCCGACCGCCGGTTCCTTCTCTCTCGTCTCTCGATCTGTCTTTCTCGTCTCTCTTTCTGCTTGATTTTGACGCCGCACCACCATACAAATGAACCGACCGGCGGTCCGAGCCTTTGACCGCCGGTTCTCCCTCTCTCTCTCTAGTTATCGCTGCCGCACCACCACCGGTTCGTGGTGGTGGTGGTCTGTTCCATCAGTCGAGAAGGAAGAAGGAAGCGGGGGGGGACTGCTGTGCTCGTCGGAGAAGAAAGGGCCGCCGGAAGCTTACGGCGGCGCCGTCGCCGTCGCCGGTCGCCGGAAATCCGGCCGGTCAGGAGTGAAGGAGAGAGAGAGAGATTCAGGTGTGTGATTGGTTTGTCTGTTTGTTATGAACAAATGAGAGGATCAGGGGCTGTTTGTTTGGATCTGAATGGATCTATTCAGAGCTTAACCTCTGAATCGGTCAGAGGATGGGTTGTTTGGTTCACAAAACCCTTACCTCTGAATGGTTTCATTCAGTCTGAATGGTTCAGATTTGAGAAGTTGCTGAATGAAAAACTTTACATACCTGCCCCTTCCTCCCATCTCCTCCACAGCTCCTCCTCCCCCTCCACTGCTCCTCCACCTTCTCCTCCTCACCACCGAAAATGGTGAACTTCACGATGAACAACTCTCTCATCTCAATCGTAACACTCCTCCTCATCATTTCATCATCGGTAATCGCCACTGCCGATTCTCCCTTCATCGTAGCGCAGAAGAAAGCTACACTCAACCGACTCAAATCCGGCACCGAAAAAGTCTCCGCTTCGATCGATCTTTACAATCAAGGATCCGCGTAAGTAGATTTATCGTTTTTTTTCTTCTAAAATTACTTTCGATCGGTTGATGTTGTAGCTCGAATTGATTGTTGAACAAGTTTGATTTAGGTTTTATGTGGTTTGTTGATTAATTGTGTGTGGATCTGAGTAGATTTGTTGAATTGGAGCTGGATTGTGCTTAATTTGTTTGATTGTTTGTCGATTTGAGTAGATCGATTGAATGGTGGTGACGGTGTAGTTCAGAGGAATTGAGGAAGAACATGTAATGGTTTTTTTAATTAAAATGGGGTAAAAATGTCATTTTACACAGTCATTCAGATGTGCAACCAAACAGCACTTTACTGGTTCAGCACTTACTGGTTCAGAGCCTCTTACCCATTCAGACCTCTTATTCATTCAGCACTTATTGATTCAGATGTTGCCAAATAGCCCCTTAATCTGTTATTTATATTAAGAATTTGATTTAGTGGGCTTTGGGCTTGGGCCCAAGGCCCACAAGCCCAATCCCGTGTTTAGTGGTCCGTCTCTCCTGCGAGACCCGTTATCATAACCCAATTCTTATAAAAATATCGTAAATTGTAATTTTTGATTTTAAAAAAAAAATATATATATAAAATAGTGTCGGTATTCGATGTTGGACGCCCTCCTTAGTCGGTTGCGGTAGAAATCGCGAAAAATTACCTTGTTGCCGTTTCTAATACGTTTTCTAATCCGATTTCGACTGCGGTTATTAAAATTTAATTATGAAACTAAACATATCGACAAATTTAAGTTTTAAAGGTATTCCGCGTCTTCGTTCTTCCGTTTCGTTGCCGGTGCGTTCCAACAGTCGCGTTTTCCGATCACGTATGCGTTTGTGTCGTATGAAAGTACGATATATTCACAAAAATTAATTTCATAAATATAAAATATCCGTAGAAAATCCGTATTTGTCGGCGTTGTCAGTATTTCGTATGGTTTCGTTTCGTTATCGCTTAACGTTTCGCATGCTTCTCCGCAAATCACCGTTCGCGCACTGTAAAGTCGGATAGACGTTCCTAGGCACTCCAAAGACCTAATTAAGTCAATCTTCGCCTTAACCACTACTCATTATCGCGTTAATCATCTGTTAGTCACGTAATTAAGAGCCGTAAATCACCGGTTGTCACATTCTACCCCTGTTACAAAAATTTCGTCCTCGAAATTTAGACTATGTTATCTACGCAGAATTGTGTTGTTCGCAGGTAAGTCCGAATAATAACAAAGCAAATGACCACTTAGTCGAAACAAGACTTATTCGAATCATGTGAATTTAATGACGTTCCTCAACAATAAGAACCCAATGGTTTAAAAGAAATGTGTTTCAAAGTTGATGTTAAAGGAAACAAGACGTATAGGTACAGTCACTAATGTGACTAAGTTAACAGGGATCCAATAATGAACAGGAACTTCAACCAATCGAATTCCATAGGAACGTTCACAATAAATAAATAAGTTCTAGAAGCAATAACATCCACTGGATGAACTTAGAATCAACAATCTCAAATGTAATAGTTTGCATGAAACGCTCGATCGTGATCAGCACAAGCTGCAAGTTACATCGACGCCACAAGGTGTCGCAATGGATGAAACAATTCAATAACAGGGGTAATCGAACAAGTATCACCTGTGTTTTGCAGTCAATTGAAAGCGCAATGAAGTAAATATGAAAATATGCTTCTAACAACATCATAGGATTTTCAATTGAAATTTGAACATCAAAGAAATAATGTTTCTATCGAGGATGAGAAAGCAATGAATATCACAAAGCATTCGATGGATGTTGAAAGAATCGTTAGTAGGTACATCAGGAGATAAAATGAATTGGTGTACCATTGTCTTATCACACGATTGTGTTAAGACGGCTTTAGTTATGATAAATCAAAGCGGATCTAAGGCAATCGATAAATAACTAATTAGATCTGTGCATGAGATGCGTAGACGAGTTTAGCGCAAGCTTCAAATTAGTGAAAATCACCATCACATGGTGTCGGAATCAACAAACAACTTAATGGAGTCGTAGACCAAACAAGTCTACTACGACCCAGAACCAATGAAACGTCTGTTAAAACGAATTCGAATATGATGTTTTCAATACATCATATGGTGTTTTGAATCGAACATGTGCAATGGACAAGTTCAAACAGTTGAACTTGGTTTTAGCGCAATCCGACAAAAAATATATATATCGACAAGAAAACTTTCGGCATGGCCACAACGAAAAACCATGTATGTAACTTGAAAAGAAAGGAAATTTTCAAGAAAAAGTGTTGGCTCGATAACAAAGGAGCAAACAATTACAATAATGCGGGTCATTCGAATCACAAATCAGTAATTAGATTTAGCGAAAATAATATTTGAACTTTGATGAAACGCTTATTTGAAACGAAACCACATGCGTAACAAACGAAGCATGCGTAACATTTGAATTTTCAAGAATGAAGCAATGAGTGTTCGTTATAATGAAAGAAATGATCGAGATACAATGACCATTCAGAGGAGTAGAGATGCAAAAGTCTACTCGCTTGATGCAAAAGTCGAAATTTCAATAAAAGAAATTTAAGGACTTTACCCGGGGCTTCATGTGACGACCAGTTGTTAGGTGACATTACCATGGAAGGTCGAACATAGCGTATTTGTCGTTAACGAGATAAGGGGAATGTGAAGAAATACGTCTTTTCCCTGGCGTGATTCGTGTCGTTTGCAGGACCGCGTGACAAGTTGCCGTTTCCTGATTGTTGGTTCTCCTGTTGACAGGAATCTAGCGTCGTCGTTGAATTGCGCCATTGTGTCCTTTCAAAGGCCTCGCCTCGATAGTCGTATGTGTCGTACTTCAACCTCCGTTGACATATAGCTTAAGTTTCACGTATACCTGTGCACTAGCGTTATGTTTCGCGTAGGACGTGATGTACTCCGGCATCCGTTGACGTAAAATTTGAGTTTCGTGTATTCTCGTGCACTAGCGTTTCGTTATGCGTAGGCTGCCTGCTCGGGAAGTTTAAAATATCATAGACAATATGGATAATAGTGTGTGCCCGAGTTAATATTCGTGGTTCCTACGTGATGACCTTTAATGAACTTTAACATAAGTTTTCGTGTGACAACCCTCACAATTACAGGTACTGTACAAATTAATTAATTCTAATTATGTGCTTAATGACTGTTCTTGATTACAACTGACACTTTAAACTGCTTACTGATTTATTTACATACATACATGTGCATCACTTTACATACAGTCGCTCCATTTATCTCATACAGACTCTTAGTGATAAACCTGATGCACAAAGCACAATTGGCACAGTGAGCGGATAACTCAGACACATGCTGACAATGCCAGCACATAGACAGACACCATACTGAGGCCAGTATGAGACAGGGATAGAGTACTACACTGGTATGGAGTGTAGGGAAGTGAGGACCATAAGGCTATGTCACTAGGTGATAGTTTGAGTGCCGGAAAGTGCCTAAAACTCGTTTTAAGTACAAAATTCTGCATTCTCAGCAACAATTCAGCTTTTAACACACTCGTACTATACAGAGAATTGACTAAATGGTCCTGAACGCTTTCCTAAGTGTTGGAATTAATTTCGTTACAAAAAGATGCATAAAAGACACTATGCAGTACAATTAAACGCTTTAACAGAACGGTACGTAACCGAACAACCAGACATTACCCGGGACACCAAAATATTGTCAGAAATATTATTTTATTATTCTTAAATAATCATGGTCACAATAAATCCCCACACACTATAGAAACATGACATACACCCACTATACTTGAAAATACCCTTAACCTTCTAATTTAATACCTATTAGTTAACAAAAACTTTCACTTTACACCCCCCCAACCGAAAATTCTGCCATGATTACATAAATATTATGTTTAGATTATAGTAAATGCAATCTTGATTCTATTGGTCAAGTATCTAAGCAATGATGGCTATGAAGTTGTAGGATGCTTATTTCCAAGATGTGATCATCATAACCTTCAAGCTCCACACTCAACCTCTCTCCTCCTCCCCTTATTTTCGGTTCACCCCCTCCCCCATAACCGAATTCACCACCACCATCCTTCACCACCTCCATTTTCTTCACTACAAGCTCTCATTTCAAGTTTGAAGTTCTTCCATAGAAGTGCAAGTTGAAGAGCTTTCAAGGGAGCTTGGTTCAAGCCTTTGTCACTAACATTTCACCATCATCTTTGTCCTAAGATTGTTACCCTAGCCTTGTGCTAGTAGTAAGTCCCTTCACACCCTTGTTCCATCTTGTTCTTGTTATGTTTTGTTTAAATGTTCATGGCATACAAAAGCTAAAACACTAAAATGTTGAACTTAAAAATTCTGCATAAAAACCATAGATAAAAGGGTTGTATGAAGTTGAAATCTGGATGGTTTAGGGTTGGTTAAAGCATGATTGAGGTTTGAACATTTATTCATCAATAAACCATGGTTAGGGTCTTTGTTTATGCGTTTTTAGTCACTTCTACAATGTAAACAGCTTGCTGAGTTGAATTTCCAGCCAACTTCAACAGGCTGTAACGGGACCATTTTAAATCGAAAAACCGATTTTCTGAAGCCTAATATGTGTATTTTGGAATAACTAAACAAATGGCACTGGAATCGTAATTTTTCGAAACCGTTTACTATTTTTAAGGGACTGTTTTTGGATAGCAGCTCAAGCTGCATTTTTACTACAGAAAAAGTGTGTCATATTCGGAGTCATAACTTGAAACCCGATTAAATCGACTCATGGAATTTTTTTAGTAGTTGGTCACCGTTGTTAGGATGACCCTCCAACTGGAATTTCGTCAAACGGACTTACGGTTAAATTTTAGTGAATATTTCCGTAAACTGCAATCAGAAAGTAACAAATCTGATTGCAGTCGAGAAAATGATTTTCTATAAAATATGGGTAACGAACTGGACTCTGATATTTTTACATAATATATAGAACCTTCTGCAAAAATTTTAGAATTTTTTAAAAAGGATAACTATTTTATAAAAATCCTCGAAAACAGTCCGGTTTCGAGTAATAAAGCTGAAATAAAGTATGTAAGGTTTTGTATGTCTATATGTCGGTTTGGTTATCGAAAATGAACTATTGGATATATGTAAAAGAAAATGATATGCTAATTAAGCATGGACACCTCTATTTACAAAGGAGACTCTGCCGAAATTTTTCCGAGAATCCGAACACTTAGTAAAATATTCGAGAAAATAGATACGAAATAGTTGTCTAACTATTTTTCTAAGAACGATAGTTAAGTTAAAATAATTATTATTATTTTAACAAAATAATACCAAAGTAACACAACTCAAAACACTAAACTCTAAGCCAAGGCACGGCCCGTTCGTCTAATAGACATTAGTACGTTGTAGGTTGTCATGTAGCGGAAAGAGTTAAGATTCGAGTCAAGACGCACTACGGTGAGTTCATGTCCCCCTTTTCTCTTAACTGTTTTCAGTTTTATACTTCGGGGGTGAAATACATGTTACATAATAATTACAAATGTTTTATACATGGTATGATTAGCTAAGGAATGTACTGCTAGATTACGTGAATGGGTAGGCTATTGTCTTAAGACCATTAATCCTTGTATAAGGACCGAGGGGCATGAGTGATAGATCTATTGGGTGTTGCGAGCCCCATCCATGGGCCTGCGAGTGGCTGCATGTGGTGACTATGTCGTTCCGCCGGAGGGGCCGGTACGAAATACGCATACAGGTTTGAGTGCTTCCTAGGCCATGTCACTTATTAATGTATTAGCTACACATTAATTGATCTGTTTTTCCTTATTGCTACATACCAAAGACCTACATTTATACAGACACATTTTAACAATTTATACAGACACACTTTAACGATTTATACAGACTCACATACACATGAACTCGCTCAGCTTTTTGTTGACTTTTCAAACTACATGTATTTCAGGGAATTAATTGGATCTGGCAAGTGATGCATGTTAGCTGCGTACTAAATAGGGATGTCATCCAGGGTCATAGGTTTGGGGGGTGTAACTCCTTCCTGGACGGGTTGCATGTCTCAAATCCTCGTTTTGCTAATAGTCTTTCGTCGAGTCTTATGGACTCCTTTTAAACAAATCATGGTTTGTAACGTATTCAGTGGTTGATATTTTTAAAGACAATATGTTATGCATTTTCTAAATTATTTTAATGGATGAACATCTTACGTTTTTATCATATAGCATTGTTGTGATTGTTGCTATGATATTAAGAAGTCACACCAAATAAACCACGCTTCCGCAAAAGCCAGGGTGTGACAGCTTGGTATCAGAGCCTCGATCATTGCGAACTAGGATTCTTTCTCGAGTCTAGACTATGATCATCAGGGCTCTCATGAAAATGTTTTCAAACATTTTTACATTGCATACACCAAACGTCCAGATCCAGGGCACAAACATTTTTACAAACAAAAGGGCACAAATACACATTTCCAAATCTAAATTTATAATTCAGTCTTAGAGACTGAGGGAGGATCAGTCTTAGAGACTGAGAGAGGATCAGTCTTAGAGACTGAGGGAGGATCAGTCTTAGAGACTGAGGGAGGATCAGTCTTAGAGGCTGAGGGAGGATCGGTCTTAGAGAACAGGGAGTTAGTCTAAGAGACTAGGGAGTTTAGCCTGAGAGACTGGGTAGGATAGTCTTGAGAAGACTAGGATGATTACATGCTTACATTGTCGTTACATACTCGCTTAATTGTTGTTTATTGAAATACGTGCATAGGCGATGACTATTTGCATACGCTAACTGATAGTGATTACTATGGAAATATATACTATGACTACCATGTACCGATACACATGTCGCTTGATTAGAAAGCGGGTTGTCAGACATTGATGACCCTATGGCCGCCACAGATGATGAGACTGCACTTGCACCGGAGATATTTATGACAGACACCGAGAGTGACCCTGACACGCTGACCAAGGACTAGGATGACTCTCAACCGGCCGCGCTGCCAGACTTTGGCGATGAACTACCCCTACTGATGGCTCCTCCGACAGGAATTCTCCTGTCACTCTTGTTTCTATCCATGACCACTTCATCACTGGACATTCTGATAGTGAACACACCATGGCTCCAATCCTTGACAATACGCATCATGTGGACCTTTTCTTCCAAAGGGTGGCTACTCGATGAATAGTCGATGACGTTGACATGACTATTGATGGTCCTCCTGACGACATCCATGGTGAGGGAAAGTTAGACGAGAACGTTATTATAAATATCACATCTGAGACCCCTGTTATTAGGCTATCCTCTGCGCGTAGAATACACTCGATTTCAGACTCCTTTGAGTCTGTGACATTTACAGCCTTATAGATGGTCGGATTACAACTTTCTACTACTGACGCAGACGACGACGCCATTATGACTGCTGCACTATCACTTGCTCGAGGCACCACACCGTTAAACGACCCAGGGACTGCCCCTGAGCTAGCTTCTGCACCTTGGTGAGACAGTTTGATGTTGTACCTGCTGAACCCACACCTTTACTTGACCATGACCATGTTCCTTTTGGTCTACCAGACATTGCATCCCTTATACCCGACCCAGTACCTGCACCTAATGATCTTCCTAACAGTTGAGACGTTTGTTCTTGCACCCGTAACCGCTGATGTTGCTCTTTCTCTCCTATTTGAGATCGACGTCCATTGCACTGGCATGCCTATCGCTTTCTCTTAGGACTTACCCACACCCCGGAAAGGTACTCCAGGACAGCACTCGTGTAACGATCCCTATTGTTGCTGCAGCATTTGCTACGACCTCACAGGCCGCACCGCTTGCTACTTTCACCTCTACATCGCCGGACGAGCCATTTCGATGGTTCCCATCATACACCATGCTGAAATTAGACCCTTACATAATGGAGGCTACACACGGGATAAGTTGCTCCTGTAACATCAGCTACAGTTTGAGGATATGAGTCGCAGAGTGTTGGAGCTTGAGCTGACACCACATTTGGTAACTTCAAATGCAAAAACATTGCATAATTGAAAACATGATTTAAGTATTTACATCACAAGACAACATATTGCCTGAAAAGTTTATGTAAGACACCACGCCCTCCACCCTGTCTATTGCCAGTATACTTTGATCCTCCACATTCATCACTGTCTCCTTTGGCACATCCACCTGCTGCTATTACGCCTTCTTGGTTATTACGGCTCGTTTCTTTACTGTCGAGCGACAGGTCAGTTAATTACTTCAATGTATATACAAGCTCGCGGAAGGGTTCACGCATGATAACGATTTATTTTTCTTTCCTCCTCCACCTCAGTCACCAGTATAATTGGTTTCTGGATTATGTGGACCGCATTACATTTGGGTAAAGACACTAATGATAAGTCGGGATTGTGGAGACTTTTAAAGACTACTTTTGACCACATGATTTGGATACACTGATAGATTTATTGGGCAAGGGTAGGGTGACCCTGTGTCCCATTTGATGTAATATGCTTCGTAGACACTGTGATTATGGGTGGTACATGATGAAAGCTCAGTCGCTATGTTCTTACTAAATACGTGTTGACCTGCATATTTGTGCTATAACTATAATACTACATGCTTACTTGCTACGTTCCTATCTACAAGATGTGCTATAATTGTGACGATATATGATTGATTGTTATAACAACTACGTATATACATATATGTAATACACCCCCTGGGTTTCAGTCGTTAAGTAGATGCTTTTGTGCTTATGTTCTTAAAGAAACCTGACCTATCCGATCTTCCTCTTAGAAGATGTCAATTCAAAGAAACACCGATACCAGCAACCCTCTGCCGACTACAGAGGCGGAATTTCAAGAACGCCTCATACAGGTCATCGCACAATACGAGGCCCTCCGCTCCGAGCGCAACGGAGGTACATCAGGAAGTAACCCACCCAACGGCTGCACCTACAAGCAGTTTTTGGGTTGCCAGCCCCTGCATTTCGACAGCACTGGGGGTGCCGTAGCCTTCGTGCGCTGGGTTGAGAAAACGGATTCTGTTTTGCGTGTGAGCAAGTGCGCCCCAGAGCATCAGGTCACGTACATTTCCGGACTGTTCCAAGATGGGGCACTGTCATGGTGGAAACTCCAGGTTCAGACGATGGGAGAGGCTGCTGCATATGCTTTATCATGGGACGAACTGAAAGAGCTAATGCATCAAAAGTACTATTCGAGAACAGAAAGCCAGAAAGTGGAAACTGAGTTCTGGAACTTGAAGATGGAAGGTCCAAAAATAGCTGAGTATGTGGAGAAGTTCCACGTTCTGTCGCGTGTTGTCCCCTACATGGTAGATCCAGAGTTTAAGAAGATTGAGCGTTTCATTTGGGGATTGGCACCCCAAATCATGAGCATGGTGACGACATCGAAGCCTACGACTGTGACACCTGTGTCACCGCGACCATCAAACAAATACCAAGCCGATGAAATATTGTATTTCATACTTGGGATCTTGTATAAATATGTGTGTCTTTTGCACATATCAATTCTTGATCAATTTCAAACTTTATATCGCTTTCTGGAAAATTATACGCAAACTGGTGCATAAACGTACTTAGTTTAAATGCGACAAATACTCCGGAACATCAACATATACTTAACATACCTTAAATAACCTTTACATAACTTAGAAATAAGTTTTGAAGGCCTTGGTATGGCAAAAACAAGTTAATTCGCTTACAGGGACTAAACTTGACAAACTGCGAAAGTATGCCAATTTGAACTGTAACGAACATTCCGGAACATGTCCATAAGTTAAACATACCATAAATATCCTTTACATAGCTTAGAAATAGGCTTTGAGGGGTTTGGTATGCTAAAACAAACTTTTGGATCATTCAGGGGCTAAAAGTGTCAAAAAGTGCACAAGTTTGCACTTTCGCGCATAACTTACGTTCTGAATACATCCGGACATCCAAAATTTTATGTAAGCATCCTTATATTATGCCTTAGTGTTTGGCATGAGAAAAATCCCTTCGTCGCGTCATTTGGATCGTTTTTCGCGCTTATGCGCATTCCGTCGTAAGTAACCGAACATCGCATTCGTAGGGCCAAACGAACCAACACCCGACATATTTTCTAGCATGTTTCATGTCCACAATGTTTAGGCATCATTTTAGGGCCTTAAAGTTGGCTTTACGGGCCTTAGAAGTGTCGGAAATGGCTTAAACATGCAACAGGGACCAAAACTACCATTTCTGAAAAATTGTGCAGATCAGGCATGCCCAGGCGGCCCGCCTGAGTTTGGTGCATATCCTGACGCGGGCCGCGTGGCCCCTACAGATGCAGAAACATGTTTTCTTGGCTGAACTTGGCCTTTCAAACACTCCAAAGGGCGATGCCCTTTCACAATCTGTAGAGTTAGGGTCATTTTGAGCCACCACAACTTTGCGACAAGTGTACGCATAAGATCGTGGCACGATATTCAAGAAACGATCCTAACGGCTTTACTTTTCCTATAAATACCCCCCCTTTGGTTAAAATCTCACAAAATCTGATCTAAAGCTCTAAGTTGAGGCCTTTGCTTCATACCTGAGCTCCTGGATCGAGATTAGCTTTCGGGGACCCTTCGTAAGTGTTCTTTCGTTCTTTATTCGCTTTTTGAGTCCGAAAGTCAACATTTTGTTTGACTTTCTACGTTGACCAGCCTATGGTCAACACGAAGTTCATGGAACTTCATAACGTGAGCGTGATCACGATGGTTATAGTCCGTAGTGACTATACCTACTGATTACCACGTTATCTAGGCTCAGTGACGAGTCGTAGTTTCGGCCAAAATGCGCATTCTTGAGTATTTTGTAACCAAACTACTCGTAAGCATCAAAACCGTTTGTTTTGATGCCAAACCTGTTTTCCTAACTTAGTTAAGCATGTGTTAACATGCTTAGCTCGTCACTTTTAGTTTAGTGCTTATAGAGGGTCGTAAGGTAAGCGATCTAAAAAATCGCTTATACTTTCGAACCCGACCCATTTGGTCGATCATTAGGATCCGACCAAACACATTAGGTGACCATAGCTATAACCTTCCGAGGTTATACCTTATGGCCACGATGTTAGGCGTTCCAACGCGTTCTACGCAAACGACGCGTTAAGGTAACATAAGCTACCTAAACGGGTCGTAATGGGTCATAAGCACCTAGGTTAGGTTTCATTTTAGTATGTAGGCTTTGTTAAACCACATTACACGAGTCTCCATACTCGTTTGGTTTACGAACCCACATACAATCCGATCCTTCCGATTTAGGTCCGGTATATTAACATAGCTACCTATTAGGTGCCGTTTGATATTCCGTGATCTCTAGCATTATTTGGTTATTATACAAGAACTACAAAGCAATCTCAGGTGAGTACATTGAACCCCTCTTTTACTGTTTTCCAAACTGTTTTGGGGTGAAACACATGTGCCTACTTGTTACTTTCATGCTTTCCCGTTTTCACATCATATACTTGCTATGTTCGATAGTACATATATAGTACATGATTTCATTGGGTCTATGCTATGTATGTCCATTGTGTGCATACTTAGTACATCACTTTACAATATATCTCATGCTACGTATGCCCGTTGTGTGCATACTTAGTACATCACTTTACAATACATTTCATGCTATGTATGCCCATTGTGTGCGTACTTAGTACATTGCCTTACATTACATGCTATGTATGCCCATTGTGTGCGTACTTAGTACATTGTTTTACATTGCATTTCTGTTGCATATGCTCATCTAGCATATAAACACATTATACTACATTTTGAACCGTTGTAACCATTTGACTATGTAAACCGTCTTAACCCTTCGATTATATGAACCGTTTGTAACCATTGAACCGTATAAACCAGTTGTATCCATTGACATGATTTACATTTGACAATAGACATTTGACTATACATAAACATTTCCACAATTGTTAAACATTTCATCTTGATGGTTTGGTTTGAGTAAGTGATTAAGTAACGAGGCGTGTGTAATATGATACAAGCATGGTGGATATGCCGCTGGTACTTCCTATATATAAGTGTTTGTATGGTATTACATATCGTAGCGTTATTTGAATCATTTCAATTTGAGACATATGACATTTTATACAAATAACACACTTTTCACGAGACATTGTTTTACAAACGACTTATCTTATACAAACACATTTTACATGGTTATCCGTTTAACCATACAGTGTTCTCTTATTTATACATATCATCTGATCTTAGCGTTTTTCAAATGATTTACAAGACAAAGCAAATTACAAGGTTCATGACTAAACATTTTCTCAAACATAAGTCATGAATTCCGTTTTCACAAAACCAATGTATCTCACAGGCATTTTTATGCTGACGTAACTATTTTCACATGTGTTTTCAGGAGATGATGCATAGGACTTATCAAGACATACTTAGGCGGACCTGTGCCTTAATGCCTTAAAACGAGACAAGATCTAGTAAATTTATGTTATGTACTCTTTGGTTCTTGTTTAAACAATGTAAACATTCATGTTTGATTAATAAAACGAAACTTCAATTGCCATGGATTTGAAACAATTGATTATGTTACAACACTCCCCGACGTTTCCACCACGTTTTGTATGTTCTACGTGGTCGGGGTGTGACAGAAAAGTTGGTATCAGAGCCAATGGTTATAGGGAATTAGGTTATTAGTAATGCTTTGACCTAGTCTATAACCTTCCTAGGACCCTAAGGCGAGTTTACTTGCGTTTAGTCACAAAACAATATCGTCACCTATCCTTAGGCGACGACCACAACAAGAACATAAATTTCAAAACCGCTTTGAAAACTAATCATCTGTTCTAGGATGATTGATTACTAGGTTTTGAACCCTCCATTATAAGGTTTTGAACCCCTTTGAATTTTCAAAACTCTCGTCAAAGTTTTGGGTCCTAAATAGTGTGAACACGTGCAAACTGGAAGAGTGAATGCCTGTACCCTGGGTTTTCTGTCTAAGGTTAGAGTGTTCGTACAAATCCACATAATCGGACCAGTCACTCTTACCTAGGAACTCTTGGGGTGAGTGTCCACTTATAGGCGAGCATGTCTTCGCGATACACTATGAGGATCTATTTGCTTTGATTCAGCCTTGGTGTTGTTTGTTTGCTTCGTGGCTCAAACAAATGACCATCAACCATGATTATGGTCGGTAATTGTAACATCCTATTCTTACCCAATGCCATTTCATTTGTTTTCTTTCTTGTCTCTCATTTAGAATGCCTCCTCGACGCAAAAACCAGATAGCGACTGCAGAACTGGCAGAGATCATTGCGCAGCAAATGGCTGCTCAATTCCCAAACCTCTTTGCTCAATGGAACCAAGCCAACAACAACAATAATGCCCCGTGCAACTTCAAGACGTTCAACTCGGCTAAGCCATCAAAGTTTTCTGCGTCTCAAGGAGCGATTGCACTTCTGCAATGGTTCGAGAGTTTAGAGAACACCTTTAGACATGTTCAATGTCCAAACGAGCGAAAGGTAGAATTCGCATCTAGCGTCTTTGAGAAACGAGCTTTGACATGGTGGAATGGTGTGATGAGAGATAGGGGTGCTGATGTGGCACTGGCTCAAACATGGCAAGTGTCACACCCCCAAAATCCCACTCGCGGAGTACCACCGCTGGGAGGCATGACATGACCAGGATCAAGCCACCAATCATATCAAACATAGCATTTAATAATAATCAAAGACACGATTGATGTTCCAAAACCAAACGTTGTATATGTAGCGGAAGCATTAAAAGTAAAACCCAAAAACATAAGTATCAATGTGTGAATGTAAATGTGTTTAATAAGCATTCACGAGTTCTTGTCCACAACGACCCGCCTCTCCTCTGGTGCAAGCTCCTGGTATACCTAAGGCCCTGCAAGGCATGCAGCAAATAATCAACAAACTAGTTGAGCGAGTTCACAGGAAATTAGTTTGTAATAATCATGCGTAAGTTCATCTAATAAGGCTTCCCAAGCAAGTGTACTCTATTGGTGAGGAATTCTCACGTTTATCCTTTATAACGGGCTTCCCGTTATGGTACTTACTAGACTAACTTCCGACCATGTGTTCTTCTTTACCGAGAACAGGAAAACGTACAGGGTCACGTAGGCTTTACGTGACGTGCCCTTCCCCGAGGACATGGTACGCGTGGGGGCTACGCAGGCTTTACGCAGCGTGGCCTTCCGACCCGGAAGCCAGTAGAAGGTATTGGGTTACGTAGGCTTTACGTAACGTGTCCTCCCGACCCGGGAGACATATGGCAAATATACTGGGTTACGTAGGCTTTACGTAACGTGTCCTGACTAACCTGAGGACGATGGTCTATAGTCTGGTATATGCGTAAGTACGAGTATCTCCTTTTTCAATAACATATCCAACCCAATTCCCAACCCGGGAATCCCATGCCTTGGCTGTGTGAACTCACCTTGGTTTGCTCGGCAGATACACAAATAAAAGATTCTTGAACTAAGGGTGGTCAACCACGTCCTAACAGGGTTACCACACAAGTCAGGTTCGGTTCAAATAGTACACATATACATCATGGCAATCACGTATGCACGTAAACACATTAAGTATACTGCTTGTGCTATTCGGATGGTTGGGCCAAGGAACTTGTGCGAGCCCAACCATCTTGTGCGATGTGAGTCTAGGCCCAAACCTTACCCGGCCCAACGAAATAACAAATCAAATATAATGTTCGTTGATCCAATAACAATCGGCCCAAAATAAATCAAGTAACAAGTATCTTGTGCGATCCGGTTCATGTTGTCCAACAATATTACCCAGCCCAATACAACCTACGGCCCAAAGTAACATGAAATAACGTTGTGCGATCCAGCTGATCTTGTACGATTCAGCTGGGTTGTGCGATTAGAGGTAGTCCGGCCCAAACTGTACGTCTGGCCCAATATCCCAACTTGTGCGACGGGTCTTGGGCTGTCCCGCCCAACACACAGCCTTGTGCGATAGGCTGCCCTTGTGCGACTGGGCTGTATTTGTGTGATCAGGTTCGCTTGTGCGAGTGGACCCGTTGTGCGACCAAAGGTCTTGTGCGGCCGGTTAACAACTTCCAAGAATTAAGCAATCAGTTACACATATCAAATTAATTCCTTTGACTCAATTCAATGGTTTCCATTCTTGTGATTATCAATCAACCACACTAACAGTTTCTATCATCAACATGATCGATCAAAACATGGCAATTTCATCACAATTCATATGAACCCTAACAAAGTATGAACACAAACTTATCGATTCACATGAACATGGGTCCGGCTATCAACAACATAACCCATTCACAACCCAATTAATCAAGTTAACAATCCGAATTGCATATCATAGCAGCCGATTAACAACCTACACTTAACTAGATTATGTCGTACAATCCGATTTACGTGAACATATATGAGAGTTGATTAAACAAAACACTATAAACCAATCATCAACATCAATACTCATTCAAGCATATCATTCGGTAAACAACAAGCAGTACTACACGAACCATACATGAACACAATCAAAATATACTAACCGATTGGAAATCAAAGAGAGGGACGATGATCCTCTTGTGTCTTGTGCCGTCGGGTTCGAGCAAGAAAGAGAGAGAGTTTGTGTGTGCTTCTTGGTTGCCAAGATTGAAAAACTAAAAACCCTAGTTGTGTGTATGTGAGCATATACGTAGAGGAGGTGTGGGCCGAACCCCACATGGGCCGCCCTATTGGTCCGCGTACAAGAATGAGGCCCAACCGGCCTTGTGCGGGTGTTGTGGGCTTGTGCGGTTCAATTCATACATACATACACAAAGCACACAATAACAAACCATTTATTAAAACATACATGTCACATAATAAACATCATGCACATACACAACATTCACTCAATTCAATCATATAATTAAGTTCACATGCTCACATATTTATTACAAGAACGGGTTTAAAATACGAGTTGTCACATTATCCCCAACTAATTGGAAATTTCGTCCCGAAATTTGGTATGCACTCACTGAGGAAGCTAGATAAACTGTACTGTTCACTGATTTTCCTGGGGTGTCACATCCTCCCCCCGTTGATCTGGAATTTCGTCCCGAAATTCCGAAGTAGTAGCTTCAGTCTCAGCAGTGGTTGTATTGTTCGCGAACAATTGGGGGTACTTTTCTGTCATCCTGTCTTCGCGTTCCCAGGTGTACTCTGGGCCACGTTTGGAGTTCCAACGAACTCGGACAAGAGGGATTCTCTTGTGTTTGAGGACCTTCACATCCCGGTCCGTGATTTCTACTGGTTCCTCAACGAACTGCAACCGCTCGTCGATAGTGAGTTCCTTAAAAGGAATGATGAGGTTTTCATCAGATAGGCACTTCTTTAGGTTCGATACATGAAAGACATTGTGAACTGCCCCGAGTTCAGCTGGTAGGTTCAACTTGTAGGCTACCTTGCCAATCTTTTCTATGATTTCGAAGGGTCCGACGTATCGCGGATTCAGTTTGCCCCGTTTGCCAAAACGTACCACACCCTTCCAGGGTGAGACTTTCAATAAAACCCGGTCCCCGACCTCAAATTCCAATGGCTTTCTACGCTTGTCCGCGTAGGCTTTCTGACGGTCGCGTGCTGCCGCCATGCGTTGTCTTATTTGTGCAATCTTTTCTGTGGCGTCCACTACGATCTCTGGACCCGTGATTTGACTATCCCCCACCTCTGCCCAACAGAGAGGTGACCGGCATTTACGCCCGTACAATGCCTCGAATGGAGCGGCTTGAATGCTGGTGTGATAACTGTTATTATACGAGAACTCCACCAAAGGGAGGTGCTTTTCCCAGCCGTTGCCGAAATCGATGACGCATGCCCGAAGCATGTCTTCAAGTGTTTGGATCGTTCGCTCAGACTGCCCATCCGTCTGAGGATGATAAGCTGTACTCATGTCTAACCGTGAGCCGAAAGATTTATGCATCGCTTGCCAAAGTTCTGACGTGAATCGTGCGTCGCGGTCCGAAATGATGGATGTGGGCACCCCGTGCCTTGAAACAACTTCTTTGAGGTATACGTCTGCGAGAGTGGAGAACTTATCCGTTTCCTTTATAGGTAGGAAGTGTGCAGACTTGGTGAGTCGATCCACGATCACCCATATCGTATCGTTCCCACGCTGGGATCTAGGTAGGCCTGTAACGAAATCCATGGAAATTTCTTCCCATTTCCACTGTGGTATCTTAGGCTGCTGAAGTAGGCCAGCTGGTTTCTGATATTCAACCTTGACTCTCGCACAGGTCAAGCATTTTCCAACGTACGTAGCGATGTGGGCCTTCATGCTAGGCCACCAATAAGTAGTGCTGATATCGTGGTACATTTTATCCGACCCTGGATGTACCGAGTAGCGAGACTTGTGTGCTTCGTCCATCACAAGTTCGCGTAGACCGCCATAGAGAGGGACCCAAATCCGGCCCGTTACATAGTGAGCACCGTCTTCCTTTTGTTCCATTTGTTGTCGTGAACCGCGTAAGGCTTCAGCCTTGACGTTTCCGGGCTTCAATGCTTCTACCTGAGCATCTCGTATCTGAGAAGGAAGAGTAGACTGGATAGTAAGCTGTAGCGCTCGCACGCGCTTCGGTAAAGTGTCCTTTCGACTAAGGGCATCAGCCACAACGTTGGCTTTGCCTGGATGGTACTTGATGGCGCATTCGTAATCGTTTAGTAACTCGACCCATCGTCGTTGACGCATGTTCAAATCCTTCTGCTTAAGGATATGCTCGAGACTCCTGTGATCGGTGTAAATCGTGCACCTGGTACCGTACAGGTAGTGTCGCCATATCTTAAGTGCGAAAACAACAGCTCCCAGCTCTAAATCGTGCGTCGTGTAGTTCCGTTCATGAACCTTGAGTTGACGGGAGGCGTAAGCGATAACCTTGTCGCGCTGCATTAACACACATCCAAGTCCCCGAATGGATGCATCACAATAAACCACGAAGTCGTCTGTGCCCTCTGGCAATGAGAGGATAGGTGCGCTGCAAAGTCTATCCTTTAGGTGCTGAAAAGCAGTCTCCTGGGGCTCTCCCCAGCGATAGGTAACACCCTTCTATGTCAGTAGCGTAAGCGGCTGAGCAATCTTCGAAAAGTCTCTAATAAACCGTCTGTAATAGCCTGCCAAACCCAAGAATTGGCGTATTTCCGTTGGCGTACGCGGTGCAGGCCAGTTTCTGATCGAGTCTACCTTGGATGGATCGACGTGGATCCCATCTCTGTTTACCACATGGCCTAAGAAGTGGACTTCACGAAGCCAGAAGTCGCATTTAGAAAGCTTGGCGTACAGCTGTTCCTTCCGAAGGAGTTCCAAAATAAGACGAAGATGTTGCTCGTGTTCTTCCTGACTCTTGGAGTAAATCAGAATGTCGTCGATGAATACTATGACGAACTTGTCAAGATAGGGTTTGCACACCCTGTTCATCAGATCCATAAATACGGCAGGCGCGTTCGTTAACCCGAATGGCATGACGAGAAACTCGTAGTGACCGTAACGAGTTCTGAAGGCTGTCTTGGAGACGTCCTCATCCCGGACTCTCAACTGATGGTACCCCGACCTTAAGTCTATCTTCGAATAGTAGCACGACCCTTGCAACTGGTCGAATAAGTCGTCAATGCGCGGAAGAGGATAACGGTTCTTCACCGTCACCTTGTTGAGTTCACGGTAGTCGATGCACATCCTGAACGTACCGTCTTTCTTTTTCACGAAGAGTACTGGAGCTCCCCAAGGCGAAAAGCTTGGACGAATGAAACCCTTCTCCAAGAGTTCCTGCAGTTGCTTTGATAATTCCTCCGATTCTGATGGAGCTAGGCGATATGGTGCGCGAGCTATGGGCACTGCTCCTGGAGCGAGCTCGATTTGAAATTCGACCTGACGATGAGGCGGTAAGCCAGGTAAGTCTTCAGGAAACACCTGAGGGTAATCACGTACAATTGGAATATCCTCCAATTTCTTTTCCTTTGCTGATGTATCTGAAATTAGTGCCAGAATGGCAGTGTGACCCTTACGTAAGCATTTCTGAGCCTTCAAGAAAGAGATGATGCCAACCACAGCACCACTCTTGTCGCCTTGAACTTCAAGAGGTTCCTGACCCGAACGAGGAATGCGAATTACCTTTTCACTACATAGAATCTCTGCCTGGTGTTGGGATAACCAATCCATCCCAATCACGACGTCGAAGCTACCCAAAACTATGGGAATGAGGTCAATAGTGAAAGCTTGACCAGATAGGATAAGATTACACCCTTGAACTACGTGCGTGGCTTCTAGACTTTTACCGTTAGCTAATTCTACTACATGTTTGGTGGGTAAAAGTGTTGGTGCACGTTTTAGCAGTTGACACATTTTCACAGACATATAGCTTGTATCCGCACCCGAATCAAATAAAACAGTAACGTAAATATTGTCGAGGAGAAACTTACCCATAACAACGTTGGGATCGTTCACTGCGTCTCCTCTTCCCAAAACGAAAGCTCGACCTCTTGTCTCGTTGCCATTATTGTTGTTGTTCCCGCCGTTGTTGTTGCCGTTGCCCTGATTGTTATTGTTGTTGTTGCGGTTCTGGTTCAACTGAGGGCAATCGCGTTTGTAGTGACCTTCAGCCCCACACTGGAAACATCCCCGGTTTCCACGCTGTGGCTGCTGCTGCTGATTCTGGTTCTGTGGAGCTGGTTGCTGAGGCTGCTGATTCTGATTCGCAGGCCGTGGGCTCCTACAGTCTTTAGCCTCGTGCCCCATCTTAAGACACCTTTGACAGCGACCCTTGTTACACGGGCCGTGGTGATGCCTGTTGCAGTTGTGGCACCTAGGTTGACTACCCTGATATCTCCTCTGCCTGTGACCACTAGAGGATTGCTGACTGGGACTCTGATAGTGGTCAATCTTCTGCTGCTGAGATTGTGGCTGAACAGATGCGGAACCTTTGCTGGAATCCCCATCCCACTTTCTTTTACTGTCACCAGATGTAGCAGGAGTAACTGAGGTGGTGACGTTAGCAGTAACACTAACACGCTTGGGCAGTTTATTCTGATCCACTGCCTGATCGGTGATACGGTGAGCGAGGCGTTGAATTTCCTGGATGTTTTCGAGGTTAGCCGACGTCACGTGGCTCTGAATTTCTGGCGCCAATCCCTTGAGATACAACTCAATGCGCTTGTATGGAGGGTCCACCATAGTTGGACACAGAACGGCCAGCTCATTCGACCGTTTAGTATACGCTTCGATTTCTGATCCAACCATTTTCAGATTGTACAGTTCGTCTTCCAGCTTGTGAATATCTTCACGCATACAATACTCACGCTTGATGAGTTCCTTGAAATCGTTCCATGGGGTGGCGTTAGCAGCTGCCAACCCTAAGATTTGAACTTGGGCGTTCCACCAAGTCAATGCTATTCCTTCCAAAGTACCAGTAGCAAACTTGACCTTGCGAGCCTCAGGACACTCGCACATTTCGAATACCGATTCTAACTTTTTAAACCAATGGAGGAGTCCCACTGCTCCCTCTGTGCCACTGAAAGTATTTGGACGACAGTCCATGAAGTTCTTGAAAGTGCAGACAGGCTGCTGCGCGTGTTGACCTAGTGTGTACGAATAGGACGAAGTTAAATACGAGTGTTAATGTAGGATCTAAAGATCCTAGTGTGTGCCTATACTGCAGGATATACTACCTGCTTGAGCTGCTGCAACTGCCGCAGCGACTTGAGCTTGAACGAGAGCCTCTAGCTGGGCTTGTGTCATGTTGATTCTTCCAGACATGATCTTCATTGTAACAAGTAGCATACGTAAGAATGGTTCGCGAGTAGGGCGATGACAGAAAAGTGTAAGCACGTAGGGTTTCTCATGCTATAGTATCATGTGTATCTAAGCGTAATGCGAGCAAAGTTCTAAGCAGTTCTAGCAAACAGGCAATAAACATAACCTTATTACCTAGGATGTCGAGTCTTGCACGTGGAGCGAAGCGTCGTTGTGGATCGTTGAGAGCACTGTTCTGGTTATAGTCTGGTTTTAATAAAAACGTTTTCCCATATTAAAACCAAGTTCTCTATAACCAATGGCTCTGATACCAATCTGTCACACCCCCAAAATCCCACTCGCGGAGTACCACCGCTGGGAGGCATGACATGACCAGGATCAAGCCACCAATCATATCAAACATAGCATTTAATAATAATCAAAGACACGATTGATGTTCCAAAACCAAACGTTGTATATGTAGCGGAAGCATTAAAAGTAAAACCCAAAAACATAAGTATCAATGTGTGAATGTAAATGTGTTTAATAAGCATTCACGAGTTCTTGTCCACAACGACCCGCCTCTCCTCTGGTGCAAGCTCCTGGTATACCTAAGGCCCTGCAAGGCATGCAGCAAATAATCAACAAACTAGTTGAGCGAGTTCACAGGAAATAAGTTTGTAATAATCATGCGTAAGTTCATCTAATAAGGCTTCCCAAGCAAGTGTACTCTATTGGTGAGGAATTCTCACGTTTATCCTTTATAACGGGCTTCCCGTTATGGTACTTACTAGACTAACTTCCGACCATGTGTTCTTCTTTACCGAGAACAGGAAAACGTACAGGGTCACGTAGGCTTTACGTGACGTGCCCTTCCCCGAGGACATGGTACGCGTGGGGGCTACGCAGGCTTTACGCAGCGTGGCCTTCCGACCCGGAAGCCAGTAGAAGGTATTGGGTTACGTAGGCTTTACGTAACGTGTCCTCCCGACCCGGGAGACATATGGCAAATATACTGGGTTACGTAGGCTTTACGTAACGTGTCCTGACTAACCTGAGGACGATGGTCTATAGTCTGGTATATGCGTAAGTACGAGTATCTCCTTTTTCAATAACATATCCAACCCAATTCCCAACCCGGGAATCCCATGCCTTGGCTGTGTGAACTCACCTTGGTTTGCTCGGCAGATACACAAATAAAAGATTCTTGAACTAAGGGTGGTCAACCACGTCCTAACAGGGTTACCACACAAGTCAGGTTCGGTTCAAATAGTACACATATACATCATGGCAATCACGTATGCACGTAAACACATTAAGTATACTGCTTGTGCTATTCGGATGGTTGGGCCAAGGAACTTGTGCGAGCCCAACCATCTTGTGCGATGTGAGTCTAGGCCTAAACCTTACCCGGCCCAACGAAATAACAAATCAAATATAATGTTCGTTGATCCAGTAACAATCGGCCCAAAATAAATCAAGTAACAAGTATCTTGTGCGATCCGGTTCATGTTGTCCAACAATATTACCCAGCCCAATACAACCTACGGCCCAAAGTAACATGAAATAACGTTGTGCGATCCAGCTGATCTTGTACGATTCAGCTGGGTTGTGCGATTAGAGGTAGTCCGGCCCAAACTGTACGTCTGGCCCAATATCCCAACTTGTGCGACGGGTCTTTGGCTGTCCGGCCCAACACACAGCCTTGTGCGATAGGCTGCCCTTGTGCGACTGGGCTGTATTTGTGTGATCAGGTTCGCTTGTGCGAGTGGACCCGTTGTGCGACCAAAGGTCTTGTGCGGCCGGTTAACAACTTCCAAGAATTAAGCAATCAGTTACACATATCAAATTAATTCCTTTGACTCAATTCAATGGTTTCCATTCTTGTGATTATCAATCAACCACACTAACAGTTTCTATCATCAACATGATCGATCAAAACATGGCAATTTCATCACAATTCATATGAACCCTAACAAAGTATGAACACAAACTTATCGATTCACATGAACATGGGTCCGGCTATCAACAACATAACCCATTCACAACCCAATTAATCAAGTTAACAATCCGAATTGCATATCATAGCAGCCGATTAACAACCTACACTTAACTAGATTATGTCGTACAATCCGATTTACGTGAACATATATGAGAGTTGATTAAACAAAACACTATAAACCAATCATCAACATCAATACTCATTCAAGCATATCATTCGGTAAACAACAAGCAGTACTACACGAACCATACATGAACACAATCAAAATATACTAACCGATTGGAAATCAAAGAGAGGGACGATGATCCTCTTGTGTCTTGTGCCGTCGGGTTCGAGCAAGAAAGAGAGAGAGTTTGTGTGTGCTTCTTGGTTGCCAAGATTGAAAAACTAAAAACCCTAGTTGTGTGTATGTGAGCATATACGTAGAGGAGGTGTGGGCCGAACCCCACATGGGCCGCCCTATTGGTCCGCGTACAAGAATGAGGCCCAACCGGCCTTGTGCGGGTGTTGTGGGCTTGTGCGGTTCAATTCATACATACATACACAAAGCACACAATAACAAACCATTTATTAAAACATACATGTCACATAATAAACATCATGCACATACACAACATTCACTCAATTCAATCATATAATTAAGTTCACATGCTCACATATTTATTACAAGAACGGGTTTAAAATACGAGTTGTCACAGCAAGAGCTTCGAGCTCTGATGATGAAGGAATTCTGTCGTCGTCACGAGATCAGGGCCTTGGAAACAGAGTTCGACGATCTTAAACAAGTTAGCGGTGAGCATCGAGCCTACACGGATCGTTATGAGGAGTTAAGTTTGTTATGCCCGGATATGGTTACACCTTTGGATAAGGCAATCGAAAAGTACATTGATGGCCTCCCTGACTCAATACAAGACATTGTGACTGGTAGCAACCCTACTACAGTTAGACAGGCCATTGAGCTATCTGCAACCTTGACTGAATCAAAGATCAGGAAAGGTAAGCTTTTCCAAAAAGGTGACAATAAGCCGGTCGGGGAATCGAACCCAATCGAGGAATCAAAGACCATGGATGAACAGACTGAATCCTCTAAAAAGTCAAAGAAGCGAAAGGCTTCTCAGAACTTCGCCGTGGTCGCTCACAATGGTCAAGCCGTCCCCAACCAACCAGCTCAACCCCCTGCTAGAAAACCATACAATGGAACTACACCCTTGTGCAACCAATGTAGCCTCCATCATCACGCCAATGTGCAGTGCCGCAAATGCCAAACTTGTGGACTTATAGGCCACACAACAAGAGTCTGCCCAGCTGCAGCTGCGCCAAACCAAGCTGGCAACAATCCTGCTCAAGGTCGTTTTCTACCAGGCTCTTGTTTCAACTGTGGTGAGATGGGTCATTTCTGAAGAAATTGCCCAAAGCTTGCTAATGCAAATCCAGCACAGGGATGAGCATCTGACTGACTAGAAGACAACATCGTTTAGAAATAATCACGTCTTATGTATTACTTTCTTTTGTTGTCAAGGTCCAAGAAACAGTTGTTATCGTTGTTTATAAATAAATCTTTTATTTACATTGCAATGCATTTCTGTGGTTGCATGTATAAACGACATATCCCTTACAATACCGACATTCAAGGAACCGTATTACTTGAAGAACAAACTACCCCCAAAATTCTCCCAATCTGTGATCTCTTGCGTCTTCCACGTAATTCCTAAGTACCCGTTTCTTCTAAGAAAAACGAAGTACAAGGCGCAAGTTACAACACATGACGAATACCCAAAGTACCACTATAAATCCTTAATAGGGTACCTAAGGATTTCCCGTAAGTCCTTAATTGTTGTATGCCTTAATTCGAATGTGGTAATTCCTTGTAATCAAAAAAATCAAATTTTGGGAGATCTTCCTATCTTCTCAGATAGATCCCAGTAGACATTGTAGCCCATCGACTGGTTTCCATATCCGTATTCAATCAATAACAAGTTAATAACAAATTATAATTAAGTTAAACAATTATGTGACTTTGTGCTTATGTGTTCCCGTATGTGTTGTTGTGTGATCCAAATTATGTTATCCAAATCTTCGTAGAATCTTACATATCCTTGTACAAGAGATTCATAGTAGGATACCCAAAGGTATTACTTAAAATCCTCAATGGACTTCTATGTTATAGTTAAGTCCCTCGGATTATAAAGTACTACTTCATAATTAGACCCCTTGAGTGGTCTAGTTAAACAGATTGATCCAAAAATCTGGTTAGGGATATCATGTGATGATAAAGCTGAAAGGACTCCTTGGTGGCCTAACTAAGAAGATCCCCTGTCGATCTAATTAAAAGGACCAGATGGAAGTCTAGTCACCCTCATCACAAGTTTGATATCCTTCCCCAAAACATTACAAAACAAACTGTGCGGACTGTGCAAGGGATTACGTAATTATGGATGCATACATAATTATGGAATTTAGTGCACAGAAATCACAGCAAGTTCTGTCATGTGTCTAGAGTTAACCCTGTTCATTTTCCAACTCTGATGAAGCAACCGTTGAAAATGACTCCGTTAGTTCATTTTCGTTTCTGAAGAATTATCCGTTGGGGAAATGAATATCAGTTGTGTAATCCTTCATTTCCAACTCTGATGAAGCAACCGTTGAAAATGACTCCGTTAGTTCATTTTCGTTTCTGACGATTTATCCGTTGAGGAAATGAATATCCGTTGTGTAATCCTTCATTTCCAACTCTGATGAAGCAACCGTTGAAAATGACTCCGTTAGTTCATTTTTGTTTCTGAAGATTTACCCGTTGAGGAAATCAATATCTGTTGTGTAATCCTTCATTTCCAACTCTGATGAAGCAACCGTTGAAAATGACTCCGTTAGTTCATTTTCGTTTCTGAAGATTTATCCATTGAGGAAATCAATATCCGTTGTGTAATCCTTCATTTCCAAATCTGATGAAGCAACCGTTGAAAATGACTCCGTTAGTTCATTTTCGTTTCTGAAGATTTATCCGTTGAGGAAATCAATATCCGTTGCGTAATCCTTCATTTCCATTTCTGATGAAGCAACCATTGAAAATGGCTCCGTCTGTTCATTTTCGTTTCTGAAGATTTATCCGTTGAGGAAATCAATATCCGTTGTGTAATCCTTCATTTCCATTTCTGATGAAGCAACCGTTGAAAATGGCTCCGTCTGTTCATTTTTCATTCTAAAGATTTGTCCGTTGAGGAAATGAACATCCGTTTGCTTATTCCGTCATTTCCATTTCTGAAGAATACTCGTTGAGGAAAATGACTCCGTCTGTTCATTTTCGTTTCTGAAGAATGACCGTCAAGGAAATGACAGGATATTGCCTTGCATATCGTTGGTGGGTATTTGGCAAAGTCACTAATAGACTCCTACGAATAAATTTCGGGACGAAATTTCCTAAAGTAGGGGAGACTGTGACACCTGTGTCACCGCGACCATCAAAAAAATACCAAGCCGATGAAATATTGTATTTCATACTTGGGATCTTGTATAAATATGTGTATCTTTTGCACATATCAATTCTTGATCAATTTCAAACTTTATATCGCTTTCTGGAGAATTATACGCAAACTGGTGTGCAAACGTACTCAGTTTAAATGCGACAAATACTCCGGAACATCAACATATACTTAACATACCTTAAATGACCTTTACATAACTTAGAAATAAGTTTTGAAGGCCTTGGTATGGCAAAAACAAGTTAATTCGCTTACAGGGACTAAACTTGACAAACTGCGAAAGTATGCCAATTTGAACTGCAACGAACATTCCGGAACTTGTCCATAAGTTAAACATACCATAAATATCCTTTACATAGCTTAGAAATAGGCTTTGAGGGGTTTGGTATGCTAAAACAAACTTTTGGATCATTCAGGGGCTAAAAGTGTCAAAAAGTGCACAAGTTTGCACTTTCGCGCATAACTTACGTTCTGAATACTTCTGGACATCCAAAAATTTATGTAAGCATCCTTATATTATGCCTTAGTGTTTGGCATGAGAAAAATCCATTCGTCGCGTCATTTGGATCGTTTTTCGTGCTTATGCGCATTCCGTCGTAATTAACCGAACATCGCATTCGTACGGCCAAACGAACCAACAACCGACATATTTTCTAGCATGTTTCATGTCCACAATGTTTAGGCATCATTTTAGGGCCTTAAAGTTGGCTTTACGGGCCTTAGAAGTGTCGGAAATGGCTTAAACATGCAACAGGGACCAAAACTGCCATTTCTGAAAAATTGTGCAAATCAAGCATGCCCAGGCGGCCCGCCTGAGTTTGGTGCATATCCTGACGCGGGCCGCGTGGCCCCTACAGATGCAGAAACATGTTTTCTTGGCTGAACTTGGCCTTTCAAACACTCCAAAGGGCAATGCCCTTTCACAATCTGTAGAGTTAGGGTCATTTTGAGCCACCACAACTTTGCGACAAGTGTACGCATAAGATTGTGGCACGATATTCAAGAAACGATCCTAACGACTTTACTTTTCCTATAAATACCCCCCCTTTTGTTTAAAATCTCACAAAATCTGATCTAAAGCTCTAAGTTGAGGCCTTTGCTTCATACCTGAGCTCCTGGATCAAGATTAGCTTTCGGGGACCCTTCGTAAGTGTTCTTTCGTTCTTTATTCGCTTTTTGAGTCCGAAAGTCAACGTTTTGTTTGACTTTCTGCGTTGACCAGCCTATGGTCAACACGAAGTTCATGGAACTTCATAACGTGAGCGTGATCACGATGGTTATAGTCCGTAGTGACTATACCTACTGATTACCACGTTATCTAGGCTCAGTGACGAGTCGTAGTTTCGGCCAAAATGCGCATTCTTGAGTATTCTGTAACCAAACTACTCGTGAGCATCAAAACCGTTTGTTTTGATGCCAAACCTGTTTTCCAAACTTAGTTAAGCATGTGTTAACATGCTTAGCTCGTCACTTTTAATTTAGTGCTTATATAGGGTCGTAAGGTAAGCGATCTAAACAATCGCTTATACTTTCGAACCCGACCCATTTGGTCGATCATTAGGATCCGACCAAACACATTAGGTGACCATAGCTATAACCTTCCGAGGTTATACCTTATGGCCATGATGTTAGGCGTTCCAACGCGTTCTACGCAGACGACGCGTTAAGTTAACATAAGCTACCTAAACGGGTCGTAATGGGTCATAAGCACCTAGGTTAGGTTTCATTTTAGTATGTAGGCTTTGTTAAACCACATTACACGAGTCTCCATACTCGTTTGGTTTACGAACCCGCATACTATCCGATCCTTCCGATTTAGGTCCGGTATATTAACATAGCTACCTATTAGGTGCCGTTTGATATTCCTTGATCTCTAGCATTATTTGGTTATTATACAAGAACTACAAAGCAATCTCAGGTGAGTACATTGAACCCCTCTTTTACTGTTTTCCAAACTGTTTTGGGGTGAAACACATGTGCCTACTTGTTACTTTCATGCTTTCCCGTTTTCACATCATATACTTGCTATGTTCGATAGTACATATATAGTACATGATTTCATTGGGTCTATGCTATGTATGTCCATTGTGTGCATACTTAGTACATCACTTTACAATACATCTCATGCTACGTATGCCCGTTGTGTGCATACTTAGTACATCACTTTACAATACATTTCATGCTATGTATGCCCATTGTGTGCGTACTTAGTACATTGCCTTACATTACATGCTATGTATGCCCATTGTGTGCATACTTAGTACATTGTTTTACATTGTATTTCTGTTGCATATGCTCATCCAGCATATGAACACATTATACTACATTTTGAACCGTTGTAACCATTTGACTATGTGAACCGTCTTAACCCTTCGATTATATGAACCGTTTGTAACCATTGAACCGTGTAAACCAGTTGTATCCATTGACATGATTTACATTTGACAATAGACATTTGACTATACATAAACATTTCCACAATTGTTAAACATTTCATCTTGATGGTTTGGTTTGAGTAAGTGATTAAGTAACGAGGCGTGTGTAATATGATACAAGCATGGTGGATACGCCGCTGGTACTTCCTATATATAAGTGTTTGTATGGTATTACATATCGTAGCGTTATTTGAATCATTTCAATTTGAGACATATGACATTCTATACAAATAACACACTTTTCACGAGACATTGTTTTACAAACGACTTATCTTATACAAACACATTTTACATGGTTATCCGTTTAACCATACAGTGTTCTCTTATTTATACATATCATCTGATCTTATCATTTTTCAAATGATTTACAAGACAAAGCAAATTACAAGGTTCATGACTAAACATTTTCTCAAACATAAGTCATGAATTCCGTTTTCACAAAACCAATGTATCTCACAGGCATTTTTATGCTGACGTACCTATTTTCACATGTGTTTTCAGGAGATGATGCATAGGACTTATCAAGACATACTTAGGCGGACCTGTGCCTTAGTGCCTTAAAACGAGACAAGAACTAGTTAATTTATGTTATGTACTCTTTGGTTCTTGTTTAAACAATGTAAACATTCATGTTTGATTAATAAAACGAAACTTCAATTGCCATGGATTTGAAACAATTGATTCTGTTACAACACTCCCCGACGTTTCCGCCACGTTTTGTATGTTCTACGTGGTCGAGGTGTGACAACAACGATCGCTGAAGCCATTAATCTAAGTGTGGCCTTGACTGAAGAGGCAATCAGGTTGAACAAATTTTCAACCTTTGAGGAGAAAAAGGAGACTCATGTAGAGTCATCTAGAGACAACAAGAGAAAGTTCGCAAACTTCAAGCAGGGTACTCAGGCGAATAACAACAACAAGGCCAAAAAGGGAAAAGAATACATGGGTAAACTACCTCAATGCGACAAGTGTCGAAGACATCATACCGGGCGATGTAAAAATGGAAAGTGTGACAACTGTGGCAAAGTGGGACACAACAAGGAAACGTGTTCGCATGAGACGAGGCGTGGAAAGAAAGGTAAAGGGTGTTATAACTGCGGTGACACGAGGCACTTTAGGAAGGATTGCCCAAGGGAGATTAAACAAGATCGTGGGAAAAATGTCTAACACCGGAGCTAGGGAAGCACGCCAGGATCCAAACATGGTCATCGGTACGCCTCATAGTAATCAATGTTATGCGCCTGTGCAATTTGATATTGTTGTCAAATTTTAGCTTCAGAATATACTTGTTTTAATAGTAAGTAAGATAGATATCCAATATTCGATCAAACTAGCTTAAGGGAAGCTTCGATGTGATGCTTGGGATGGACTGGTGGTCGAACAACCAAGCGAAGAAGGTTATCCGCATCCAGATGACGAACGGAGAAACGACCGTGATTCATGGAGCAGGATACGCTCCTATTGATTATCAGGCATTGAAGATACGAAAGCTTTCGCACAATGGGTGTGTTGCCCTCTGGGCTCATGTCGTGGACAAGGGAGCCGAAGAACCAAAACTCGAAGATATCCCTGTGATAAAAGAATATCCTGAAGCCATCCCCGAAAACTTGCCAGAATTATCTCCTCAATGACAAGTCGAGTTTTGCATCGATTTGATTTCCAGGCGCCGCGCTTGCAGCCAATACACCTTGGCAATTTACACCTTCAGACATGCAAGGATCGACAGTGTAGCTTCAGTAGCTGATAGAGAAGGAAGATAACAGACCAAGTTTCCCATTTTGGGTAACCCCAGCTCTGCTCATCAAGAAGAAGGATGTGACTCTCAAATGAGCATCAATTACTAGGAGCCGAACGAGCTAACCCACGAGAGTCGGTGACTCTCGCTAAAGATTAAGGAATTATGTATTTAACTAATTGTGAGGATCCAACTACTATTACACGACTGATTGATGATCAAGTGTCGTTAGCGATGAATTCAGGAAGAAAGTATACCGGGGAAATCGTGGGATGATAACTTGTCTTTAGACGCACACAAGATGGTGTTTCCTACACAATGCACAAAACCGAGTTACACAGAATACGAAACCTTGAGGATCTAGAAAACATATGATTAGGACCCTTGGGAACCCAGGTCCAAACGTGTAAAGGTTGTTACTTAGACACCATATCTGTTAACTCAATCGAACACCATTAACCTGACATATATGCCATTTCAGTTAACAGAACAGAAAGTACTTGAAATTCTTTCGTTTAAATCTTCACTTTTGCTTCTAGCCGAGTAGATGTTTGCATCTCTACTCCCCTTAATGGTAGTTGCATCACAATAATTTTCTCGCTGAGAGCGAACACACATTTGCTTCGATATCTGGTCATTTCTTCACTTTAGCAGATACTCGTTGATCCTTTTTCTTGGAAACTTACCTGACATACATGCATCATTTGCTACGCATGTGATTTCGTTTCGAACAAACACTTCATTGGAATTTACATATTATTTTGCTAAACCTAATTGCTGATTCCTGATTCGAGTAACCTACATTATTGTTATTGTTGGCTCTTTTGTTACCAAGCCAACACATTTTTCTTGAAACCGCTTTCTTTCAAATTACATTCATGGTGTATTTTGCTACCATGCCGAGAATTCCTTATTAATACATACATTTATTGTCGGATTACGCCAGAACCAAGTTCAATTGCTTGAACTTATCCATTTCACCTGTTTTGATTTGAGACGCCATGTGGTGTATTGGGAACATCACATTCAAATATTCTTGCAAGGGTTCTTTTGTTTCGAGACATAGTGGACTCGATTGGCCTACGACTCCACTAAATCGTTTGTTGATTTCAATACCTTGCGGTGATACTTTCACAGAATTGAAGCTTGCGCTAAGTTGGTTACTCACTTCATACACGAATTTTAATTATTTAATTGCCCTAAATCCGTCTCGTTTATCACGATTAAAGCGGTCTCAACATAATTGTGGGTTGAGGCAATGGTACATAGATTCATTCCATAGCACAATGTACCTCTTAACGATTCTTTCATTATCTATCGAATACCTAGCGGTATTTAATACTTTTTCACCTTCAATCAAAAACAATGGCTCTTTGATATTCCTTGTTCAACTAGAAACTTTACGACATTGTGTAAATCAAACCTTCAGGTTGCCTTTGTATACTTTATTAAATTTCAGGCACGGTAAACTTCTTTTGTCGCCACTATTATTATTTCTCGTCATTTCGACACCTTGTGGTGTCATTGCAAATTTGCAGCTTGTGCTAATCATGATCGATCATTTTACACAAAATTACATATACTTTTGTTTGAACTAAGTCATTTAAACATTCCTGATGCAACTACGAATCAAGACAATGATACACCAGATTCGCTTGTATTTCATTCAGTGTATATTCGCAATTTGAGAATGTCAACACACAAAACCTTACCATTTACTTATTCGAAAGTTGGCAAGTCATTTTCATCTCCAAGTTGTTGATTTTGAGTACATATAGCAAAGGCTATGGTTTGTGAAAACTCGTCTGCATATCGTGACCGATTGTTTGAAAATCCTATTGGACAAAATTCCTCTTTTGTGGAACCCCTATAAACAGGATTACAATAGACTACACGTCAATACGACTTGTGCCCTTGACATTGAATGCTAAAAGCACATACCTTTTAAACATTGGATTCGTGATATATATATATATATATATATATATATATATATATATATATATATATATATATATATATATATATATATATATATATATATATATATATATATATATATATATATATATATATATATATATATATATATATATATATATATATATATATATATATATATATATTCTTGGACTCACCTGAGGTGAGTAAGGTTTGATTCGGTTTGGTGATTATCTACCTCAAAATTATTCATATACATACATGCATAACGAAACCCTAAGGAATTAAGGTAGTACAAATTTCAAGGACGAACTTTTCTTAACGGGGGGAGAATGTGACAACTGTCACACCCCCAAAATCCACCTGCGGAGTACCACCGCTTGGAGGCGTGACTGACCAGGATCAAGCCACCAATCATATCGAACACAGCATTTAATAATGAAAGTAGATAATGTAATTCAACAAGACATGATTGATGTTCAAAACCAAACATTGTTTAAGTAGCGGAAGCATGTAAGTAAACCCAACATAAATAGTAATGTATGAAAATCATAAGTGTTTAATTAAGCATTCATGATCCATGCTCCACAACGACCTGCTCCTCCTTGTGCAAGCTCCAAATATCTAACGACCTGCAAGGCATGTAACAGAGGATCAACAAACTAGTTGAGCGAGTTCACAGTTAACAGTTCGGTAATAGTATAGTGTGAGTAGTAGTATGTTCGTTCGTTATGTCATGTATCGTATTAGTTTCCATCGCGGCCTCCCAGGCAGGTATACGAAGATATTAGGGGGATGTTCATCCCGAGTATTCTAGACTAGGTTTACCCGTATCGCGGCCTACCAGGCAGGTGTGCGAAGATTAGTAAATTACAGTTCGCGGCCTTCCAAAGGCAGGTGTGCGAAGTCAGTCATAATATCGCGGCCAACCCTTGGCAGGTGTGCGAAGATCAGTTCAATAAGTGTTACTAGTCTAGTCGTATCCTTATCGTTAGGTTCTATCAACTGAGTACGTACAATAAAGTAATCCAATCCCATTCCCACCCTGGGAACCCCATGCCTTGGCTGTGTGAACTCACCTTGGTTTGCTCGGTATGTTATTGCTTCTAGGGTTTGTTAATCGTCTAAGTCCGTTACACACGACCTAGGATATATTGCACATGATTCGATGTAAGTGTTTGCAAACAATTAGGGTTTACAAGTCTTTGTTATCCAAGTAATTGTGTTCAGTGTGAATATGGTGTACAGGATAGCATAAGATAGGTTGTTCACGTATAGCAGTATTCAACATCACACAGATTCGTATACAGGCGTAAACAGTAGCATGAAGAATCATACAGTAAGTTTTGACACACACAACCCTTGTAAAGCTCGGACTATTAGCATGCTATTATACACAGAAACAGACAGTAGGCTTTATCACAGGCATTTACAGGTAACCCTCATACAGTTAGATTACGGTGACATACACTGCCATATCATGCCATATAGTATCATACAGTATCATACACGGTTTTGAATTCAGTATTGTAACATCATAAGTAATCAGAATAATAATCATCAACAGAAATCAAACCATGTGGGCATACACAAAAATCGACGTTAAAGGTCGGTCTTCACAATACATCAAAAAGGTCGGACCTCATGTGTTTGGTTCAACAGCAAACTTGGACTCTCATAACATCCTATAAGAATTTGGACTTCCTTATATGTTTCAAGAGACGTCGGATCATACGCTCCCCATGAAACTAGGACATATAGTCCCCCCCCTAAACTCGGACATACATGACAAGGGAGGAAGCTCGGACCCCTATTATATGTTGAAGGTCGGACTTGGATAAGGGGTAAATACTCGGACCCCTTTATACCCTTATAAAACTCGGACAAAAGTTTGGCCAAACACTTAAACTTCGGACCATGGGGGTGAGGGTTAAACCTCGGACACACACACCAAACAAAAGTCGGACATAGGTGGTCATACTCGGACCCTTAAGACCTTGAATCAAACTCGGACATAATGTCTCTTATAAACTCGGACCATTTATAATTTACATGCTCGGACCTCTTAACATTCAACAAAAGTCAGACAAGCATAAAACAACCAAAGTCGGGCCCTTAGACATTTATAAAAACTCGGACACATAAGTGGGGTGTCAAACTCGGACAGGTTACCCATAACTCGGACATATTGTGTATTTGTTAATAAAGCTCGGACCAGATATGGGGGTGTCAAACTCGGACATGATAATGCATCATTAAACTCGGATCATGAACAAACTCAGACAATATATTCATGTGTGCAATACTCAGACAAACACATCATACGAAACTCGGATCCTTAATGAAATTCATAAAACTCATACCACAAGCAATCACGATTGTAACAGTTACGTCTTTGTTTTTCACGATCAGGAAACCCTAATTCATGTATTCAAAGTGTAGAAATCGAATTAATCATCAACAGTTCTGATGATATCATGCTCTTAATCATCAAGCAAATGTTTACACCACAACCATAACCATATCACAATATTCAGAATCAATAATTAAGCACAGAACTAACATACGAGAGAAGAACTAGGGTTTTTAACATGAATCACATAATCAAGGATCAATAACAATCAAACAATCACAAACAATGATTAAACAATTACCTTGATTCGATTCTAGATGGATTGGCAATCAAACTTGATGCAAAGAACTTGTGAATCCAAGAATGATGAGAAGGTGGTTGTAGAGAGGATTAGGGAATGTGGGTGTACGTGCTTTGATTCTTGTGAAAGTGATTAGTGAAATGGGATTAGGGTTAAGTATGACTAGAATTTCACTAATTGTCCTCTACATCCTCAAGTATTATATTTTACAATAGTACACCATCTCATAACAATTTCATAATTTCACCACCAAGTTCATATATTTATCAATTTCACAATTAACAAACAACCATGCACAATCAAACAATCAAAACATATATAATTCCATGGTAATCAATTGTGCAAATAAACGACTAGTCAATACATGAACGTGCAATAAATGCGAAATAGAATCTTGGAAATTCAAGTTGTCACATTATCCCCAACTTAAAAGAAATTTCGTCCCGAAATTTGGTACGCACTCACTGAGGAAGCTAACTAAGTTATGTCGTTCACTGGTTTTCCTGGGGTGTCACATCATCCCCCCGTTGATTTGGAATTTCGTCCCGAAATTCAGTAGTAGTAGCTTCAGCCTCAGTAGTGGTTGCATTGGTTCCGAATAACTGGGGATACTTTTCTTTCATTTGATCTTCGCGTTCCCAGGTGTACTCTGGGCCACGTCGGGAGTTCCAACGAACTCGAACAAGAGGGATTCTCTTGTGTTTGAGGACCTTAACATCCCGGTCCGTGATTTCAACTGGTTTCTCGACGAACTGCAACCACTCGTCGATATTGAGTCCCTTAAAAGGAACTATGAGGGTCTCATCTGATAGGCACTTCTTCAGATTCGACACGTGAAATACATTGTGAACTGCACCGAGTTCAGCTGGTAGGTTCAGTCTGTAGGCTACTGGGCCTATTCTTTCAGTGATTTCGAACGGTCCAACATACCGTGGATTGAGTTTGCCTCGCTTACCAAATCGAACCACACCCTTCCAGGGTGAGACTTTAAGTAAAACCCGGTCCCCGACCTGAAATTCCAATGGCCTCTTACGCTTATCCGCGTAGGCTTTCTGACGGTCGCGTGCTGCCGCCATGCGTTGTCGTATTTGTGCAATCCGTTCAGTAGCGTCACTACCATTTCTGGGCCTGTAATCTAACTATCCCCCACCTCCGCCAACCGAGAGGTGACCGGCATTTACGTCCGTACAATGCCTCGAATGGAGCGGCTTGAATGCTGGTGTGATAACTATTATTGTAGGAAAACTCCACCAAAGGGAGGTGCTTTTCCCAGCCGTTGCCGAAATCGATAACACATGACCGAAGCATGTCTTCAAGGGTCTGGATCGTTCGCTCAGACTGCCCATCCGTCTGAGGATGATATGCTGTGCTCATGTCTACTCGTGAGCCGAAAGATTTATGCATTGCTTGCCATAACTCTGACGTGAATCGTGCGTCCCGATCCGAAATGATGGAGGTGGGCACCCCGTGCCTCGAAACAACTTCTTTAAGATAGATGTCTGCGAGAGTGGAGAACTTATCCGTTTCCTTGATAGCCAGGAAATGTGCAGATTTGGTGAGTCGATCCACGATCACCCATATGGTATCATTCCCACGCTGGGATCTAGGTAGGCCTGTAACAAAATCCATGGAAATTTCTTCCCATTTCCATTGAGATATCTTAGGCTGCAGAAGTAGGCCTGCGGGTTTCTAATATTCAACCTTGACTCTTGCACAGGTCAAGCACTTGCCAACATAGGTGGCGATGTGGGCCTTCATGCTAGGCCACCAATAAGTAGTTCTGATGTCGTGGTACATTTTATCCGACCCTGGATGTACCGAGTAGCGTGACTTGTGCGCTTCGTCCATTACAAGTTCGCGTAAACCGCCAAAAAGTGGGACCCAAATACGTCCCGTTACATAGTAGGCGCCATCTTCCTTTTGTTCCATTCGTTGCCTTGAACCGCGTAAGGCTTCAGCCATGACGTTTTCGGGTTTCAATGCTTCTATCTGAGCAGCTCGTATCTGTGCAGGAAGACTGGACTGAATAGTAAGCTGTAGCGCTCGCACGCGCTTAGGTAGGGTGTCCTTTCGACTGAGGGCGTCGGCCACAACATTGGCCTTGCCTGGATGATACTTGATGGCGCATTCGTAGTCGTTCAGTAGTTCAACCCATCTCCGTTGACGCATGTTCAAATCCTTTTGCTTAAGAATATGCTCGAGACTCCAGTGATCGGTGTAAATTGTGCACCTGGTACCGTACAGGTAGTGTCGCCATATCTTAAGCGCGAAAACAACAGCTCCCAGCTCTAAATCGTGCGTCGTATAATTCCGTTCGTGAATCTTAAGTTGTCGCGAAGCGTAGGCAATAACCTTATCCCGTTGCATCAATACGCAACCAAGACCCTGTATCGATGCGTCACAATAAACCACGAAGTCATCTATGCCCTCCGGCAATGCGAGAATAGGTGCACTGCAAAGCCTATCCTTTAGGTGCTGAGAAGCGGTCTCTTGGGAATCTCCCCAATGGTAGGTGACACCTTTCTGTGTCAGCATAGTAAGCGGCTGTGCGATCTTGGAGAAGTCTTTAATGAATCGTCTGTAGTAACCCGCCAAACCCAAAAATTGGCGTATCTCTGTTGGTGTACGCGGTGCAGGCCAGTTCCTAATCGAATCTACCTTGGATGGATCAACATGAATCCCACCCCTGTTCACCACATGGCCTAAGAAGTGGACTTCACGAAGCCAGAAGTCGCATTTAGAAAACTTTGCGTACAGTTGCTCCTTTCGAAGAAGTTCCAAGATAAGACGTAGGTGCTGCTCGTGTTCCTCCTGACTCTTGGAGTAGATCAAAATGTCGTCGATGAAGACAATGACGAACTTGTCAAGGTAGGGTTTGCACACTCTGTTCATAAGATCTATAAATACGGCAGGTGCGCTCAATAATATCAAACCATCCATCATATCAAACATAAAGTATAGTAGTTAAAATAATTCATAAAACCCAATACAATTGATGTTCAAACCAAACTTTGTTTGAGTAGCGTAAACATAATAATGAAAACCCAAGATAAGTTATAAGTTCAAATATCGTTCATTGCGTCTCCTCGTCCTAACACGAAAACTCGACCTCTTGCCTCGTTGCCATTGTTGTTATTGTTTCCCCCGTTGTTGTTGTTGTTCCCGTTGCCCTGGTTATTGTCGTGGTTCTGGTTCTGGTTCAACTGAGGACAATCGCGTTTGTAATGACCTTCGGCCCCACACTGGAAACATCCCCGGTTTCCACGCTGTGGTTGCTGCTGCTGGTTCTGTGGAGCTGGCGGTGGGAGTTGCTGGTTCTGATTTGCTGGTCGTGAGCTTCTACAATCCTTAGCCTCATGACCCATCTTGAGGCATCTTTGACAATGTTCCCTGCGACATCTTCCGCTGTGGTGTCTGTTGCACTTATTACACAGTGGGTGAATTCCCCGATATCCACCCTGCCCCTGACTGCCAGATGATTGCTGACTCGAATTCTGGTAGTCATTTGTCTTGCGCTGCTGAGACTGAACAGAAACTGATCCCTTGCTGGAATCCCCCTCCCATTTCCTCTTGTTGTCACTGGGAGTAGCAGAAGTGGTGACAGCAGCGGTGGTAGCCTTGACATGTTTTGGCAGCCTGTTCTGATCCACTGCCTGATCTGTAATACGATGAGCAAGGCGCTGAATAGCCTGGATATTATCAAGATTAGCCGATGTCACATGGCTCTGGATCTCTGGCGCCAAACCCTTGAGATACAATTCAATACGTTTCACTGGAGGGTCCACCATAGTTGGGCATAGCACGGCCAATTCATTCGACCGTTTGGTATAGGCTTCGATCTCTGACCCAACCATTTTCAAGTGATACAGTTCATCTTCCAACTTGTGAATGTCTTCACGAGTGCAGTATTCCCTTTTGATCAAGTCCTTGAAATCATTCCAAGGGGTGGCGTTAGCAGCTGCCAACCCTAGGATCTGTACTTGCGCGTTCCACCAAGTCAACGCGATTCCTTCCAAAGTGCCAGTGGCGTACTTAACCCTGCGAGCCTCAGGGCATTCACACATTTCGAACACAGATTCTAGCTTCTCAAACCAATGGAGGAGTCCCACTGCCCCCTCGGTGCCACTGAATGAGCTTGGACGACAGTCCATGAAGTTCTTGAATGTGCAGACAGGCTGCTGTGCGTGTTGACCTATTGTGTACGAATAGGACAAAGTTAAATACGAGAGTTAATGTAGGTTCTAAGGATCCTAGTGTGTGTCTATACTGCAGGGTATACTACCTGCTTGAGCAGCTGCAAGTGCCGCAGCAACTTGAGCTTGAACGAGAGCCTCTAGCTGGGCTTGAGTCATGTTAATTCGTCCGGCCATTGATCTTCATATCAAAGGCAACATAAGTGAGAAAGGTTCGCGAATAGTGCGATGACAGAAGAGTGTAAGCACATAGGTGTTCTCAAGCAATAACAAGTAGTGAGCAAAGTAATGTAAGCATACTACGAGCAATGTTCTATGCAGTTCTAGCAAGCAGGTAATAAACATAAACCTTATTACCTAGTATGTCGAGTCTTGCACGTGGAGCGAAGCGTCGTTGTGGATCGTTTGAGAGCACTGTTCTGGTTATAGTCTGGTTTTAATAAAAACGTTTTCCCATATTAAAACCAAGTTCTCTATAACCAATGGCTCTGATACCAATCTGTCACACCCCCAAAATCCACCTGCGGAGTACCACCGCTTGGAGGCGTGACTGACCAGGATCAAGCCACCAATCATATCGAACACAGCATTTAATAATGAAAGTAGATAATGTAATTCAACAAGACATGATTGATGTTCAAAACCAAACATTGTTTAAGTAGCGGAAGCATGTAAGTAAACCCAACATAAATAGTAATGTATGAAAATCATAAGTGTTTAATTAAGCATTCATGATCCATGCTCCACAACGACCTGCTCCTCCTTGTGCAAGCTCCAAATATCTAACGACCTGCAAGGCATGTAACAGAGGATCAACAAACTAGTTGAGCGAGTTCACAGTTAACAGTTCGGTAATAGTATAGTGTGAGTAGTAGTATGTTCGTTCGTTATGTCATGTATCGTATTAGTTTCCATCGCGGCCTCCCAGGCAGGTATGCGAAGATATTAGGGGGATGTTCATCCCGAGTATTCTAGACTAGGTTTACCCGTATCGCGGCCTACCAGGCAGGTGTGCGAAGATTAGTAAATTACAGTTCGCGGCCTTCCAAAGGCAGGTGTGCGAAGTCAGTCATAATATCGCGGCCAACCCTTGGCAGGTGTGCGAAGATCAGTTCAATAAGTGTTACTAGTCTAGTCGTATCCTTATCGTTAGGTTCTATCAACTGAGTACGTACAATAAAGTAATCCAATCCCATTCCCACCCTGGGAACCCCATGCCTTGGCTGTGTGAACTCACCTTGGTTTGCTCGGTATGTTATTGCTTCTAGGGTTTGTTAATCGTCTAAGTCTGTTACACACGACCTAGGATATATTGCACATGATTCGATGTAAGTGTTTGCAAACAATTAGGGTTTACAAGTCTTTGTTATCCAAGTAATTGTGTTCAGTGTGAATATGGTGTACAGGATAGCATAAGATAGGTTGTTCACGTATAGCAGTATTCAACATCACACAGATTCGTATACAGGCGTAAACAGTAGCATGAAGAATCATACAGTAAGTTTTGACACACACAACCCTTGTAAAGCTCGGACTATTAGCATGCTATTATACACAGAAACAGACAGTAGGCTTTATCACATGCATTTACAGGTAACCCTCATACAGTTAGATTACGGTGACATACACTGCCATATCATGCCATATAGTATCATACAGTGTCATACACGGTTTTGAATTCAGTATTGTAACATCATAAGTAATCAGAATAATAATCATCAACAGAAATCAAACCATGTGGGCATACACAAAAATCGACGTTAAAGGTCGGTCTTCACAATACATCAAAAAGGTCGGACCTCATGTGTTTGGTTCAACAGCAAACTTGGACTCTCATAACATCCTATAAGAATTTGGACTTCCTTATATGTTTCAAGAGACGTCGGATCATACGCTCCCCATGAAACTCGGACATATAGTCCCCCCCCTAAACTCGGACATACATGACAAGGGAGGAAGCTCGGACCCCTATTATATGTTGAAGGTCGGACTTGGATAAGGGGTAAATACTCGGACCCCTTTATACCCTTATAAAACTCGGACAAAAGTTTGGCCAAACACTTAAACTTCGGACCATGGGGGTGAGGGTTAAACCTCGGACACACACACCAAACAAAAGTCGGACATAGGTGGTCATACTCGGACCCTTAAGACCTTGAATCAAACTCGGACATAATGTCTCTTATAAACTCGGACCATTTATAATTTACATGCTCGGACCTCTTAACATTCAACAAAAGTCAGACAAGCATAAAACAACCAAAGTCGGGCCCTTAGACATTTATAAAAACTCGGACACATAAGTGGGGTGTCAAACTCGGACAGGTTACCCATAACTCGGACATATTGTGTATTTGTTAATAAAGCTCGGACCAGATATGGGGGTGTCAAACTCGGACAGGATAATGCATCATTAAACTCGGATCATGAACAAACTCAGACAATATATTCATGTGTGCAATACTCAGACAAACACATCATACGAAACTCGGATCCTTAATGAAATTCATAAAACTCAGACCACAAGCAATCACGATTGTAACAGTTACGTCTTTGTTTTTCACGATCAGGAAACCCTAATTCATGTATTCAAAGTGTAGAAATCGAATTAATCATCAACAGTTCTGATGATATCATGCTCTTAATCATCAAGCAAATGTTTACACCACAACCATAACCATATCACAATATTCAGAATCAATAATTAAGCACAGAACTAACATACGAGAGAAGAACTAGGGTTTTTAACATGAATCACATAATCAAGGATCAATAACAATCAAACAATCACAAACAATGATTAAACAATTACCTTGATTCGATTCTAGATGGATTGGCAATCAAACTTGATGCAAAGAACTTGTGAATCCAAGAATGATGAGAAGGTGGTTGTAGAGAGGATTAGGGAATGTGGGTGTACGTGCTTTGATTCTTGTGAAAGTGATTAGTGAAATGGGATTAGGGTTAAGTATGACTAGAATTTCACTAATTGTCCTCTACATCCTCAAGTATTATATTTTACAATAGTACACCATCTCATAACAATTTCATAATTTCACCACCAAGTTCATATATTTATCAATTTCACAATTAACAAACAACCATGCACAATCAAACAATCAAAACATATATAATTCCATGGTAATCAATTGTGCAAATAAACGACTAGTCAATACATGAACGTGCAATAAATGCGAAATAGAATCTTGGAAATTCAAGTTGTCACAACAACCCTCACAATTACAGGTACTGTACAAATTAATTAATTCTAAGTATGTGCTTAATGACTGTTCTTGATTACAACTGACACTTTAAACTGCTTACTGATTTATGTTACATACATACATGTGCATCACTTTACATACAGTCGCTCCATTTATCTCATACAGACTCTTAGTGATAAACCTGATGCACAAAGCACAATTGGCACAGTGAGCGGATAACTCAGACACATGCTGACAATGCCAGCACATAGACAGACACTATACTGAGGCCAGTATGAGCCAGGGATAGAGTACTACACTGGTATGGAGTGTAGGGAAGTGAGGACCATAAGGCTATGTCACTAGGTGATAGTTTGAGTGCCGGAAAGTGCCTAAAACTCGTTTTAAGTACAGAATTCTGCATTCTCAGCAACAATTCAGCTTTTAACACACTCGTACTATACAGAGAATTGACTAAATGGTCCTGAACGCTTTCCTAAATGTTGGAATTGATTTCGTTACAAAAAGATGCATAAAAGACACTATGCAGTACAATTAAACGCTTTAACAGAACGATACGTAACCGAACAACCAGACATTACCCGGGACACCAAAATATTGTCAGAAATATTATTTTATTATTCTTAAATAATCATGGTCACAAAAAATCCCCACACACTATAGAAACATGACATACACCCACTATACTTGAAAATACCCTTAACCTTCTAATTTAATACCTATTAGTTAACAAAAACTTTCACTTTACCCCCCCCCAACCGAAAATTCTGCCATGATTACATAAATATTATGTTTAGATTATAGTAAATGCAATCTTGATTCTATTGGTCAAGTATCTAAGCAATGATGGCTATGAAGTTGTAGGATGCTTATTTCCAAGATGTGATCATCATAACCTTCAAGCTCCACACTCAACCTCTCTCCTCCTCCCCTTATTTTCGGTTCACCCCCCTCCCCCATAACCGAATTCACCACCACCATCCTTCACCACCTCCATTTTCTTCACTACAAGCTCTCATTTCAAGTTTGAAGTTCCTCCATAGAAGTGCAAGTTGAAGAGCTTTCAAGGGAGCTTGGTTCAAGCCTTTGTCACTAACATTTCACCATCATCTTTGTCCTAAGATTGTTACCCTAGCCTTGTGCTAGTAGTAAGTCTCTTCACACCCTTGTTCCATCTTGTTCTTGTTATGTTTTGTTTAAATGTTCAAGGCACACAAAAGCTAAAACACTAAAATGTTGAACTTAAAAATTCTGCATAAAAACCATAGATAAAAGGGTTGTATGAAGTTGAAATCTGGATGGTTTAGGGTTGGTTAAAGCATGATTGAGGTTTGAACATTTATTCATCAATAAACCATGGTTAGGGTCTTTGTTTATGCGTTTTTAGTCACTTCTACAATGTAAACAGCTTGCTGAGTTGAATTTCCAGCCAACTTCAACAGGATGTAACGGGACCATTTTAAATCGAAAAACCGATTTTCTGAAGCCTAAAATGTGTATTTTGGAATAATTAAACAAATGGCACTGGAATCGTAATTTTTTGAAACCGTTTACTATTTTTAAGGGACTGTTTTTGGACAGCAGCTCAAGCTGCATTTTTAAGTGTATCATATTCGGAGTCATAACTTGAAACCCGATTAAAATCGACTCATGGAATTTTTACAGTAGTTGGTCACCGTTGTCAGGATGATCCTCCAACTGGAATTTCGTCAAACGGACTTACGGTTAAATTTTAGTGAATATTTCCGTAAACTACAATCAGAAAGTAACAAATCTGATTGCAGTCGAGAAAATGATTTTCTATAAAATATGGGTAACGAACTGGACTCTGATATTTTTTCATAATAAACTTTGGAACATATAGAACCATCTGTAAAAATTTGAGAATTTTTGAAAAAGGATAACTATTTTATAAAAATCCTCGAAAACAGTCCGGTTTCGAGTAATAAAGCTGAAATAAAGTATGTAACGTTTTGTATGTCTATATGTCGGTTTGGTTATTGAAAATGAACTATTGGATATATGTAAAAGAAAATGATATGCTAATTAAGCATGGACACCTCTATTTACAAAGGAGACTCTGCCGAAATTTTTCCGAGAATCCGAACACTTAGTAAAATATTCGAGAAAATAGATACGAAATAGTTGTCTAACTATTTTTCTAAGAACGATAGTTAAGTTAAAATAATAATTATTATTTTCACAAAATAATACCAAAGTAACACAACTCAAAACACTAAACTCTAAGCCAAGGCACGGCCCGTTCGTCTAATAGACATTAGTACGTTGTAGGTTGTCGTGTAGCGGAAAGAGTTAAGATTCGAGTCAAGACGCACTACGGTGAGTTCATGTCCCCCTTTTCTCTTAACTGTTTCAGTTTTATACTTCGGGGGTGAAATACATGTTACATAAAAATTACAAATGTTTTATACATGGTATGATTAGCTAAGGAATGTACTGCTAGATTACGTGAATGGGTAGGCTATTGTCTTAAGACCATTAATCCTTGTATAAGGACCGAGGGGCATGAGTGATAGATCTATTGGGTGTTGCGAGCCCCATCCATGGGCCTGCGAGTGGCTGCATGTGGTGACTATGTCGTTCCGCCGGAGGGGCCGGTACGAAATACGTATACAGGTTTGAGTGCTTCCTAGGCCATGTCACTTATTAATGTATTAGCTACACATTAATTGATCTGTTTTTCCTTATTGCTACATACCAAAGACATACATTTATACAGACACATTTTAACAATTTATACAGACACACTTTAACGATTTATACAGACTCACATACACATGAACTCGCTCAACTTTTTGTTGACTTTTCAAACTACATGTATTTCAGGGAATTAATTGGATCTGGCAAGTGATGCATGTTAGCTGCGTACTAAATAGGGATGTCATCCAGGGTCATAGGTTTGGGGGGTGTAACTCCTTCCTGGATGGGTTGCATGTCTCAAATCCTCGTTTTGTTAATAGTCTTTCGTCGAGTCTTATGGACTCCTTTTAAACAAATCATGGTTTGTAACGTATTTAGTGGTTGATATTTTTTAAGACAATATGTTATGCATTTTTTAAATTATTTTAATGGATGAACATCTTACGTTTTTATCATATAGCATTGTTGTGATTGTTGCTATGATATTAAGAAGTCACACCAAATAAACCACGCTTCCGCAAAAGCCAGGGTGTGACATTTCGAAGGTCTTAAATGCATGTTTCCTAAACTCTCAGAGTGTTGTGTACTGTATGTAATTGTTTTATGCACCGTGTATGAAACACCATAATAGCATATGTTTGAAAACAAAATTTTGACTGTTTGTTTTTTCGGCAACGGTTGGAGACCATATTCGAGTACTGGGCGTTCTGTATGCATTCAACGTCTTAATAGTCTAAGTCCCAGAGAAAAGTGAGGTTAGAGCCTAGGTATCACGATAGAACCTAATTCGCTGTAACCTATGCGTTTGTGTCGTATGAAAGTACGATATATTCACAAAAATTAATTTCATAAATATAAAATATTCGTAGAAAATCTGTATTTGTCGGCGTTGTCAGTATTTCGTACGGTTTCGTTTCGTTATCGCTTAACGTTTAGCATACTTCTCCGCAAATCACCGTTCGCGCACTGTAAAGTCGGATAGACGTTCCTAGGCACTCCAAAGACCTAATTAAGTCAATCTTCGCCTTAACCACTATTCATTATCGCCTTAATCATCTGTTAATCACGTAATTAAGAGCCGTAAATCACCGGTTGTCACAACTAATCAGCAACTAAATCCCGAAAAATTAGCAACGAAAATCAGTATTCCTTTCCAAAAGCTCGAAATTCAATTCCTTTTTCCAACTTTCCAAACAAAGTCACCTACAAACACGAAAACAGTCAATACTAATAAACAAAACAGATCAAAATCCGAAATTTTAAACTGTTCTTCAATTATTCTTCCTGTTCTTCGAAAAATCTAGAAATTTTATCCAGTAAAATTCAAACACGAATAACTGTCTTGATTCCCTTCGATCAGTCTTGAACCACACACAAGAGAAAAAGCTCTGATACCAATTGTAGGTCCCGTAATCCCGTATGGATCGTAACAAGACTGTTAATCTACCAAGGGTGCAGAATCCCCTTGATAAACCTTCGAACACAGAATCAGAAACGTGTAGATGAATAAGAACTCGAACACACAAACTTTCAAACGGATCTTCTATGATTATCAAACCTTAGAAACGTTTTACAATCACTCAAGATCTCCAAGAACCTAACAACCGATTTCTGTTTGTTCTAAAACTCTCACAAACTCGAATACCTTCACACAATGTCTAAAAGTCTAACCCTAAAACTCTAGCATAAGGTTGTTTATACATATACAACCATACCACTCGAATTGGGCTTTGCCCATATTATATTTATTACATAAACTTGGGCCTAATAGACTTGATACAAACTTGGACTTGATTGGGCTTCAATATCTCGAAATCTTTAAGTCTTCATGATCAATCTTTTGTTTAATATCCAAAGACCAATCCACGGTTGTTGTCACATAACATGCACCAACAGAAATAACATTGAGGTCAATATGTATCATAAAGATTGTACCTGAGGTTTGTCCCCGTATCCCTCTTGTTTTTCAACTCCTTGAGATAGGTTGGACAATTCCTTTTCAAGTGCCTTATCTCATCACACTTAAAGCATGGATCGTCTGTGGCAACCTTTGCCTTATTTTCTTTTGGTTTCGGTGGTTTCTGTGACATCTGTGCTTGTGATCATTGTAAACAATTCAGTTATCAATGAAATAAAGTTATTTGATCCCTATGTTTGTTTGTTTATGTTTGATGTTTTTCATGTTTTACTTTTATTCGATTTCAAACTCTATATCACTTTCTGGAGAATTATACGCAAACTGGTGCAAAAATGTAATCAGATATACGCGACAAATACTTCAGAACATCAATTTATGCTTAACATACCTTAAATAACCTTTACATAACTTAGAAATAAGTTTTGGTATGGCAAAATTCAAGTTAATTCACTTACAGGGACTAAAATTGACAAACTGCGAAAGTATGCCGATTTGAACTGTAACAAACATTCCGGAACATGATCATAAGTTAAACACACCCTAAATATCCTTTACATAGCTTAGAAATAGGCTTTGAGGGGTTCGGTGTGCTAAAATAAACTTTTGGGTCATTCAGGGACTAAAAGCGTCAAAAAGTGCATAAGTTTGCATTTTCGCGGATAACTTACGTTCTAAATACATCCGGACATCCAAAAATTTATGTAATCATAAAAATATTATGTTTTAGTGACTAGCTTGTCAAAAATTCATTCCTTGCGCGATTTGGACCGTTTTTGCGTCCGTTACGACTTCCGTCGTAATTAACCGAACAACGCAATCGTACGGCCAAACGAACCGACATCCGGCATAGTTTTGAGCATGTTTCAAGTTCCCTATACTTTACCTTCATTTTAGATCCTTAAAATGGGGTTAATGGGGTTTAAACGTGCCAAAACGCATCAAAAATCAAGTTTGGAGGTACAGGGGCCTGTTCTGCCAAATTCAATCTTTCTGACCTGCAGGGTCCTTACGGACCGTAAGACCTAATCCATACGGTCCGTAAGCAGGTGCCAGATACCAGAAAATGCAATCCAGCTTGATCCAGCTGTTCCTCACTTGTGCAAATGGTTTTGGGCAATCTATGGGCTGGTTTGGGGGCTCCCCTGGTTTTGTAAAACAATGGGCTTGATGTGTACGGCCTAGATCGAAGCACGTTATTCAATGAACGATCCTAACGGTTCTACTACATCTATAAATACCCCCACCATGTCTTGCTCAAAACCCACTTGAATTCTGAGATTTTCTCTAAGTTGAAGTGTTGAACACTTCATACCTTAGAAATACTTGGAATATCAATCTTGCGGGGACCTTCTGTAAGTATTCTTTTGCGTTTTTTCGTTCGTTTTAGCGTTAAAGTCAAACTGTGTTTGACTTTCTGCATTGACTAGTTTTTGGTCAACGCGAAGTCCGTTTGAACTTCATAACGTGAGCGTAATCACGATGGTTATAGTCCCTAGTAACTATACCTACTGATTACCACGTTATCTAGGCTCAGTGACGAGTCGTAGTTTCGGCCAAAATGCGTTTTCTCGCGTATTTTGTAACCAAACTACTCTAGGGTATTAAAACCATTTGTTTTAATACCAAACCTGTTTTCTAACATTACTAAACATGTTCTAGCATGTTTAGCTCGTCGCTTTTAGATTTGTGCTTGTTTAGGGTTGTAAAGGTAAGCGATCTAATCAATCGCTTATGCTTACGAACCCGACCCAATTGGTTGATCATTAGGATCCGACCAAACACTTTAGGTGACCATAGTTGTATAGGGAATAACCTTCCGAGGTTATACCTTATGGTCACGACGTTTAAGTAGTTGTATGATAAGTAGTTTCTATGCCTTAGGTAAATTACCAAAATACCCTTTTGCGCCAAAATTCATTTTAAGCCTATGTAACATAATTTTTGACATCTAAACTGATTTAGCAACAATATTAAGCATGTTAAGGCATATCTTACCCTTCATAGGACTAGTTAGGCTTTCCGAACGCGTTTTACGCGAACGACGCGTTAAAGTAGCATAAGCTACCTAAGCGGGTCGTAACGGTCAAAAGCACTTAGGATAGGTTTCGTTTTAGTACGTAGGCTTTGTTAAACCATGTTACATAAGTTCCCCTACTTATTTGGTTTACGAACCCTCGTACTACCCGATCCTCCGATAGGGCCGTTTATTTATGTAGATACCTTTATAGGTGCCGTTTGATTCCGTGATCTACTAGCATTGCTTGGTGGTTATCCTACGACTTCTAAGCAATCTCAAGTGAGTACATAGTACCCCTCTTTTACTGTTTTCCAAACATTTTGGGGTGAAACACATGTGCCTACTTGTTACTTTCGTGCTTTCTATGTTTTCACATCATATGCTTGCTATGTTCATTAGTACACTATTAGTACATGATTTCATTATGTTTTGCTATGTATGTTTACTTAGCATGCTAGCACATTGATTTACATTACATTGCTTTGCGATATATGTTTACATGGCATATTAGCACATTATTTTTTCATGACTTTTCTGCTTTGTATGTTTACTTAGCATACTTAGTACATTGTTTTCACATAACTTGTTTACATTTGGTATAACATTTGGTTTGCATAAACGGTTCTTTACTACATTCATTAACATTAGCTACGCCGCTCGGTAGTAAGTAATGGTACCATAGGACTTGACAAATCCCGTTCGTGACACCCTAGGTTTGTTTGGGTGAAAGGAATGACTGAATCTGAAAACATTTTACTTTGATAACCTTTACTCTAAGGTTATCCTGCTGTCTCAAGGCTTGAATGTAATGCGTTAACTTACCACATAAATGTTTGTATCAATAAAACAAGCTTTTACGGGGCAAAACATAACTTTTTGATTTATTCAAAATACTTTGTTTTGTTCCTTTTTACGTATGGTTAAGTATTCTCATTTTTTTACTTACCATACATAACTTTTGTTTACACTTAACTACATGACTACATTTTGGGTTTTAAACATATGACAATGGTTTAGACAAGAACATTTGATGGTTGGTTTAAACATGGACTTTATACATTGGTGGTTTGTTTAATGACTTAAGTAACGATATGTGTGTAGTAGGATACAAGCATGGTGGATACGCCACTGGTACTTCCTATATATAAGTGCTTGTATTGTATTACATGTCATAGCGTTATTTAAATCATTTAGTTTGGACTTATACATTTTTACACAAATAACACATTTTCACAAGACTTCGTTTTACCAAAAACAACTTGTTTTATACAACTTATTTTTACTTGGTTATTCTTTTAACCATACGTCATTCTTCTATTTATACATATCACTTGATTTCATCGCTTTTCAAATGATTTACAAAACAAAACATTTTACAAGATTCATGACTAACTTTTATTAAACACTTTTCTTAAACTTATGTCATGAATCCTATTTTCATAAAACCTATGTTACTCACAGGCATTTTTATGCTGACGTACCTATTTTCACATGTGTTTCAGGAGCTAATGCATAGGATGATGATCGTGACACGCTAGGGTGGACTCGGGCCTTAGTGACATAAAACAGAGCTAGACTTAGTTTAATGACGTTATGTATTCTTTATTTCAGTAGTTTTAAGACAATGTAACATGTTGGTTCTTGTTTTGAACGATGTATTCCACCCTTGGGTGATGAATAAAATATTATTTTAATTACCTTGGTTGTGGAACAATAATTCTGTTACAACACTCCCCGACGTTTCCGCCACGATTTGATGTTTTACGTAGTCGGGGTGTGACAGAAGAGTTGGTATCAGAGCCAATGGTTATAGGGAATTAGGTTATTAGTAATGCTTTGACCTAGACTATAACCTTTCTATGACCCCAACACAAGTTGTCTTGTGTTTAGATTTTAAAACATGCACTTCACCTATCCTTAGGTGATCACCAGAACAAGAACCCAGTTTTCTAAAATGATTTTTGAAAAACAATCCTCTGTTTTCAAATGATTTATTATATGATCTTGAACCCTTCCAGTTTGATTTTTGGCCTTGTGCCTTCCAAGTTTTCAAAATAGTGTGAACACGTGCAAAATGGAAGAGTGAATGCCTGTACCCTGGGTTTTCTGTCTAAGGCTAGAGTGTTCGTACAAATCCACATAATCGGACCAGTCACTCTTACCTGGGAACTCCTGGAGTGAGTGTTCACTTATAGGCGAGCATGTCTTCGCTAAGCATTATTTATGGACCCATTTACTTTGATTAGTCACTGTGTGTCATTTGTTTGCTTTGTGATACGGATGAATGACCACCATCCTTGCTTTGTTGATTTGTTTCGTCTCGTTCTTTTCATCTAATCATCTCACTCGTTTCCTCTCATGTTTTCCTCTTTTTAGCATGCCTCCTCGACGCGAAAATCAGCTACCTAATGCCGAACTGGCAGAAATCATCGCACAGCATATGGCTGCTGCGTTCCCGAATCTTATTGCTCAGTTTAACCAAGTCAACATCAATCAGAACGCTCCTTGTAACTTCAAGAGCTTCAATTCGGCTAAGCCACTCAAGTTCAGTGGTACTGAGGGGGCAACTGGGCTCCTTCAATGGTTTGAGAGCATTGAGAATACTTTCCGTCACGTTCAGTGTCCTGATAATCGCAAAGTCGAGTTTGCTTCTAGTGTTTTTCAGAAGAGGGCGTTGACATGGTGGAACGGGGTTATGAGAGATCGAGGTGCCGAAGTCGCTTTAGCACAGTCATGGGCTGAGTTGAGGACTCTCATGATGAGTGAGTTTTGTCCTCGTCATGAACTTCGAGCGTTGGAAAGAGAGTTTGATGATCTAAAGCAGTTTAGTGGCGAGCACCGGGCGTATACTGATAGGTACGAAGAGTTGAGTTTGTTATGCCCAACGATGGTTACCCCACTTGATAAGGCTATCGAAAGATACATCGATGGTCTACCTGACTCTGTGCAAGACATAGTTACCGGTAGTAAACCTACCACTGTTCGTCAGGCAATCGAACTATCTGCAACGTTGACTGAGTCGCAGATTCGAAAGGGTAAGTTGCACAGGAAGGGTGACAAGAAGGGTAAGAAGCAGGATTCTTACAAGAAGGATAGCAAGAAAGGTAAAAGCAAGAAGGGGAGTGATGCAGGTTCCTCAAAGGGTTCTATGAAGCGGAAGGCTTCCCAAAATTTTGCCGTTACTACACAGATGAATCAGCCTGCGCAACCTCTTGCCAAGAAACCATACTTTGGCAATGCACCTCTGTGCAATAAGTGTAACAGACATCATCAACCACACCACCAGTGCCGTCAATGCACTAACTGTGGAAGACCTGGTCATCTTGCTGCTACATGCCACATACCTGCCAATCAGAATCGGGCAGCTCAGAACCCGGCTCAACAGGTTGCTCAGCAACAAGGTCAAGCAGCACGACCTCACTTCCCACCAGGTTCTTGTTACAACTGTGGGGATCTGACCCACTACCGTAACCAGTGTCCAAGATTGGTGAATGCGAACCCGGTTCAAGCTCAGGCTCGTGGACGAGCTTTTAACATGAATGTTGTTGAGGCGCAAGGAGACAACGAGGTGGTGAACGGTACGTTCTTTGTTAATAATCAACCTGCGTCTGTTCTTTTGATTCAGGGGCCGATAAGAGTTTTGTGTCATTATCTTTTGAGCCCTTGCTTCGCGTGTCTAGAACGAAACTAGGTAAGCCTTTGACTGTTGAAGTTGCGAGTGGTGAACCCATTGTTCTTGATTCTATTCTTCGCAACTACCAGTTGAACCTTAACGACCATCTTTTTCCTATTGACCTCACGCCTATGCAACTTGGAAGCTTCGACATTATTGTAGGTATGGATTGGTTAGCCAAGCATCGCGCAGAGGTAGTGTGTTTTGAGAAGATCGTTCGTGTGCCGCTTTCGTCCGGTGAGATACTCCAGGTTTGTGGTGAGAAACCTGCTAGTAGCCTCAAGCTTATATCTTGTTTTCAAGCTCGGAAGTATCTGCGAAAGAACTATGTGGCCTTCTTGGCACATGTTACAGCAGATAAAGACAAAGGTAAGTCTATGCAAGATATTCATGTTGTTCGGGATTATCCGGAGTTGTTTCCTGAAGAGTTGCCTGGTCTACCTCCAGCACGCCAAGTCGAGTTCCGTATTGATCTTGTACCTGGTGCAAATCCTATCGCCAGAGCTCCATATCGTCTTGCACCGTCTGAGATGCAAGAGTTGTCTAAGCAGCTTCAGGAGCTTTCTGACAAAGGTTTTATCCGTCCTAGCTTTTCACCTTGGGGTGCTCCTGTTCTTTTTCTCAAGAAGAAGGATGGATCCTTCAGAATGTGTATCGATTATCGTGAGCTGAATAAGCTTACCATCAAGAATCGATATCCCCTACCTCGCATTGATGATCTCTTTGACCAGTTACAGGGTGCTACTTGCTTTTCGAAGATCGACCTTCGTTCTGGGTATCATCAACTTCGTGTGCATGAAGAGGATATTCCCAAAACAGCATTCCGCACTCGTTTGGGTATTATGAGTTCACAGTCATGCCATTCGGTTTGACCAATGCTCCTGCTGTTTTCATGGACTTAATGAATAGGGTCTGCAAGCCTTATTTGGATAAGTTCATCATCGTTTTCATTGATGATATCTTGATTTATTCTAAGAAGCGAGCTGATCACGAGCACCATCTTCGTCTTACTCTGGAACTCCTAAAGAAAGAGCAACTTTTTGCCAAGTTCTCCAAGTTTGAATTTTGGCTTAAGGAAGTTCAATTTTTGGGACATATTGTCAACGAACAAGGTATTCATGTAGATCCCTCCAAGATCAGTGCGATTAAGGATTGGGATACGCCTACTACTCCTACTGAGGTTCGTTCTTTTCTTGGTCTTGCGGGTTATTACCGCCGCTTCATCGAGAACTTCTCAAAGATTGCAGTTCCTCTAACTGCTCTAACTCAGAAGAACAAACCCTTTGAATGGGGTTCTAAGCAAGAAGAAGCGTTTCAGACCTTGAAACAGAAGCTTTGTGATGCACCTATCCTAACTTTGCCTGAGGGCAATGATGACTTTGTCGTTTACTGTGATGCATCGAAATTGGGTCTTGGCTGTGTTCTAATGCAAAGGAACAAAGTCATAGCCTATGCATCAAGACAATTGAAGGTACATGAGAGAAACTACACCACTCATGATCTTGAGTTAGGTGCAGTTGTCTTCGCTCTCAAAATCTGGAGACACTATTTGTACGGTACAAAATGCGTGGTTTTCACTGACCACAAAAGTCTCCAGCACATCTTCAACCAGAAGGAACTCAACATGAGGCAAAGACGTTGGGTCGAACTCCTAAACGACTATGATTGCGAAATTCGCTACCATCCTGGTAAAGCGAATGTTGTGGCTGACGCATTAAGTCGTAAGGAACGTACTATGCTTCATTGTGTTCGTGTTCAATCTGCTATTCAAGCTCGATCTGATATCCAAGCACGCATTACTCAGGCTCAACAGGCTTGTGTTTCACAAGAATTGATGGGTAAGGAATTACCCTATCACATTAAGCCTGACCTTGTGCTGAAGGAAGATGGATCGTATTATTTCATGGACCGTTTGTGGGTCCCAAGCCAAGATGATCTCCGCACTCTGCTTATGGATGAGGCCCATCAGTCTCGTTATTCTATTCATCCTGGCTCAGATAAAATGTATAAGGATCTTCGTACTCAGTATTGGTGGCCTGGTATGAAGAAAGACATTGCCTTGTACGTTTCAAAGTGCCTTACTTGCCTCAAGGTCAAGGCTGAACACCAACATCCTTATGGTCTTTTGGAGCAACCTGAGATCCCAGTTTGGAAATGGGAAAACATTGCTATGGATCTCGTTACCAAACTTCCGCGCACTAAGAAAGGTCATGATGCCATATGGGTAGTTGTTGATCGTCTTACTAAGTCAGCGCATTTCTTGCCAATCCATGAGGATTTTTCTGCTGAAAGACCGGCCAAAATCTACGTGGATGAAATCGTATCTCGACATAGTGTTCCTTTGAACATTATTTCTGATAGAGATGCTCGCTTCTCTTCTCGATTTTGGAGAACCATGCAATCTGCTATGGGGACCCAACTCAATCTGAGCACAGCTTATCATCCACAAACAGATGGCCAAACTGAAAGAACAATCCAGACTTTGGAGGATATGCTTAGAGCTTGTGTGATCGATTTTGGTGGTAGTTGGGATTCACATCTTCCATTGATTGAATTCTCCTACAACAACAGTTATCACTCCAGCATCAACATGGCTCCTTTCGAGGCTCTCTATGGTCGAAAATGTCGTTCACCAGTCTGCTGGAATGAAATAGGCGAGGCTCAGCTTACTGGACCTGACCTCATTCTAAAGACAACTGACAAGGTTAAGAAAGTTCGTGATAACTTACAGGCAGCTCGAAGCCGTCAAAAGAGTTACGCGGACCGACGACGCAAGCCCTTAGAATTCCAAATCGGTGATCGTGTATTACTTAAGGTCTCACCTTGGAAAGGTGTGATCAGATTTGGAAAGAAAGGAAAACTTGCACCTAGATATGTTGGACCATTCAAGATCGTCGAAAGAATCGGCAAGGTAGCCTACAGACTTGCATTACCTCCTAAACTCGGAAATGTTCATCCTACTTTCCACGTATCCAATCTCAAAAAGTGTCTAGCTGATGAGAACCTCCACATACCGCTTGATGAAATCCGTGTTGATAAAACACTTCATTTTGTTGAGAAACCTGTGGAAATTATGGATCATGAAGTCAAATGGCTTAAACGCAAGCGCATTCCATTGGTTAAAGTTCGCTGGGAATCTAAACGTGGACCTGAGTTTACTTGGGAACGTGAAGATCAAATGAAGGCGAAATATCCACATCTATTCCCACGAGTTTCCTTTAAGCAAATTTCGGGATGAAATTTCCACAAGTAGGGGAGACTGTGACATCTGTGCTTGTGATCATTGTAAACAGTTCAGTTATCAATGAAATAAAGTTATTTGATCCCTATGTTTGTTTGTTTATGTTTGATGTTTTTCACGTTTTGACTTTTATTCGATTTCAAACTCTATATCACTTTCTGGAGAATTATACGCAAACTGGTGCAAAAACGTAATCAGTTATACGCGACAAATACTTCGGAACATCAATTTATGCCTAACATACCTTAAATAACCTTTACATAACTTAGAAATAAGTTTTGAAGGCTTTGGTATGGCAAAATTCAAGTTAATTCGCTTACAGGGACTAAAATTGACAAACTGCGAAAGTATGCCGATTTGAACTGTAACAAACATTCCGGAACATGATCATAAGTTAAACACACCCTAAATATCCTTTACATAGCTTAGAAATAGGCTCTGAGGGGTTCGGTGTGCTAAAATAAACTTTTGGGTCATTCAGGGACTAAAAGCGTCAAAAAGTGCATAAGTTTGCATTTTCGCGCATAACTTACGTTCTAAATACATCCGGACATCCAAAAATTTATGTAATCATTAAAATATTATGTTTTAGTGATTAGCTTGTCAAAAATCCATTCGTCGCGCGATTTGGACCGTTTTTGCGTCTGTTACGACTTCCGTCGTAATTAACCGAACAACGCAATCGTACGGCCAAACGAACCGACATCCGGCATATTTTTGAGCATGTTTCAAGTTCCCTATACTTTAACTTCATTTTAGATCCTTAAAATGGGGTTAACGGGGTTTAAACGTGCCAAAACGCATCAAAAATCAAGTTTGGAGGTACAGGGGCCTGTTCTGCCAAATTCAATCTTTCTGACCTGCAGGGTCCTTACGGACCGTAAGACCTAATCCATATGGTCCGTAAGCAGGTGCCAGATACCAAAAAATGCAATCCAACTTGATCCAGGTGTTCCTCACTTGTGCAAATGGTTTTGGGCAATCTATGGGCTGGTTTGGGGGCTCCCCTGGTTTTGTAAAACAATGGGCTTGATGTGTACGGCCTAGATCGAAGCACGTTATTCAACGAACGATCCTAACGGTTCTACTACATCTATAAATACCCCCACCATCTCTTGCTCAAAACCCACTTGAATTCTGAGATTTTCTCTAAGTTGAAGTGTTGAACACTTCATACCTGAGAAATACTTGGAATATCAATCTTGCGGGGACCTTCTGTAAGTATTCTTTCGCGTTTTTCGTTCGTTTTAGCGTTAAAGTCAAACTGTGTTTGATTTTCTGCATTGACCAGTTTTTGGTCAACGCGAAGTTCGTTTGAACTTCATAACGTGAGCGTAATCACGATGGTTATAGTCCCTAGTAACTATACCTACTGATTACCACGTTATCTAGGCTCAGTGACGAGTCATAGTTTCGGCCAAAATGCGTTTTCTCGCGTATTTTGTAACCAAACTACTCTAGGGTATTAAAACCGTTTGTTTTAATACCAAACCTGTTTTCTAACATTACTAAACATGTTCTAGCATGTTTAGCTCGTCGCTTTTAGATTTGTGCTTGTTTAGGGTCGTAAAGGTAAGCGATCTAATCAATCGCTTATGCTTACGAACCCGACCCATTTGGTCGATCATTAGGATCCGACCAAACACTTTAGGTGACCATAGTTGTATAGGGAATAACCTTCCGAGGTTATACCTTATGGTCACGACGTTTAAGTAGTTGTATGATAAGTAGTTTCTATGCCTTAGGTAAATTACCAAAATACCCTTTTTGCGCCAAAATTCATTTTAAGCCTATGTAACATAATTTTTGACATCTAAGCTGATTTAGCAACAACATTAAGCATGTTAAGGCATATCTTACTTGTCATAGGACTAGTTAGGCTTTTCGAACGTGTTTTACGCGAACGACGCGTTAAAGTAGCATAAGCTACCTAAGCGGGTCGTAACGGGTCAAAAGCACTTAGGATAGGTTTCGTTTTAGTACGTAGGCTTTGTTAAACCATGTTACATAAGTTCCCCTACTTATTTGGTTTACGAACCCTCGTACTACCCGATCCTCCGATAGGGCCGTTTATTTATGTAGATACCTTTATAGGTGCCGTTTGATTCCGTGATCTACTAGCATTGCTTGGTGGTTATCCTACGACTTCTAAGCAATCTCAAGTGAGTACATAGTACCCCTCTTTTACTGTTTTCCAAACATTTTGGGGTGAAACACATGTGCCTACTTGTTACTTTCGTGCTTTCTATGTTTTCACATCATATGCTTGCTATGTTCATTAGTACACTATTAGTACATGATTTCATTATGTTTTGCTATGTATGTTTACTTAGCATGCTAGCACATTGATTTACATTACATTGCTTTGCGATATATGTTTACATGGCATATTAGCACATTGTTTTTCATGACTTTTCTGCTTTGTATGTTTACTTAGCATACTTAGTACATTGTTTTCACATAACTTGTTTACATTTGGTATAACATTTGGTTTGCATAAACGGTTCTTTACTACATTCATTAACATTAGCTACGCCGCTCGGTAGTAAGTAATGGTACCATAGGACTTGACAAATTCCGTTCCTGACACCCTAGCTTTGTTTGGGTGAAAGGAATGACTGAATCCGAAAACATTTTACTTTGATAACCATTATTCTAAGGTTATCCTGCTGTCTCAAGGCTTGAATGTAATGCGTTAACTTACCACATAAATGTTTATGTTAATAAAACAAGCTTTTACTGGGCAAAACATAACTTTTTGATTTATTCAAAATACTTTGTTTTGTTCCTTTTTACTTATGGTTAAGTATTCTCATTTTATTACTTACCATACATAACTTTTGTTTACACTTAACTACATGACTACATTTTGGGTTTTAAACATATGACAATGGTTTAGACAAGAACATTTGATAGTTGGTTTAAACATGGACTTTATACATTGGTGGTTTATGTGGGTAAGTGGTTTGTTTAATGACTTAAGTAACGATATGTGTGTAGTAGGATACAAGCATGGTGGATACGCCGCTGGTACTTCCTATATATAAGTGCTTGTATTGTATTACATGTCATAGCGTTATTTAAATCATTTAGTTTGGACTTATACATTTTTACACAAATAACACATTTTCACAAGACTTCGTTTTACCAAAAACAACTTGTTTTATACAACTTATTTTTACTTGGTTATTCTTTTAACCATACGTTATTCTTCTATTTATACATATCATTTGATTTCATCGCTTTTCAAATGATTTACAAAACAAAACATTTTACAAGATTCGTGACTAACTTTTATTAAACACTTTTCTTAAACTTAAGTCATGAATCCTATTTTCATAAAACCTATGTTACTCACAGGCATTTTTATGCTGACGTACCTATTTTCACATGTGTTTCAGGAGCTAATGCATAGGATGATGATCGTGACACGCTAGGGTGGACTCGGGCCTTAGTGACATAAAACAGAGCTAGACTTAGTTTAAATGACGTTATGTATTCTTTATTTCATTAGTTTTAATACAATGTAACATGTTGGTTCTTGTTTTGAACGATGTATTCCACCCTTGGGTTATGAATAAAATATTATTTTAATTACCTTGGTTGTGGAACAATAATTCTGTTAAAACACTCCCCGACGTTTCCGCCACGATTTGATGTTTTACGTGGTCGGGGTGTGACAGTTTCGCTTTAGCCTTTCTTTTCTTTTCCCTTTGAATTGCCCCTTTCATTTGTAACACTTGCCTTGGTGTCGGGGTGATGCCCTTTCTTGTTGCCACCTTCATTGATCGTTAGAACGGATAAAACCCTTTTACCCATATTGAGCCTTTCGAGGTGATCAATGTGGCTTTTCATCTTAAAGACATAAGATGAGACCGATTGGGTTTCCTCTATCCGACATGCATGAAGTGCTCGAATCGTTTCGAAGCGTTCTACCCTTGCTTATTGTAGGAACATTTCCTTCAATTAGGTAATCATGTCGTACGCTCATGATGTTCAAAATCCTTTTGAATCTCGGGAATCATAGTTCCAACATGAGACGAGAGGCTTACATACTATCCTCGGTATACTTAATTCAATCGTTATAGGCATCCTCATCTTCCGTAAGATGTTTATCAGGAATAGGATCGTTCAACACATATGATATCCTCTCTTTCTTGAGAACGATTATCAAGTTTCGATACCAATCCGTGAAGTGTTATGGTTGAGACGATCCTTTTCAAGGATTGTTTTTAGTGATAGGTTACAAACGGTTTGGGTAATTGTTAGCGACCATCTACAAAATTTAACAAGGTTCAATTTTAGTATTTTCGATATTATTATATTTTAATCATTAATACCCTTTTATATCTCATAGGAAATTAATAATTAAAATTTAGAATCCAACGTTACATTTAAATATTGGTTAGGTGACCTTTATCCATTATTTAAATTAACAAGGTAGTCGACGTTTGACGATTGTAACCCTTTGCAATTTCTAGCCATATGGGATCAGTTAAACATCTTTATGTTTAGTTGGCATGTTTAATCCCATCAACACCTTTGTACGCCCTGCTTCGGTGACCCTAAGCACATGGTTTCCAAATCAAGTCGTCCAACTTACACACACATGTGAGTTTACACATATAAGTGATTAGGTGACCTTTATCCCACAAACATGGTAACCCCACCTCAATTATACAAGTCCCCTCAAATGTGGTTAGGTGACCTTTATCCCACAAAAGAGTTCCCAAGTGATTCGAATGTTGTATAAAAGGATGGTGTTTAACTTGTTATATAAAAGGGGTTTTTAATATTTCAAAATTCTAGTTTAGAAAATATTATGTACCATACATTTGCATGCATTCAAATCCTTGGTACCTTAGTGAAAACCAATTTTCAAGGTTCTTTTAATAAAACCCATTTTATTATAAAATGATTAACTTTTAATAAAACCTTTTATTAAACACTTTAATGATGTTGTTAAGAACCAATTTTAAGCTTGTTGTTGATTATTAGTTTGTTAAGCATGCATATCGAGATATCATCCAAACAACATAAATAAGCAACCACACAAGCACAACACACATACCAATATGTGCATAACCATAGCCAACTGTTTTTACAACACTTGTTAGCTGAAACAAGTGTGCCAAAAGGTCCTTCCTAAAGGGTGAATATTGACACAAGTAATGTGTCGTTGAACTCCCACTTGATCCCGCATCCAAATGCTTCAAGTCTTCCTTTTATGTTATTATTTCTTCACTTTCTTTGAGCTTCCAAAATGTCTTTAAATTCAGCTCCAAACTCCTTTGGGCTTTGAAAACGTGTTTTGGTTATTGGGCTAAAATCCCGTTAAGAACTATGAAGTCCTTTAGGCTCAAAATTAGCCAAAACCAAAAACGCATTTTGTGTGCATCTTCATTTAGATAAAATTATCCTAATACATTTTTTCTAGTAAAATAAAATGCACCTAATCTATTTAATTATATGCCAAATGAAAATAAATAAATTACATATTTTTACAAATGGAAGAACAAAGATAATAATTATTACAACCCATTGAAATAATTAAATACAAATAACAAACACAATGATTCAACATATTCAAACACAAGGCCAT